>NC_092429.1:7975129-8282907 GCF_036169615.1 Heliangelus exortis | reverse complement strand
CCTGTGCCCCAATCCTTCTAAGTAATTCTGAAAGTGGATTACTGTAGTAGAGTACTTTTAGTAATCACAATTGCAGCAAATTGTCTTCACTCAGGATGTTCTTCCATCACATCAGTTGACTGTGTCTATCTCCATATACATCCTCCCTTCTGTTTCTATTCCATTTTTCATTCTCCCTGGAATGCAGAACATTTGGGAGTGTAGGTGGAAAGCCAAAGTCTTTCAACACCCACTAATAGAAATTTGTTTTATTAATTTTGTGGGAACAAAAAAAAAAAAAAAAAAAGAGCTGATCCTCTGCTCTGAAATCATGAATCAATGTGCAAGAGAAGACATGTCCTCTGAGACATCAGAGGCCACTTCAGACAGAATGAGTGACTGAGCTGCTTTCTTAGGAAGTCCTGAGTCATCAAACACAGCAGTTTAATCCCCAGGAAATGGGAAACATATTGGCATGACATTCACTTGCATGGAGTGTGAGCTCCAGAGAAGGGTGAACCTCCAAAGGTTCTGGAGATCAGTTTAGCTTGTGGAAGGATTTAAAACCTTAAAGCTTCTCTGAAGTATATCTGATTTGGAGCTGGGTACAGTATTCCCAATGCATGATTTACTGGATGAATTAAACTCTTTACATACTTTACAGATTACATATGAATTTACTTTGACTTCTCATAAAAATGATTCAATGGTTATGACACAAGAATTTATTCTGGCTTCTAAGTTATTTGCTGTGACAAGTGCTTCATATATTCACCATTCCTAATTTACTAGTCTGCTAGGACCTTGCTTTTTTTTTTGCATTCCTGCTTCTCCTACTAACACTTATCTAGGAGGAGCAGCTGATATACATGCTTCTAAGGCTGAACGTTCACCATGATGCTCCTACAGGGACACTCATACAGTCATTTCAGACCTGAAGCTGAGTTGTGGCCAACATGAAGCCAATTGGCTTGGCTGAGACACCACAAGTTGTTAAAAGAGAGACTATTTTGCACTGAAATGGAGAAGAAATGGCACAGGATGACATTGCATATGTATCTTAGAGTGACCTTCTACTCATGGGGGCAATGCAGAAAGGCTGCAGTAAGTTTCACAGCTTTGCCACCACAAGATCTACCCACAAGCAGTCACTTGGCCATGCCACCAATCACCCAATGTTGTTTTTGGGAGTTTCTAACTGCATTTAAACTGTGCCTAATGTCCCTCTGGACACCTGGTCGCTCATGAAAGATGGAAAATGCACCTATCAGTGAATTTCTAGTTAGAAAACTGTATCCCCAGCTTTTCTTTTAAGGCACTGTTCTTGAAGGAATTTTGAGTGAAAGTGTCGGTGAAAAGAATCACAGATTCCCTTTCTTCTTGTTACTTTTTTTGTGACTTGGTCATGTTAAAGAGCTCCTGGAAGCTAAATTACTACCAACTCCACTTATGCTGAGCCAAGCAGCTCTATCGATTGCAACACAACCCGGAGACCTCTTGCTGAAGGAAAATGAGTCAGCTCTGGAAGTGGAAAAGCTATCTGTCCTAACGTGTGAGGTCTCTTTGCCTGACAACGTGATAGTGAAGGTAAGGGAAGTTAGCTCTGCAAAGACGAAGTGACAGTAAACAGACCACAAACTTCCTTAGATAAACGCCATCTTTCAAACCACACAATGCCACTTGATACCTTTGTGCCCCTTGAGTTGTTACAAAGTGCAGCTGCACTTCAGCCCAGATTGATATCACTGGGGACAGAGGCCATCAATCCACAGGACAAGTGCAGGCTGAATACACAAACACAGACTCACTGTTTTACTAGAATGCTGGAGAGGGGATGGTGCCATTTCTCTAAAGGCTTAAATGACTCTGGTGAAACTGTGTGACTTCAACACGGGCCCCAAATCTTTCAAATAGGAGGGGAATTAATCTCACAAAATCATTTGTCACCCCAAACTGGCCAGACACCTACTGCAAACACGTTGGTCCAGCTGTCTAGGGACACTCATGAGGCACTCTGGAAAAGACAGTTTTTTCACATTGACAATATCAGGCATCTGCACAACTCTGTGAATGTACCCTTGTTTTCTACCAATTCCCTCATGGCTCCTCACAACCAAAGACAGGAGACAATCAGCAACAATCTCACATTAACCATGACCTCTAAAAGCTGCTGCTGGCACTGATGGAAGCTTTTCTGTTGACTCCAGAGCAGTTTGGATCAGTTTTATCTCTAGTAATTGCAGACCAGAATTTTCATCTGATTCTAAAAACCTTAGGTGAAAAGGATCTGCACTAGAGCTGGCTGGAGGAAAAAAGAGGATGAAGAATCAAGCTTCTCCTGTGGAAACAAGAACTCTGAAATTTGGCTTGGAAATAGAGTGAGAACTAGCTCTGAACTTCTGAAGTCTCTAAGGCTCTGGAAGTTGACTATTAGATAGTTTATGGAGCATGAGATACGGATCTCCTAAAACTGATGGGCTGCAGAGCAGTGAAAACCCTTGAAACTTTAGCACTGGCTTCAGGACAGCTCAGCAAGCAAGCTGCCCCTCAGCAAAAAGAAGCAAGCTTAGGTTCCCCAGAGGTCCTGAGTGCAAGTTCTCAAGGAAAAAGAATGATATGGAATATGAAATAATTTTTTCAAAAGAAATGAGCTATTTTGCCAAGGATAAAATCTGATTATAGAGAAAAGTGAATGTCCCATTGGGAGAACTAGTCAAGCACAAAATTCCTGAGTTCTGTTCCATATTCTTTCATCAACGCCATGAATTATCTTGCTCTTTCCCAGGTTTTTTTAGCAATTTACTAAATTCCGCTTTCAGAAGGTGTTTGGCATTCAAAGGTGGCCTAAAGAACACGCAGATGTACTGGCCCTAAATAGTACATTGCTCAAGTGACAGGATAATTAAGTTTCTACAGCTGAGAACTTGTAAGTTGACTTTGCTTCTCTACAATGTCTTCAGAGCTTTTCTTCACTTTCTTTCTTCCTAAGAATTACTTTGTCTGGCTCAGACTTTGTGGCTGGAAGGTAATTATAGACACAAAGACAATAATATTGCAAAGGAGGATATTTTAAAGGCATGTGGGAATCCCTTGAAAATGTACCGTGCTTATTTTCATGACTAAATATTTCAAGCATTAAGTACTCATGCTCTCCATTGTAGATGAGGCAATAAATTTGCCAATGCATGCAGATGAACCCCATTTAATCCCTATACACCTCTTACTGCAAATTATGCTGTCAAAGAAACTCCCCTAAATAATGGGTTTGCTTTTCTTCTGAGAGCAGGAAGCGGGTGAAGGGAGTATGATCTTCAGGCTCAGATGAAGTGAAAGATCCAAAGGTTTACAATAGGATTAAGAAGAACTGCACCATCTCACTGGGGAGATTATTCCACCCACAGGAAATTAAAAAAAAAGTGCATTTTTCCTTGTCTCAGAAGAGATGGGATCCAGAATGAGCTAACAAGTCCACAGCTCTTTTTTTTTTCTCAATTAAGTCAGTTGTTTCCAATAAAAGTGTCACAGCTCTCGTAAATTTTTCCTACTTGTCTCTTTTCTAAATAAAATTTTACTTATTTCACTTTAACACTCTGAAAAACATGCCCTGAACATCAGCAGTTAAGAAGAATGGAGTAATCCTGCCTGGCTGGTACCAGAAAGCTGAAGATGCTTGAGCATCCCAAGGAACTGGGAAACTCCTGAGGGCTTTGATGGCAGCCAAAAGCTTCTAAGATGTAGCCTGTTGAATTGGCACTGTTACCAATTTGGGGCTGGGGGCAATGTTAGATCCAACATCTCCCAATCTCTCTATATCACCTCATGAAGGACAGGGATCCTGATGGAGTGAAATGGCAGCATTACTGTGTGGATTGGGTTTGCTTTCATCCTTTGGGGCAGAAGAAAGCACTCACAGCAGAGCAAAAGCTTCCACAATGAGAGAATGCAGAGCAGGAGAGCCAGAGTCACACACGTGGGATGCTATGGGAAAAGGTGAAGGAGCAAGCCCTTTGCTTCAGAAAGACAGGAAGGAATAAGCTACAACAACAGACATGTTGCTTCAACAAGGCCAGGAAGCCCAAACATAATGAGAAAGGATAATTAATTTCTCCAGCAGAGCTCTGAGGGCTCACAATAAACTCTCAGATGGGCAGAAATAAAAGCTTGCACTGCATTCTCCCATTTTGAAAGAAGGCAGCACTGAGTGTAATATTGGAAAGAGCAGCCTGATGGAAACGAGCACTGCTGCATGTTTTTCTGGATGAGAGAATGGTGTGCAGGACATCAGGGCCTGGCACGTGGCAGAAGGTCAGAGCTGATTCTGAGAACCCAGTAACAATGGAATCATCATGGACACAGGTGCTTCCGGCACTGATCTTGCAATTTGGCTGTTTCCAATTAAATGTGAAGCAGCTGTGGCCCTTTATCTGCTCAAGACACTGGAATCCATCTGAGGGGAAACTTCCTCCCATCTCCTCCTCTCTCCCCACCCCAAACATGCAGCTCTGCTTTCTGAAGATAGATAGAGGCAGGGACAGCCAGTTGGCAGAAGCCTCACCAAAAAAAAGAGTTGTCTTTCTTATCTCAGGACAAAGCAATGAGATATTGATGCAACCATTCAGTGCCTTTATTTAGGGACAAGGAGGACAGCCAGCAAAATAAGAAGCAAATATGAATGCTGTTGAAGGCTGTCAGGCAAACAGATTTGGGATGCTTCCCAGTAGGCAGCAAAACAAACGAAAGAAGCCAACTTGAGGATAGGTTCTCAAGTGTTTATGGCATGGTTCTGCATGCTGAGTACAGCAGGGTTTCTTTTACAGAAAACAGGTCAAGCTTTAAAGAAGGTATTTTCAATAGTCAGCTGGTGGGATTCTAGCAGAGGTTCAGGAAGGTCAACACTGGGCCACCAGGCAGATCAACAGGAGCTGGGGGGTTTCAGAAATCCAGTCAGTGAGAGCTCCCAAATAGCTCCACACCAGCCATATGTTCTTAATATGAACTTTTCTTTGCCAGTTCATTGATTTTGGAGCCATCAAAACCTTCCATGTCTTGGCTATCTCTTCTAGCCTGCCAAGGTCTCAATTTACTTTTCCCCAGTACCTTAAGAAACTTGGCTCCAATTTGTGCTTGTCACAAGACAACAGAAATGTGAGACTCTAGGTATTCATTTTGGTCTGCTTAAAGAGCAGCCATTTCACAACCCGTGCTTAGCATTTTCAACAGAGGAAGCCAAAAATCTTCTGGCTTTGCCCAGCCTGTATATAACTGAAAACATAAACAACTTTGGTCTTTGTCCTGCTTCACTCTCCTCAAAGCATTTTTGATACATATGAACAGCAATAATTATTTTCTAAAAAAGACATGATCTTATATTTTCTGAAACTGAAACGATGGCAGAGTTTAACGATCATAAAGATCAGACTATTAAACATTTCAATAACAATCATACTTTTCTAAGAACAGAGTGATTAAAGTAAATAGGATTTCCCTTTTTGACAAGGCAGGATTGGTAGTAAGTAGGACATAGCACGAGTGCTGGTCTGAAGTTACTTTCATCATTTTGAAAAATGGGGCTTCCTGACTTAACCTGAGCATGACTGTCCTGCACATTACTGCTAAGAAATCGTTGATATTCAGCCAAACCAAGTCTCAATTTCAATATGCTGTACCTCCAACTGTTCCTGTGTGCCAGCTCAAATTGTTCTTCTTTGTCTTTCTGCACACAATCTGTCCACAACAATCCTTTTTTGAATTCCCTTGGCCAAAACATAAGCATGCAGCTGCTTCAGTCTTTTTCCAACCCTTGCATTTTTTCCATGTGGTGTCCACCCCCACCAACCTCTACATTAGAGTCCAGCTGATCTTCCCTGAACACTCTCCAATTTTTCAATTGTCAGTGCCAGAATGCAATACAGTGGGCTTGATTCCCTTATACAACTTATTTGGAAGTAAAGCAGAAATGTGTCCTTTGGGTTTCAGCAGAGGAGTATGCAGGGCTCCACAAGAATCATGACAAAAACACTTGCATCTCTATAATAAAAAAACCCAATTTCTGCTTGCAAGCAGCTCAAAATTTGTGGACTTTTTACTTGTTTGTTCTATGTATACATCTGGTTAGTATGGCCACTGTCCCAAAATGGTCCCTTTTCTGGACCTTTTTAACTGTTTTCTAATGGTTTTATTTAATGTTTTAAAAAGGAAGGAGCAAAGCAAAAAAAGAAAGTTAGACAAAAATGGACGTTTCCTTACCATTCTTAGTTACAGCAACATAACCCCAACATCACAACAATTAACTGGCCCTGCTTTCTGAATATGTCGTCAATGTTTTAGTAATTGTGTTTGACAAGACTGTCTTCTGCAGCTAGCCCAGAAATTACAAAATACAAACTGCTCTAAAAAAGAGACACAAAAAGGTTTGCAGCCTCCTCATTTCTAAGGGGGACCCCCAAGGACTTCTGATGGCTCCAGCTCCAGCTGCAGGACAATAAAAACAGTCCCTGATGTGCAGGTCTGGAAGTCTCTCTTTTCTGAAGGCAGCAAGCTGTTTCCTCTGAATATCTTTAAATTATCTTTCTTTAAACTTTCTATAATCCACTCTTGCTGCACCTTGAGTAATGCAGTTTAGTGTCAACTCTAAAATTCTTCACCATGCCATTTATTTTTCTTTCTGTATTCTTATCTAAGACTGGCTGATCTGCCCAGAACATCAGACCCCAGGAAAACATACAGAGCATCAATCCTTAAGGACTACAACCATATGTTCTCTCTCCACAACTCACATAAGACCTTTAATAAAGTTCTGTATGGTCAATTTTCAGAACAGACCCCATTGGAATTAGGGTACCAGTCTAGACAAAGACATCAACCTGCCCAATGCACTGGTCTGGAGCTGGGAACAGAAGCCACCAAGTGTAGGGCAATCCAGCTGAGCACATAAACATCATTCCAGGCAGAAGTCCAAGTCCACTTGCTTTCAAGTAGATTTGCCCAAGGGACTGACAACTTTAGGGAAGATGTCACAAGCAAGAGACACTGCTGCCAAGGTGGGAGAATACATACACAAAGCTGCCCCAAAAACTCAACATTAGGCAGTGGCTTTGTTTCAAGTTTCCTGCCCCATCACATTATTCAGGTCTCTGATGACACATACAGAGGTATCCCAAGACTATAAAGGGCAGACTATTCTTGGACATCTCTACTACTGTATCTTCCTTTCTTGTCAAGGGCTTGCAAACAGCCAGTAAAGAAATAGTTTCACAATTTCCAGTTAAAAGACTTTTCATGGGAAGACGGCACTTTCAACTAAATAAAAACTGCTGGGGAAAATGCCTCCTTTCCTAAGACGAAAGTTTTTTTGTCAGAAATCTAGAACAAAATCTAGAAATTGGAACACTATACTTTAGCTGTTTTGGTATAGTTTGCTTGTGGTTTTTTTTGTTTTGCTGTATTTTTAGACACAGGCCTTTTACTGATTTTCACCAAAATTTCCAGCTCCAAGCAGTTAAGGGTGTTTACTGCTCTTCCCTCTGCCATGCTGACTTTCCTCCCTCTGCCAAAGTGCTTCTTAAACCTCCTCTGAATATATGCTCTTCCTGGTGTTCGATAGCTTTTTCTTCTTCTTTTCCCCATTGTTATTTAAGATAGTGCTTTTATTGCTCAACATATTCCAAAAAGCATTTAGGATAAATGTTCTGTCAAAGACACTTATGTACAGTTGAGCCATATTATATTCTATATGAATCATGGAGGATGTTTCACAAACAAGTCTAGTTCAGCCAGATTTTCCAACTGTATTCAACATAGCTTTTTCAGACACGGTCTACTAGCCTTGTGATTAATCCTCCATATTGAAACTCACCTCATATTTGGATCATGTCATGTCTGCCCACCAGGGACAGGAGCATGCTGCTAACACTTTCTCCTAATGAGGATAACAATCCTATGACAGAGCAATCTCAGCCAGTTCTGCAAATGCAGGGGAAAGGTAACTTTGCAAAGCTAGATGGTCTCTCATCATCCCTCCAAGTTTTATTGTCCGTGATAGCTTTAGACAGAGACCTCATCCAAATGGCCAGAAAAGAAAAAAAAGTCCAGGGGAAGAAGGAAGTCTGTTTCACAAAATCAGGACAATTTTGTGACATGTTTTTATCTTCCCAAATGAAGATTGCCAAGAGCCTGGGAATCAATCCTTCCTGTCTGTATTACTTAATCAGATAGATGGAGAAGCTCAGGGAATACTGAATCTCTTTTTACCTACCCACCACATTTTCCAAGGTGCATCTGGTCCATTAAATTTGGTCCTGGCAAAACTGGAATTCCACCTGATAAAGAGCAGCCTGACAGAGAGGACTGGAAATGAACTGGTGGCAGTCTGCTGCCCTGCAATGGAGAAGCAACTCAAACCCCACAGAGAGAAAAAGACAAAACAGCTGCAAGGGGAAATGAGCTGAATGAGCTATTTCTTTAAAACAGAAATAAACTGTGGCAATTCCGATCTGGTGCAGTGAAGAAGCTGTGATACAAATAATGTCCCCAAGTGAAAAAAACAGCCACTATATGATTCCAAACTCATACAACAGATGCTTTAAAATGCAGTCTGGAACTTGGGTGGGAATGGGAGGCTCCACATCCCCTCACCCACCTTCTATCCTAATGCATTGATCTTGTTTAGTTAGAGAAAAAGGGAGAGAAAAAAAAAAGGAGAGAAAGTGATAAATAATCTGTGGGCAGCTGCTTACTTTCCAATTGGTTGTCCAGGAGGGGTGTGCTCCACTTCAAATCCTGCTTGTCTCAGTACATCAATCACAGTGTTGTTACCCAGAAAGTGACCTAAAATACAGGTAGAAAATAGCACTGTCAATCAAACTGCTCCTCTCACTCACTTGAGTTTCTTCTGTTGGAACAGCAGGTTTGGGAGGCAAGGTTACCAGAAGCTAGACCAGCTCTAAAAGCAGGAAAGGCACATTATACAATTTTTTGTAACTCAGACCCAGCATGTAGCCACTGCAGCCTTTGGCAATGGCAAGGAGAGAGCGTACAGTCTGATATCATCTTCTTCCATCTTATTTATCCCTCTCCCTCCCCTCACATGACCAAGGGTTTGGGTGGATAAAAGAAAACAGATGAATTGCTTGTCTAGCTTTAACAAGTTACAGGGACTAACACAGATATCAGAATGGCCCTGCAGTAGCAAGAAGAATACTACTAGGGCTTGGATGTATGAATTGGAAGAACTTACAGCCTCAGATGTCCACCCTTGCAATCATTGTTCATGGACATCTGCTTATGAAGAAGCTCTGAAGCTGCTGCACTGCACACTCAGTGCTTATCTACCTAAACCAGCAACAGTTCTGGAATTGCTTCAGCAAACGCCCAGCCACCTGCAGGGCAGGGCTGGGAGGAGTGGGGGTGGTAACTTTATCTCTCCAAAAACATGAAGATTCAGTCCTGCAAATCGAGGCTCTTTGCTTGAAGTGTAAAGGTCACATTCCTATTCACAGAAGTAACAAAGAGCCCAATAAGTATTGCAGCATGTTCGGGCCTTGAAAGAGTTTACTTAAGGGAGTCCTATATACTTGAGGTCTAACCCAAATCCCACCAGTCAATGGGAGCCCTCAAAGGGCTTTGGGTACAGACTCAATAAAGCAGTGTAATCCCCCCAAGTCTTTCAACTTATTGTCAGAGCCCCACATTGTTTTCAGGATGGGTTAGGCATATAAAGTAAGGAAGCAAGAAGTCCACTAAGAGGTTTATTAAAATCCACACAGCCCAATAACCTGTCTCCAACTGTAGCCCACGGTGAATGTTAAAGGTATATAAATATATGCATGAATGACACTGAGGTAGGGCAGAACAATCCTCCTCCATTATGTCCATTAGCTCCCAGCTCTGCATGGCTGGGTGACCCCCATTTACACCCAGGTCATCGCATCTCTCTGCCAGCTCTGAATAGATCAATTCACCACAAATGTGCTCAAGCCCCTGCCTCCCTGTACTCTTTGCCTAATGACATCTTGCATCAGGGAGGTTCCACCACGTGCCACATGTAAAAACTCATCCCTCTGTTTTGCTGCTGCTTGGAGTGTGTTTGCCTTAAGCACAGTGTGAGCATTTGCAGGAGGTGTCTGGAACTGCCCCATCACAGACCCAAATGTTTTGCATAAAAAACCAAAGCAGGCAGGACATGCCCAACTCTCTTTCCCTGCATGGCAGTGTATAAGGGGCTGGTTTAACCTTCAGTTGAGTCTCCCCTAGGAGACTTCACCCCTGCTGCATGAAGTCACTATGAATTTGAGAGTAATTCAGTCCCCAGCATTCCCCAAGTCTGCGTCTCTCTGCTCACGCTGCCAACAAGGGCGCTAATTCGCATCAGTTGTGGGAATGATGTAGTTGTATGGCTTTCAGTGCAACTTGCAAGCACTGGTAAGAGCTTTTAGCCAAAAGACATTTCTTAAAATGATTAAACGTGCATTTGCAGAGTCCGAGTGTGTTCCAGGATTCCTCCACTTCCTTTTAAGAAAACTCAAATTTTGAGTTTCCCCTGACTAAGTTGCTTATAACAAAAGCCAAAGGAGCGGAGAACAGTCCCAAAAATGTGTTACACACCCTCAGAGATTCAAGAAATTAGACATTTGTGAGTGATTAACTGGATTTGATCATATCCTGAGTTTTTATGCAGTGGCCAAGGCAAACAAAGTTCCCCATTCTGTCACTGGTGAAGTGATGCTGAGGAACCAAAGTCAAAGGTGTCAAAGTCAGGGATGCTTCTGAGTCCATGGGACAGTGTTCAATTTTCCCTGAACCAGACTCTTAAATGCAAAGAGATTTCTTAATGTAAACAGTTGTCCTGAATCAAGCAACTCTTTGACATCACAGCAGTACAAAAGAACCCAATTTTAACTGCTTTAAACCTAGGAAAAACAGTAACTTTGCAACAGTTCTTATTCCTCATCCCCAAAATGGTAGGGCTGCCAACAACATCAGTTCCTCAGCAAAGCCCTCAAGTCCCTTCAAGTGAGGGATGAAGACCAAAGGTGATACCTCCTGGAATTCCCATCCCTGCCTTCTGTGTGGAGATCATGATGAAAGCTGCTACCCCACTGGGCTGCTGATCTCCTGTGTAGGATGAAAGAAAAACCTAAGTGTGGTGAGATGTGTGTTTCCACTGGGTAAGTCACCCCAAGCCGTTCTGCCCTGTGCCTTTCTCTTGGGAGTTGTCCTCCAGCTCTCTAGGAGTTTGTGTTGGATTTGGAATGGGATTATAGGGAGCAGAGGAGGCTCCTGCAAAGGTAAAACCTACCCACTGACGAAAGTGTCTCCAGATCAAGGACTGAATTACCCTATCATAAATATCCTTACTGTCTGCTCCAAGCTCAAGGCATATTCTTTTATTTTTGCCTTTCCTAGTATGAAGAAATATCACTTTCCATTAAAAAACCAAACCACAAACTCCAAATTCCCAAATAAATGAAAAATTTCACTACAAACTTCAGTGTGAACACAGCTACTTCATTTGAGGTTTAAAGTTCAATAGATACTAAAGTATTTTTATAGTTCCAGTTCAACCAAGAGAAAAGAAATAAAACCAAAACAAAACAAAAAATCAAAACAAAAAAATAATTTCAAGCTGACCTCCAAATAATTGTCCATTCCACATACTTTAACTGAAAACAAATCTTTAACAACTGGTGGGAAATGGCATGAGCATGAGTCCTTGCAAAGCTTAACCTTTAGACTTTGCTTGAAGTTTTCCTCTTTGCATCATCCCATGTACATCTGGGTAAATCAACAGCTGCCTATCACTCAGTATGCCCTGTTCATGCATCCACCTGACTGGAAGATTTCTATAAAAAAGCATCTCTTACTTCTACTCGAGTTCTCTGCTCAGTCAGAATTCACACATTGCAATTGGTTTTGCATCCATCTGTTTCTTTTACATCCCAGTAAGGCTGTGGTAGCCAACTCAATCTCTCACTATGCACTTGAAGAAACTTGAAGTCATGCCCTACTCCAGTGATGGAAAAACTGAAGATGTGCATTCTCAGACCAGCAGCCTTCCCACCCAACAGAGACATCTTCCCAGCAGTGATCCATGGTATCCCATGGCAAGCAGCTCCTCATCAACAGATAGGTAGGAGAGGGAGGGGTGAGGAAAAAAGTGGCACTTGAGAGGACCAGTGCAGGTGCATAAAGAGAAACAAGAAAACACCCTGTACTTACAGGGTTAAAAAATTCCTGGAATAAATGTCCAGGATGCCTCCTGCTTCTAAGTCCATCATAATTATCCTTTCCAGTTTTAAAATCCAGGAAAACTTTCTTAGATAAAGTGAGTCTCCTTGGTCACATTCAACTTGAGATAAGCAATCACTTGTTGGATATTGGCAACAATATAAAACTTTTGACAGCTTAAGGAATGTAATAAAACCCAATTTAACTGGTATATTACAGAAAGTGAGCTCAGCATCAGCGAAAAACATCAAATCCCTGCCTCTAGCTGCCCATATATTCAAAGGGATATGTAATAAATGCCATTTTTAAAAATAAAATCAGTGGATTTAATTTTTATCTATAGGTAGTAAAAAATGAACTTTATACATGAGCATGCATCTGTATGCTTCTGCTAAAACCTTTAAAAAATATTTTAAAAAATAAAATATAACTATTAAAAGTTAGTTCATCTAGAAACGTATCAGGCAGTTTAGACAGACAGGGCAATGTTCTTACTTCCCTGCCACCATTCCCCCTTCAGCCTAAATCTGAGTAAAATATTCCTGTAGCATTAACCAAATTTACCTTGACAGCTGATGAAAACTGGATCCAAGAGGTCAGAACACCAACAGCCTTGGGAAATCCATGCAAGTGTAGGAAGAGGAGAGAAGGCAGGCATAAAAGATTTTCTAGATAGGGACTTGAAGTGAAAGTCTGTACTTGGGCAGGGAGATATTTAGCAAAGCCTTTCCTAATAGTTTCAGATTAAAAAACCAAAACTCAACAACAACAACAAAGAAAATCTCCAAGAACAAAGAAACACCACCACAACAACAAAAAAGCCTAGATGCACTCCTGCCATCCTCTAAGGATAAGGAGATACTGATGGGATTTGCTTGAGGATAAGACCCTGAGCTGTTTTGCAGCTTGAACCCAAAGCCAATGGAGTGGCCACCGTGGATCATTGTAGCTGGGGGATGTTTCTTCATTAAATTTGATGCTTATTCTCCTTTCATTTATGGCTCCGTGTCTGGAGCCACTGGAGGAACATGTTATACAGCATAGTTGGTAACATTAAACAAACACCTTCCGTGCCTGGTTTGCTTTTTTATTTTTAATTAAGAACTGCACTTAGGACTACACAAAGCAGATGCATGTAATGCATTTCCTTATCTCCCCAAGGTTTCATTTTTCACTGGAAGAAAGAAAGAATAAACCACTTTGGTGTTTTTTTACTTAAAGGTGAAAAAATCCATGGGTGCCTTAAAGCATGTACATGCACCCACACTGCTGAAAAAATGCATTTTCCTTCTTTCTTAGTGGAATATCCTGAGGCAGACAGAAATACACTTCTCAGCCAGCTCTAACAGTAACAGCCACATCTTTTCTATTGACCCCAGAAACTAAAGCTCCCCTTTACCATTTTAGACATCCTGGTGATTCCCATCAATAGCATATCTAAGCATAAGGTTGCATTAAATGGACTTGGGTACTCCTGCATAGAAAATTATAAACTTTATTTCTGTGATAGAAGCAGAAAAAAATGTTTTTAAGCAGATGTTAGGTACTTTATCTAGGTCTAGAGATCTACTACAAATTAGTTTGTCTCTTCATTTCTCATTCTTTGTTCCATGGCTTAGAAGGATAAAGGGGTACAAAGAAGCAGGAGATAATTCCCTCACAAAGGACCTCCATTGCCAGACCCTTTGAAGTTGTGCTAAAAAAGCCTTGCTAGCCCATTAGCTGACACACAGCAGAAACCTGAACTGTTTCCATGCACACTACAAGCAGAGCTATTTTCTGCACAATTAGTCATAAAAAGGGCCAATGTAAACTGTGTCGGGAGGTCTCAATTCTTTACATTCTCCACACAGTGAATCAGATGTTATGTATAACATTTTGTTGCCATTTAGACCTCAGGCTGCTCTGCAATCAGGAGGCAGCAGTCTCTATTCCTCCTTCTCTCTCAGGGCTGATTTTCAAGCCTCTTGGCACCACCAGAGTGTTTATGGGAGTTGGGCTTCACAGGAATTAGTGTAGGCAAAAATACAAATGCCAAAAGCTGCACGAGCACAGTTGGGGCAAACACCTACTGGTTCCTCTGCTTGCTGCCTCCATTTCTCTTGTTCTGAGCATTGTCAAACTAAATATTTTGGAAGCTGAATGATGAACATGCTAAGAAGGAGCTACTGCAAAAAGTTTAGGCAATGAATTTTATCTGAGTTGGCTAATTTCTCTATTACAGTATTGCACTCCAACCCTATGGTCTCTGGGAGTCAGCGTGGGTTTACTAGGGGCAGCCACATGTCATTGTGCATTACTGTTTCAAGCCATGGCAGGTGTCCCAGACCCATGATCAGTTTTGTGGATAAACTCTCCAAATTTTTAATTCCCTTCCAATCCTCCTCCAGCATCATAGCTGCTTCTGCCCCTGCATCCAGCCATTCTTTGTTAATGAAAATCACCCTCTGAAAATTGGGGGCTCTTTCACCCTTTCTCATGACTCAAATTTAGACCATTATCTCTGCCAGAGGATTGCTCCTCTTTCTTCCTAAGCCACTTTCTTGAAATCTCACTCCAGTGGTAGAGATTGCCTCGAATCAGTATCTCCTTTGATGTGGAGCAAACATTGGATTTGTGCACAGATCTTGCTTTTTCAAGTTGGATCCAGTTGTATCTAGAAGTTTCCTTCAGCCTGAGTACCTGTTTAATCTGAAGTGTCTTATCAGATAATAGAGTGACACCAAGTAATGGATGAGGTGGGTGATGTGCAGCATCTAGTAATGAGCAGGATGTTAGAATTCCCTGAAAATGTTGATTTTAGATAAAGCTGATTTTAAAAAAAATAACCCTTGTTGGTGTGCAGCAGGGAAGGCTGGAAGGACCCCAGTGTCCCCCCCTACCCCTACAACTACTGTGAAACAACATGAGCAATACTTTATGCCAGAGGATGAGACACAGAGTATATGTACCATCAGCTTCCCAAATGCATCCCTACCCACCCCTCAGACAGATCAGATATAACAAAAGCTTCCTAGAGGCTGGAATTCTGGTTCAAATCAAGAGCCAAGTGTTCCCTTTCCAAAGATAAAGTGGCTTTCAAAGATACAGCACAGCACTGAGAGTGTCCTGGGGCAACTCCTGGGTAGTAACAGGGCAACTCCTGGGTAGTAACAGCACCCAAATGCTATGGACAGTAGATTCTAGGAGAGATAAGTTCATGGCTGAGCAAATTGTCACCCCACAAACTCACAGCCTCAGAGACTACACCCCCCACCACCAATATTAAGATTTGTTAATGTTACTTCAACCATGGAGGAGAGTGCTTGGTGCTCAAAGCTGGGAACCCTGCACTCCACCTTTCGGAAAAGTCATCACCCCAGGTTGTTGGCTTTTGCTCTGCTGAAGGACATGGTTTTGCACTTGGAAATTTCAGCTGGGGAAGAGAGCTGGAGATGCCAGGAATGAGCTTTCTTCCTCCCCTGTTTGGCTGGAATATTCCTTAAAAAATACTTTGTACAAGCCACGTGCAACTGTCTTGTAAAGCAGGCTTTCATCATAGCCTCCTTACATCATGCCACCCCTTCTCCAAGGCAGATGGAGAAGTAATTTTCCCTTTCTTGTTTGATGTTTTTATTCTCTGCAGTTGTGAGGAACTGACTCATAGCCATTTTTGGACAGTCATGGGAAGCAAAGCAATAAAACATAAAAGGCTGAAGAGTGCAGCACTTTGAACGTCCAGCAATCCTCCCATGGCTCTCCTTCATTCTTTCCTTGCATGTAATCACCTCACTCCCCTCTCACCCATGAACACTTAAGGAATATGCTCTGGAGAAAGGCCACACTATAGCCAGGGGGAAAAATGGAGTGAGAAGGGGCCAAAAGTTGAGAGGGTTACTCCAGATTGACACCAGGGCAATGGAGCAGAGATTTGTGTATCCCTGGGGTGCCTTTGGGATCTGCAGTGCAATACTTAACTCAGAGCATCTCAATCTGAAGGACAGACAGATTCCCATAGTCTTCTATTTCTTGCTGTCCCTCAATATAATAAAACTCTCCTCACATCTCTCTCTCTGCTCAGCCCCTCCAAGCATCTCTCCCATTGCTATTCTGGAGGTACCCAAATGTCACACAGTAGAAATCTTGCCCTGGAGTGCAAGGCACAGAGTCCTCAGCAGTCTCAGCATCAGATGGGACTGAGCTTACCAGTGTGGGACTGGTACCATGCTGGCACAGCTCTCTGCTTTCAAACCCAATACAGTGACATCACACACACTCAGCCACCCAGTTCTGTGCTAGCTCTGAAGTCTTTGCACACCTTCTCTAGAAGACCTGCCCCAAATATGTGATGAGGAAAACAATAAAATTATTTTTGGGTTTTTTTCTTCTGTACAAAAAGCTCAATTTCCTTAAAGTCTAAACCAGCTGGTTTACTTATGTTAAGAAAAACAACATGAGTGAGAACTGAAGTGAGGTAACCTTCCAAGCATCTCCTGTGGTCTCTGTGTCAGACCACAGCAAAAACTGTGCTGTGTAAAACCAACACAACAGGGTTCATAGTGGTATCAGATATTTCAAAATGAAGAGATTAGTCTAAACTGGTCAGTCTTACTGCAGAGGATACATGCCTCCATGGAGCAATTCTTTCCAACAACTCAACTACAAGGTTTGAGAAGAAGAAAATCCCTTTGTGCAGTTCTCTCTCCATTGACCATGTCATTTTAAACAACTCCTTTAGCCTCAGCATCAATCAGACATGATGGCCCACAAGCTACCCTATCACTGCCCAGAAATTCCTGAACACTTTACAGAACCCATCCTTCCATCCTGCCCTGTCACCCACCTTTCTTGCCATGACAGAGTTTGCAAGGGATGGGGAGCTGTGTTGACCTGTGCTGGATGATGTGCTTTGGTTGATTATGGCACCTTTTGAGTTATTTCATAATCTAGATTTACCTATGTAGCACTAGAGGAGTTTTCCACAGTGAGAAGGCCCAACTGAAGATGACCCTTTCAGTATATATTCTTAAGAAATAATTCAATGGATATCAAGGATTCAAGTTTAAAGAGCAGAGAGAAGTGGATGAGTAACTCACAATATCCTACTACCTCAGCCTACTATGTTTGAGATGCAACGAATTCAGTCCTTTCCTATGTAAGAAAAAGGCAACAAAACCTATGGATTTGAACTGTTTATTTTCTGAAATGTATTTGCTGTGTTTGCTGGTATAAGCTGGAACAATTTACAAGTAACAAGAAATCTCTAAGAGGAAAAAGGTGTGGGCAGGCTGCAGTAAAGATTTTCCTGTTATTCTGCCCCCAGGTTTTACTGGGAGTGAAGACAGGGCTTACTCACTCTGAGATATCCATGGACAATGACTGTTGGCATTTTTCCCTACAGTAAAAAGCCATGACTGCATACATTGGATTTCCTTATTTCTTTTTATTAAAAAAAACACAAACCAACCAAACAAAAACAACTAAGATGCATGCTTCTTACAAAATCATTTTGTTAGGAACACACCTTTCTCCACAAAGATGTGATGGAGGTGTGTGCCAGCCATGGAGCTGTGTGACAGAGAACATGTCTCTGTGTCCCTCATGTGATCCTCTTCAATGGACAGTGCCCATATCCAAAATCTCACAAACCCATCTTCACCTGCTCTGCAGCAGGAGACAAAGAAAATCTGAGGAAAATCTAGAGAAAACCTGGCATCTCCCAAAGTCTTCTTAGGGTTCTGAGACATCTCTGAGTTTACCCTAAAAACCTAGGACCATGAGATCACCTAACTGCAGATGGACTGGTTTGAAACGTGCTATCTTTATGTACAATATTATTTGCAGAGTTTCATCAACACCTTTAGCAGCAAGGAAATTGGTAAGGAAATGCAGTCTCAATTTTTTGCCCAAGATGCCTCCTTAATGTGCTTGCAGCCTTGCTGAAGTAGAAAACACACTCCAGTCTGAACCTAAATTATCAGGTCTTTTCACATAAGCCACTGCCTGGCCCCACAGAAAACCAGCATAGTGAAGTCCTGGTGTTAGGCAGGTAGCCTCCAAGCAAAGTGTTTCATACCCCATCACAAATTCCCCAAGCCATCCCAAACTAGTCTGGAATGCATATGGACCTGCTTGCCAAAGTCAGGCAAGAGTTGGGGTAGGGGGGAGAACACTTGTTTCAATACCTCCCTGCTCCAGACTTTGCTCTGCTTTGAAAAGAAGGGGAACTGTGAGTATGTTACTGAAACACCTACAGTGACTTGATAGAACCTGAGCTCAGGACCTGACCTTTGAGCCTTGGAAAGCTCCTTGGTCAGCAACACAACTTTTTGCAGAGCATCTCATTGAACTTGTGGAGACATTTCTGGGGCATGGCCCAGCAAGGACAGGACCTTGTGGGACCTCAGCTGTGGACAGAGCCATGACCTTAAATTGCAGCCTCTCTGCCCACCTTAGGCAAAAGCTTCTAGCAGGTAATAAGGGTGTTATTTGGCTGTAGGAACTAAACAGAGGTGAGGACTGCAGTACATCATTACAGGCTCTGGGAATCAGAAGTTCAGTGACTTCCAGAGCTGGACTAAAGTTTGTCTAATGCCTTCTTGACATCATGGATGCCTCTGTCTCCCACAATACCTGACTGCTACACTGTGATATGCACAGTGTGAAACAACATTCCTCTGTTCTTGTTGAGAACCTGCTCACTGATAATTTCATTAGGTTCTCCCCAGCTCCTTCAGTTTGCACAAGCACAGCTCTAAACTGAATTAAAAATAATAATAATCATAATCATAATCTTGCTCTAGTGTGGGATCAAACCATGCCAGGAAAGGTAGTTGGCATGTCAAATCTGTGAAATTACATCAAAAGATTACAAGCCAGGCTTTCATTTTCTGTTTGAAAATGAGTCTGATAACCACAAACCAAAGCTCCCAATTGACAGGATACAGATCTTTGCTTGTTCTTTCTGGTTTGACCTCATTGTCAGCTATTTTACAGACTCCACTGGTCTAGACAACTTCATCTTTTCCAGAAGGTCCTTACTGTTGGTGGGTATCTCACAAATGAAAAACATGGTGATTCTGTAGCACAAACCAGAGCAATTCCTCAGCAAATTGCTGGCCCCTGGAATTGGTGGACACAGGACAAACTCTGTGCTGGAGCAGTGCTTTCTAGCTTGCTTCTCAAGGAGTAAATAAATAAATAATTTTAAATATAAAAGCTTCACATTTTTAAGACCATTCATGCTTTTCCCAGAAAAATCCAACTGGCCACTGGATGTCACTGTTGTTGCAGAAAAACATCCAAAGAAGTTCACAAATCAGGCTGTGAATAAGGTGAAGTCACACTAAAATGGAAAGGGCCTTTTTCAGTTCACCAGCTCAGTTCTGGTGGCACCTGGGGGCTGCCCTGCCACTGGGCCCAACTGGAGGTGGGCACCATCACCAAGTCCTCCATGGTGGTCATGAATCCTGAATTACACCAGGAACCTCCAAATCCATTCAATTACACAGAGGCAACCTGCCCTAAAAGACCTTCCTGTGCCTATTAATTAAAATAAAGGTTCTTTTGCACCACCACAATGAGCCACGCCAGTGAAGGCAGTGGATATCTTCCAGAAGTGCTTTGGGGCTGCAAACTGAGGCTCTTCTCTCTGTCAAAGTAGGGGAAACAAGCCCCAGAATCCCACAAAACCCTTTCAGACTGGGGTCACCAAGTGCAGGTAGTGCTGCTGTGGCACTTCAGGAGGTGTAAACTGGGACTTATGCTCCAAGCTCAAGGCTTGCTTCTTGATTCATGCCTGCTCTAATGTCAGAAGGCAAAGCGACAAAACAAGACTGATCAAAACAACAAACCATCACCCTGTGGAGAGAAGAAAGGCAAGAACACACTGCAGACATCTGTTAAGATGCTTACTATGGTGTTGCAAGACCCTCAGATACACCTAGTGTGGAAGGGTAGCTGGAGAACCTAGCTCTAGTATCTAGCTAAAGAGATATCTGTCTCTTTAGAAGGACAAACCATGCTCAAAGCTGTGGAATAATAGAAAACTGGGCTAGAAAGTACCCATTTTAGTCCATCTAAATGTCATCAATCAGAATCAACTATGCCAGGGCACGACATCAGATCAGCTTTGTCCCTAAGGATGCTGGTATAAATTAGAGAAGGGATCTCCATAGGACACTTTGATCACATTATTTTTTAAGCATTAGAAGATTCCCTGGCTGTGTATTTTCCTTATTATTTTTTCTTTCTTTAAAAGCAGAAGAAAGAAATGCTTTAGAAAGGACAGCCAACCCTGTCACGGAAGGAGTGGGGGTTTCTAGCCAGTAATGGCAAAGACTCTACTAGGAGGGTCAGTAAATCTTATTTGTTGAAGGGACCATCTGTGAAGTGCAAAAGATGCAGAAAACAGTCCTGTGGTATTTAGAGATTCTCAGCTGTAAAGGTGCTTTATGAACAGAAACAGGGGTCACTCCCAAGCTCATGTGCCACCTCTCTTGGACACTGCCTGTCACAGCCCAACGGTGAGGAGATCCATCCTGTAAATAGTTCCATTCTTAAATTACTTTGTGCATCCAAACAGTCATATTAAGCCTCCACACCCCTCTGCACAAAGGATACCTTGCTCACAGATGTGAAATTTAATTGACCATGGAGAGCTGTATTCCTGAAGTAATTCATATGTGCTATCCCTACAGAGAAGTTCATTTTATTACAAATTTATTCCTAATTAGATTATCAAATGTGGATACATTCCATTCATTACTATTTATCCTTGTGAATTCCACCCACACATATCTCTTCTCAGCCACATGGCCAAACATCCTGACTAATTTCAATTTAGTTTTTTTATGGATAAACACACAGATTTTCTGTATACATCCAGGCTTCAAGCAAGCAGAAATATTTGATCTGAATCACCACTGCATTACCCTGGTTTTAGACTGATATAAACACTAAGGGTTTTCACTGTTATCTCCTGCTTCCCAGCTGTGAACATTGAGGAAAGGAAGCAACAATGAAGATAACAATTTATCTGGGTATCTCTCTCATAATATTGGCCCCGTGAGCAGACTTCTAGTGAAACCAGAAGGAGGGAGATTGAGTGATCCCACTGGTTTTCCATGACACAGCTGTCCACTCTGACACATAGTCACATCCAGAAGCTGAGTAAGTTATTATGGAAGTTCAGAAACCTCAAAATATACACAACAGATTTTGAAAAATGTTGTGGTTACGTGGGTTCAAGCATGCTTGAGGAATACCTTAAAATCCAAGCAAACAATCTACGCCTTCGCCCCCTTTTTAACACACAACAATGTGTGCACCCATCCCCAACCTTGCATTGCAATTTGTAGCTCTGTTATTCACAGCCTTCATTAAAGAATAACAGCCCCTGTTTGAGTATCATGAGGCAAAATTGCTCACACATGTGGACCAAACAGACACACCAAGGCTGCACCCTTATGGTTTCTGAGTGACAAGCTTAATAAGATTACGCTTGATCTTTCTTTTAATAAAGCTGGATGACATTCAAGCAAAGCCTGGGTTTTGTTTTAATGGTACATTAAGGGAACCCAAAGTTTGGAGCAGCTGGAGGCCTGAACCAGAGAACAAAACTTGGCACTGCCAGTATTCCCTTCCAATCTCAGACCTCACATAATGGATATTTATATCTCTATATACACACACGCACATATATTAAATACCTATCATTAGCTGGTCAAGGTCAGTGCTCTGGGTAACAGAGTTGGATGTAATACCAAGAATGATGATGGTTCTTTTTTTTCTTCTGTTATGAATCACACAAATTAAGCAACCCACAGTTTATAGAGTCTGCAACATGATGGACTGCTTTTAAACCACACATACCAAAAGGAAGGAGAACAACTCCAAGAAATAACAAAAGCAAAAGAGAAGTGTCATCACCTTGCTCTTTCAACCTGAACACAGCAGAACACAGAGACTCCTGCTTAACTTTAACAACACCAGCAGCCTCAGCAGCCTCTGTGGGAAGCACTCTTTTGCTTGAGATAAGTCAGGGCTGGTCTGTTTTGAAGCATTATGAGTTAGCAGCTAAATAGTGTTAGCTTAGTCACACTGATTTAAAACATCATTGCAACTGCCCCAAAATTACAAAAAAAAAACCAAAACCAAACAAAAAAACCAAAAAAAACCCACAACCAAAACAACAAACCAAAAAGAAAAAGAAAGAACACAAACAAATCACTTAGTGGAATATGGAAGATATAACACTGAATTTTTACTTCAGGAAAAAAAAATAGAGAAATAGAACAGCTCCTTGCCAGTTAAGACTTTACTGCTTTGCTTATGGTAAAAGAAAGTTTCTGTAAAGGCAGACTGAGCAGTCCCATTTTCTCTTTCCCTTATGTCTGTTAGGTGTTATATTTAGGGCACAGCTATGCTCAGGCTGTGTGTCTGCATACACTCATCTGTCCTACAGGAAAGTCAATGGGTCTCAGGCTTAAACAGGGAGCTCATGATGGAGCTGGGATAAACTTGGGGTGAGGATGGTTTAAACTGTATAATTTATCTGCCAAAAATTCATTTTTGGAAGAGCAGAAACAGTTCCCAAATTACATTTGCTGAGGACTATGTATGAGGAATTTAAGAATACTGAAATATTGCCTTTTGCTGTTTCCAAAACAAAACAAAAAATCATGGTATTGTTTCAAAGCATCGAGGAATAATTGACTGAAATGTAATATCCGTACATTTCATCTCAAAAGGAACACAAACATGGGCATGAAATTAAACAATTAAACACTCTGCACAGCCTGAATTTTCTTCCAGGCTTTTTTTCTGGTGAGAAAATGAAAACATTTTCATTCGGCATTGACCCAATATAACTTTTCCTTCAATCATCTGGTTCAGCCAACAAAACAAGACATAAATCATTTCCACTGCTCTAGACAGAGCCCAGGTCTCTGTTAATGTGGATGAATTCCTGATCCTCAGCCTTTTCCTTCAAATCTACAGGTAGTACCCTAAAGCCTGAACATGGGACCTGTCCTGGCTGTTAAGGATATCCCATGGACAAGGGGATGTCCATGCTAAGGCCAACTGGACATAAAGTGGGCCACGATGGTGCTTGACAGAGACAAAAAAAGTCTCTTTCTAGAGTCCCATCTTCTTCCCTTGAAGTCAATAACAAGACTCCTATTGAATACAAGGAAGCCAATCATAGCTTTGTGGTATAAAAAGTAGACAAGAAAACTGTCCTTCCTTCTGTCTTGCATCTGAAGCACTCAAATTCTCTCCTGGGAGCTATGTACCTGTCTGGCTCAGCTCTTTATTCTCATTTAAAACACTTAAAAGTTTTCCCTTGTGCCCAATCTGATCAAAAGCTCACTGAAATCAACAGAAAAATGCTCAGAAGGCATCTCCTGTGCAATCTGTGGTCCTTCCTTGCAGCTGGTTTGAAGATGGAAGATTTCCAGAGCACCATTTAGAGGTGGGCAGAATGGGAGATGAGATCCTCTTGCCCAAACAGAATCCCAAGCTAATAAGTAGAAGGACTAAGAGAATACACATTCTTACAGGAGTTCAACAAATATTTATCTGATACAATAATTATCTGCTCTCCCTTTTACTAGATGAAACCGAGATCATCCCTGACTGAAGTGAGAAATTCACTGCCTGCCCCAGTGGTGTTTTTGTGTCCCAAACTCCACCTAAAAGCTCCAACACTGTATTTTGGCTGACTGTCCTGGGCTATTATATAAAGCTTTTGGCATTGGCCTGCCCCAGGTTTCTACCATCCTCCACACTTATCCTCACAGCCAAGTTTCTTCAGGAAACAAAACACTTTTCGTTTAGTCCAATTAGCTCAAAAACGTCAAAAGAAAAAAGAAATAAAATCAAAAGGCTTTGGGTCAGTGACAAGAGCAATAGCAGGGCCAGGAAAATAAAAGGGACTTGTTCTGAAAATGTTTTTTACTAAGTCAGAGCCAATTCCCAATGGAGTGAAACAAGAAAAACATTCCTAGAGAGATTCAAGATCTGTTGTGAATTCTCAAGGCACATTAAGAAGTCTCACTTTCCCCTCTGTCTCTCATTCCTTTTCGAGATACATCATGGGGCTTCAGCAAGAGGCTGATAAGTCAAGAGATCTGTAGGGTAGGTCCCAAGCAGTCACAGTCCCAATGAACCATGGGTTGAGGAATCCTACAGTAATGCTCCAACTTTTTCTTAGTTTGGAAAAAAAGAAAATAAAATATTTTGAATCAGAACTCTTTGGAAATATTTTCTTTGCGATTTCTCTCAAGAAATACTCATTTGGTTTCCTTGCAAAGTAAATAGCCTGTGCTCCTGCTGCCCCATCTTTAAGAGAAGCATTATCTGCTTCCCTCCCAGAAGGACATATTTGTTTGTTATTGATAAATTACAAAAAATAATTGATAAAATTACTAATGACTGAACTTTGGAATGAACTTCATAGCACCACAGAATGGTTAGGGTTGAAGAGACCTTAAAGGTTATCTTGTTCTAATCCTCCCACAAGGGCAGAGACACCTTCCACTACACCAGGTTGCTCAAGGCCCCATCCAACCTGGCCTTGGACACTTCCAGGGAGGGGGAAGCCACAACTCCTGCCTTTCCTGCCACTGCTCACCACTGACTCCATGTCCAGCATGAGGAGTCCCACCAGAGCAGCAACAAACTCTTTCTTGTCATTCTTGTAGATACCAGACCCACAGATTTAGAACCAAAGCTCACCTTTCAAGTTATTTTAAGTATTTATTAAAAGGATTACTGAATATCAGCTTTATGGTCCCCAAGGCTGCCATCAGGAAAATAAATAAATAAATAAAATTTTTTTAAAATCACTGTTTTCCAGCTAAGCTTCATTTTATGATGGATTTTGCACTTCCAAATCTCTTTGGAAAATAAATACCACATGGCATCATAATATACTGAGCAAGGGATAGTCAGGCTCTTGGCAAATAATTAATAACAACATCTTTTGGGTTAGTTTTTATGATGTTCTTTGTAGGGCAATGCCAGGAGTTGATCTTGAATATTTTGCCATGAGAATAAACTATTCCTCCTGACATGTAGCTCTCTGTTCATGGGTTCATTTTTTCTGATGATTAATTCTGAGTTCATGCAGAGTGTGTTCAAGATTACACGGATTCATATTCAGTTGACCATATCTGAGAGGATTATTTTAGCGTGCCCCAGTTTATGGCCCATGAAACACTATCCCTCTTGTCTCTCTGCTTCCCTCACTCTGCCAGCGGTATTATTCCAACAGCCAGTACTGGGAACTCATATTATCAGCAAAAAGCAGAAAAAAAAGTATTTTTCTACATAAAAACCAACTCTCATTCATCGCCTTTCACTTGCTCTGCTCTCAGTGCCAACAGCCATACAGAACCCATCAAAACATTGAAGTGTTTTGAGGGAAAAACCCTTTAGACTAACTCAACGTTTCAGGTTTGCCACAGACTTGACAATATTTGGTGTATCTAGCACATATTGCTGCTGTCACCTGTGATACTAACCTGAACAAGACAAAGCACAGTGGAAAGACCCCGATGCTGACTGAAATTATTGCTTATGTCTCTCTCAAGAGCTGTAAACCACAGTACACACACTGGAAGTTGTTTGCATCCCTACCCAAGAGAGCAGTACTGGCAGTGCAGCATTGATGCTGGCATGGAGCAGGCAGATGTGCTGTCTGATAGCTTTGGCAATGTCTGAGCAGCTTTCCTGTCCTGGTGTCATTACCTTGAGCCAAGTGCCAGCTGGCCTGAGCAGTGCTTGATGCACAAAACACAGAGGAGCATTCAACTGACAACACCTTGTAAATTATCCATAGCAATAGAATTTCACGTGCAGTCCTCAAAGATCTCCAAGTGGTTTAGAACAGAAATTAGGGTCCAGTGCTGTGACCCTTCCGTAACATGTGAGCAAATGAGAAAACTGTCCCATTTAAATAAGCAGAGTTGCTTTCAGAAGTCTGCTTAATGTGCAGCTGTGCAGTTTAAAGCAAATAAATAAATTTAAGACAACATTTATGCTGTGGTTGTTTCCCAGAGACACAGCCCAACCATATCTCCTGGTGCTGTAACTGAAACACAGAGTTCACATTCCCAAAAACCCCATTACTGGTTGACAGCACAGTTATTTTGGAACCAGCAAATAATCATTTTACCATACTTGCAGGCAACCTACAACATCCTTACATTCTGTTAAGTAGTCTAAATTCACAGAACTCAATAGCTGACCCAGAGCTTCTGCTGCAAACAACCTTTCCTGAATGAACACCCCATGCAAACTGTCTCATAAGAAACAAGATTTGAACTATAACCTCAGAAGTAAATTCCCCACAGCAATGAACCATATTAAGCTACTGTTTTTCAATATCATCCCTGCTGTCACCAGAGCTGCTGGGATTTTCCTCTGCTGTGTTATCACGCATCCCTTCCATCCTGTGTCACCGCGACTGCACGCAGAAAGCAGAGGTTACACACACCGGTTTATTTCAACAGAGAGAGCCTTTCACAAGCCCTCAGCAATTTTATTTTTCTATGACTGATGCTGTCAACACATTATCTGAAGTCTACGTCTGAGGAAAAGAGCTCGGTGAGAGTGTTTGCATTGCACTTGTGCGTTACGCGACGCCCCTGCTCGGGCACCCTCTGCCCCATCACTCACCGACCCCACTTGCTGATCACTTGGCTGCCAGTTGGATGAAGCCCAGCTCCAGCCCTCCCTGAGCACAGAACACAGTCCAGGGAGAAAAGATAGTTCTTTCAGGTGAGTTTTCAGCTGAGACTAAAGAAGTTCTGTGTTTAGTGCTCCCTTCTTTGAAAATAGAGCTTTTCTGTAAATACTATGCTTACAGGAAAGATCAGGCCCCAGAGTTTTTTCAGTCATTAAGGGGAACTTGCAATATGGTCTGAGCAGCATGCTCTTCCATAAGTGAAGACAGAAGGGAAACTATCTGTAAGTAATATAACATTTTCTTTATCAAAAAAACTCTGAATACAGTACTACTACACAGTAGCAAACTAAGCTTCCTTTCCATTATTGTCTCCAAGCCTTATTATTATAGTTGATATATTATGAGAATTCTTTAGCTCATCACAGAAAAATCAGCATACCTTAACCTTTACCAGCTGACAGTCAGTGACAGAGAGCAGCAAGGAATACACTGAGCATCTGGAATTGTAGGGGAAAGGCATCCCATCCAATTTGGCTAGAAAGGATTTGGCTAGGACATCAGAGCAAAGGAGTCTCTCTGCAAAGTGTGCTACTGAACCATTAGTCACTGCTACCCCTGCCCAAGGCTCCTGAGTCACTGCTGAAAGAGAGGAGCTCACAGTCCCCTGAGAGCACACAGGGAACAGCCAAGCTCTGATGCACGAGGTAGAGAATTTCTCCTGGGCTGCCAACAGCTCCCCCAGCACCTGGGTTTCTTTGTCGTGGCTTTCATCCATCCATGGCTTGTGCCAGCCAGCAGCAGGTAGTGAATGGCATTAAATAAAGCACTTGCCAGCCAACAGCACTGGGGTGGCACATGAGGACAGGATTGCCACAAAAGGGCTCCGTTTCCTTTCCAAAGCTGAGCTCCTTTTCCCTAACATTCTTTTGCTGTATTCAGCATCCACTATATTGATCTTTTGTCTGTATCAAAAACTCACAGCATTAGCAGTTCCACATCCACGCAAAAGTAGATGTACTCTACACACAGATACACAAATATGAAAATATTTTCCTGTAGAGGAAATACGATATTTGTGCTTTAGCAGATGAACAAGGAGAATAGAAAACCAAGAATTCCAGGCTACTGCCCAAACCACATGACTTTGAAATCAGTGGTGCGTTGGAAAAAAAAAATAATCCACACAACAAAAAAACCCCTAAGCTTCCTTCCAAGAAAAGTGCCTAAGTTTTCCAATCTGTTTACGACTGATGTCTACCCACAAGAGACTGAAATCTGGGCTGGATGAGACTGAACTGGCATACAACATCAAAAACCTCTCCTTCCTGCGTTGGGGAACAATATCCTAAGTGTCTGTGCACAGAGGCAGATCTGATGCTGAAGAACTTTTTCCTCAAACTGTTGTATCTGTGGTTAATATCCAATGAATCAACAAACACATCTGCAAGCTACTATTCTTCCAGCCCAATCTTTTTTGGTTTTTTTATTCTCGGAACTCATCTCTCTTTTTCTGTCACCTGCTCACTACTCCCTCTCAAATGCAGTTCCAAAGTATTCAAGTACTCAGGAGTATTCCAATTTCTTTCTTTGCAAAAGGCTTTCCCTGACTCTGGCTTTAAAATATATTATATATGATATAGAAACAGGTGAATTAAAAAATATAGTCAATAAGGCAACTATGACTCTCTAACAGAGAAGGGTAAGATGCACAGTGATTTTCAAAAACTGCAGGTGGCTGAGAAATGTGATAAATACCAGTTCTGCATAGAAACAATATCCAGATTGTACAATTGCAATTTAACTCTCACTGCCTCAATCTTTCTTAAAGTGGTATCTAACTCCAAGACTCTTCTATTAGTGTCATTTCTCTGGAAAGCTCAGTTACTGCCTACAACAGTGGAAGCAGTCCTCAGTGTCAGCTGAATAGTTTTGTACCTTTTGCTTTGAGACAAGGAATTGCTTGTGTGAACACTTCCTAATTCAGAGATTAAACAAGGCATTAAAAATGGACCTCAGTTGAAAACACAATCCCTTCCCACCTCCAGACTACAGGAGCCAACTCCGAGGCCAGGTTTAGAGCAAGCCTGGTCTGTACCCCAGAAGCTCTGAGGGAACATCATCAGCTCCTCACATTCCTGTCTTCAGACAATGATAAAGCCATTGGAGTTGTTGTTTGTCTTCAGTCAGGACATGAGGATGGGTCTGCATGAAAAAATGATGAAGAAAACTGATGTTTCACCTACCAGTCACTGCTGGGCCCCAAGCAGCCTTCAGGTTGGGACTTGGTGGTGGGGAGATGCATTACTCCTTAGCTCCCTGCCCCCATACTTCATGTAGTCTCCAAATGCTAGTGCTGGCATTCATGTTGGTTAAGCCAGAGGAGGGCATTGTACCATCCTTATTCACCAAGGGGACTCCAAAGCCTAAAGAAGCTAAAAATTTGTTCCATGACCAACAGGTGGCCAGTAGCAGAGCAGGAATATGAATAGAGACCTCTTTAGACTGATGGTCCTGCTTCTAGCTCTCAGAAGATGCTTTGCACACTCAGACAAAGCGTGGTCTGATAACATTATGGCCATTTCCCTACTTATCCTGGGGCCTTTCATCTATGAGACTTCACAGCCCTCACTGTCCTGTGTTTAACCTTGTGCTAAGCAGAAAATTTGCGACCATACAAATTTCAAAAAAAGGGAAAGCTGTAGTACTATATTTGAAGTGAAGTCTGGCAAGATTGTCCCTCTTTCTCTCCACGAGTACTTTATGGCAAAGCCTGAAATGGTTTCCTGGGATGTAGTATATCTGGCATGAATCCCTGCCAGGCAAAATCTTGTCTCGTTTAATTAGGTCTCACAAATTTTCACCATTCTGTTTTCTCACTGAGGTCTGAACCACAGCTCCTGCTGTCCAGACACCATGGGGAGTGAGACACTATGTCCAAGGCCACTGCTGGTGGCCTGGTTGTGAAAGTGCCTGATGGAAACTCATCTCATTAAATTTTTGAAAGATGGATGCTCTGGCACTGGAGCAGCTCTGAGCTCTCAGCTGGAGATTCTGCTGGCCTCCAACTCTCTCTTTGTAATAATTTAGGTTTTGCCTGGTGGAAAATGACTTGTAAGAATGCTCTTGAGTGCCAGTGTTTGGAATCAGATCTGTTTCCAGCATTCCCAAATCCTGGGATGCTCAGAGCTGATGTGCTGACTCAGATCACTTGAGACAAACAACTTAGTGAAAAGTTCAATCCAGTGGTAATGAGATCTGGTGGAATTAAACCTCTCTATGATTTATTCAGCGTTTTGTAATCAGTTTAGAGTGTTAATGTCATCCATTTGCTCCCAAGCCTCTTCTTGGAAAAGAGCATGGCTAGTCAAAACCTCCCAAATGCCTCCCAACCTTCCAGCTTCAGTCTCTTTTCTTTATGAAATGAGAGGTTCCAGATCTCTGCAGTGTAGAGCCTGGCAGACAAACCCACTCCACTGAATTAGCATCTTTACTCCTATCAATTACTAATCCATTCAGCCACATGATACTTCTCAGCTCCCTGCTACTGATTTTTTATAGAGCATAACAACAACACTCAGCAAGTGTTGAGATAAAAGCTATTATAGTGAAATAGAGACATTTGATGAAGAATTCCCAAAATTCATTTAGTTTTGAAGATTCACTGACACTAAATGACAGAATCTGGTGGATCCAAATTATGGCAAATTATCAGGGTTTTCCAGGGCTCACACCTCCTCAGCTGCCTTCTGTACACTGCGGAGTGTTCACCCATAATTCCTGGAAAACACATTCTTGTCTTCTGATCCCTGTGGTCTCCATTACATAACTTTTTCAGGGCCCAATTTATCATGTTATAAACCCTAGAGAGAATATGCTATAGAGCAGGAAAGCTGATGGCTGTGGTAATCAGTAAAATCCTCTGGCACACAGTGAAATACCAGTGACTGCAAGGGAGCACCAGGGCTTGCCACAAATGCACAAGGAGCTGGGCATGTCTGTGCATCAGGGAGTTTGGCTGCTTTGCTGCTTCCTGCAACTCAATCTGAACATGGGCTCCTCTAAAAACCATCTTCTTTCTCTGCAGTTTTTATAGAAATAAAAGTTAATGCTGAATGACAACCCCTCTTTACTATTCAACAGGCTTCTCTCCTCCATTAAGTCAAAGATTTGGGGCTTCTGAAGGTGATGTATCTTATTTCTTCAATTGAATCTTGAATGTCATGCCTCAGTTTTTGAAACTCAGCTTTTATCTTTTCCCCTGTAATGGTCACAATCAAGTTGGCTTCTTTTTCCTTGCTCCTGCCTGTATGGTTAGATGGTTGTTTTGGGTTTGGTTCTTTTTCATTCTATTTTGTTTTTATTTTTAAGTCTGCATCCTGCACTTTCATAGGAAAGGAACTACTGCTAAAAAATCCATTAACACATTTTGGCCAGAGTCCAAAATTTCAGCTACCAAGAATGTTAAATCCTCCATCTGTTTGCTAGTTAGATAATGTTACCTTTGAGCTTTCCTTTGGCTGCTAAAGACACTTTATCTGCCTTAAATGTTGCAGAAAATTACACTTTAGGTCAAAGCCTGTGTGCCATTAAATAAGGGGGGGAGGGAAAGTTTCTTGCTATAAATTTCCACCTTTAGTCCCTCCTAGCTCTTGGTACTTTCAGATGCATAGAAGTCCCGAGCTGAGTATAATCATATTAATGACCTGGATAATTGATGGTGAATGATGGATATGTTGAGCTAGACTCTAATCCAGTCTTAAATATTTGCTTGACTTTCTAAAAATCAAGGGAATACCCTGAAGGGAAGGAAGTTTTTTCACACAGGAGAAGTTAAGCAGCTATGGTGTGCTTGAGCGAACATTTGGCTAAGACATTACTTTGTTCCTCAGCTGGGGATGCAGACCGGGCAGTCAGACTCAATCCACTCTTTAGGGGCAAGACCTGGCTGTAACATCCATCAGGAATCTCCAGGGAGAGGCGACTCAACTGCTTTCATTGACATGATCCCACAGAGGGCAGGCCAGGAAGTGAGTCTGCACAGACGTTCCCATTCCCCTTCCCCTGGCCTCCACCGTTTATCTGCTCACTACTTGCTAAAGCTGATGGGACACACAGTTGGCCACCCTTTCCCTGATAAACAGGTTGGATGTGGAGCTTGACATCCATGGGAGTTATCCTCATGGCTTCAACCACAACCTCCTTATACCTGGGATTTCACCAGAAAGCATCAGTTACTCTCAAGTCACAGAGTAATTTCCCCTACGTCCATGACCTCTCTCTCTGCTGCCCCAACCCCATCCCAAGGCAGTTGCCCTCCAGGTGAGTGCTGGAGATGAAAAACTACAGCCACTCAAGCTTCTCCTGGGCTCCCCAAGGAGGGAACAGCCCCTGCTGAGAAAAGCTAACAAGGAACCACTTAAGCATAACTGCATGGGACACTGACAGCTACTTGTCAGGAAGGATTAAAATGAGGTCCCAAACCCACAGAAATCTGGCATTGCACTTAGCTGAGTGAACCACATCTGCCTCTACTTAGGCCTCTTATATGCTCTCTGGGGGTAGGTGGATGGACAGGATTCCTCAGAAAAGCACCAAACCATTGGCCAGAGTGCAAAAACCTAACGTGGGATTGGTGGAGATCAGAAAAAATCTGTTTTAGGTCAGCACACAGATCCTTACATCATACCATCAGGAGGACAGCAGGACAAGGCTGGTCTTGCCAGCTGACCTCAGCTGGGAGAAGGACAAGCATCCTCCAGGGCAGAAGAGATGATGGGGATGGGGGTGAGTTTGAAATAGAAGGGACAGACCAGACTCTCTCTGCAGCTGGGAGGAAGGTTTCCTTCCAGTCCTGTTGTGAGAGAAGTTTCCCAGCATCCAGCCAAGTTTCCTTAGCAGCAGCTGAGGGACTTAATTTTTAGGGCTAGAAAGAGATTTCTAGGCACAGAGCCCCATCTGCAGCAAAGTCAAACAGAGCTCAATGGCAAGTGTGGGAGGTCAAGAGAAAAATGACTACAAAGTAGATGGAGTTGTCACATCATTAAGGAGTACAGAAAGCACTACTGTCAGCATGAAAGGCACAGTGGGAGGACCAGAGAGATACTAAAAAGGTCACCCTTCAGCTCAAAGCTGTGGGCACAAGTTTGGTCTTGTACAGAGCAACCAGAATACATTGGTCTTTAAAGTAGCTTTTGACTGCATTAGGGAAAAGTCCTTGAATAATTTCTAATGCAGAAACATCTGCAGAAGAACAGTTGTACAAGATAAATAGCTGCCTGGTCTGCCTGATTCTAGATTAACCAGGGTCCCCACGATGACCAGTCCACTTGAATATATGAAATGCATGTGAAGAAGAGCAGAGAGAACACGTGCCTGGATTGTACAAATCTTTTCTTTAACAAGAGAGCAGTGTCATGAAAATGGCCACAATAGGCCCTGCTCATTCCACAGAGAAACCAAGCACGATTGCTACCATTGACCTAGGAAGTGTGAATGAACTGTTTGTTTGGAGAGAGATGAAAGGATGTGTGCAAATGAAGCTTGTCTCCATCACCAGGACAGATTTACTTCTTCAAGTGCCTCAAGTAGCCTTGGAAAGGAAATCTGGAATGCTGTAACATTCATAAATATTTGACTGTTCTGTCTTACCTTGAAAACAGGCAGAAACTCTATCCTTAAGAAAGCACTCCTGGATTGAACAGTCATTTTGTTAAGCAGGCCATGACCTGGGGAACTTGGTACTGGTGATGTTTAATCTGTATCTCTGCACATGTACAAACACACACAATAAAATGCAGTGGCTGTCCCAAGGAAAACCTGGGAAGCATGCAAAAACAAAGCTAAATCTGAGCTGAGCTTGGTTACTTCAACTTACAAATGAAGATTTGTGATGTTTAGAAGGGAACCAGATATATTTTAACACATTAGAGGTGATAAATCATTATTTCCCCATTCTTTAATTAACCTCAGAAAGCTACAATATTTTGTTATTTTCATTAGAGAACAATGTCCAGTGTCTTTGGTGGCTCCTATCTGATCTAACAGCAAGCAAAGAGTTACAGCAAATTCCCACTTTTCTTTCAGGCTTTCACCATAGCTGAATTTGAGAAGAAACAAATGAGATGGTGAAGAGGTATTTTAAGATGCACCATGTAACATGACCTGCAATTTAAAACTTGCTCCACTGTGCAGACCCAACACAAAGCCCTTCTGCTTGTAGTGAGACAGACTAATTCTATACCTGGAGAGCTTCTGGCAGCTACAGAAAAGAGGAAAAAACCAAAAAGAAGAAACTCAAGAAGCATCTAAACACATCCCACATAAAATTCCCTGCATTTGGTGGGTACAAACTGTGTTTAAAATTGTCACACTTCAGTCACTCAGCTAATGAAAGATGCTTACTCTTCAACTGAAAAAAAAAAAAAAAAAAAAAAAATTGGATCCACAGGAGATTTGCCCTACCAGCTGGTTTTGAACGCAGGGGTACTCCCTCCTCTGGGTACAATTAGATTGCTATAATCTAAACAGCACTTCCAGTCCCATCATTTTGATGTCCCCCAAGGTGGTAAACAGCATTAAAGCCTCCTTCCCATAGCCTCTGGGTCAAGAAATATGTATGGCTATGTGTATACCTTAAGCACTTTTCCTTGTGACCACAAAATGAGCAACAATTAGTTCACTGAAAAGCACTGTAAAATCTGACACATTCTGGTTTTAGTCTTTCAAAACCACATTAGCACAGGATCTACATCTTACTCGACACTAGTGCAATGGAGCTATGAACTAGTTTAGCCTTCCTGTCATGCAATAAGAATGAGAATTGATTAAAAAAAAGAATATTATTTGCCATATCCCTATTGCTTCTTTTATGAGGAAGTATACTTTGCATTGAATATCTAGACAGATGTGAATAGATATTGATTCAGCTTTTTCAAGTTCACAAACTAGTCAGTAAACTAATAAAAGTTATTTAAAAAATACTGGGTTTGCTTGTCCATAATGAATGTTTTAAAATGTATTTGCAAAATTTTTTTGGCTGAACAAATTGCTACATGAAATATTTTGTTCTTGGGTTTCTACATTCTTCTTGTAAAACACTCAAAAATTTTCTTTTTTTAAATAATAAAAACTAATGTGTCTCACTTGAAATATAACAAATCCTTGGATTTTCTGAGATACAGAAAACACTGGAGAAGGGATGTATTTCCACTATTTTACAACCCTGACCTTAGTTACTACACATCTTTCATTGCATCAGAACAAGATTTTTAGGCAAGAGAACAAGTTGCACTTTTACCATAATTATGTTGTTCCAAGGAGTGCTGGGATTGAATCTGGTTTCTTTTTTTATCTAGAATGATGCTATTGCATTAGGAACTTCAAAGCTTTCCCTGATAATTTTAAGATTATGTTTTGGTGTTCTGCAGGAAGGCTTTGTTACTGCTTTCTGTTTGAGAGGAAAGCAGCAAAGCTTTGCAAATGCTTTTGAAAAGCAAATTTACAAAGGAGCAATAAGCAGGAAATAAGAACTCACTATTGAGGGGTTGTTCTTTTTTTTTTTTTCTTGTACTATGAGTTTTTGTATGAGATAATGGAGAAGGCTGAAATATAGGACTATGGGAAAACTCATTTTCAGCAACTGTTTTTGCATGTATGTATCATTTACACAAACAAATTATATATGGGTGTAGACAAACACATACAGATGTATGTTTTATATACATGTATGTACACTGAGGCTACAGAAAGGGTCAAGTGATATGAAAAATTATTAAAAATTCAGAGGCACATTCTTTATGTCTTTGCCAAAATTGCACTAATGAAAGAGACAACTGATTCCTTTGTTATTTCTGAGGCATCAAAGGAATGTGAAGGAGACTGAGGAAGAGGTGGAAAAGCTTTAACTGAAGTTTAGAGAACAGTATACAGATATTTTTCATCTGAGCAGGGAAACCTTTCAAAAATAGTCTTTACTTCAGGTGTTGGAGACCCTCTGGATCAGCAGCTCATTTTTTTAACCATAAAGACATAGCTTCATACAAATTTTTTTTCTAATTAAGCTGACAGCCACCTGGTTTTGCCCAGAGCTTCTTCCAAAGGCATTTTGTTTTACCCCTGAGCCAACCAATGCTGAATGAGCATCCAGTTTGTCTTCACTCCTGGCCAATCTACCACCTTTGTTTCTTCTGTTAACACCAGCTTTGAGCTAAAAGTGTTCTGTCTTCAGCATCCTCCTTTTTGTAACAAACATATTCCTTACCTATTTGCTCTGCTTCAGAAGAACTTTAAAAATTAAGTCATCTTCTAAGTCTTTGGTTTGGTACTGGTCAGAAGATGCTCATGGATTAAGCATTTGAATCTTTCACATACATCTTCTCAATGAAGCTGCAAAAGTTATTTTGCAAAAGGAGGCCATGGAGAAGATGCTTTTCCATTAAGAAAAACGAACAAAAACCAGTGACAATTTGGCAAGCAGCAAATTGAGGAAAAATGGCAAGAGATGTAAATAAGGGATACAGCGCTAGGCTAGGATGCATCCAGTGGTGAAAATCCTTCAGCTTAACAGAAGACAGTGCAAAAAGTCAGTACTTTAGGTATAACCCATGTTGTTTGTTATAGTTCACTACTAACAAGAGTCTGATCTTTATTCGAATTTAAAAATAATTTTCTTTCATTCGTTTCAGATGAAGAATGAAGTTTCCTTTTCTGCATTTCTAACCTGTGCCTTGTTTATAAATAACTCTGCTCAGAGATGCTGAGATGGAGTAATTTATCCTTTTTCCATTGCTCTAGCTGGATGATGTCAGGACTGTTTCTTCTTATTAGCTACACATTATGAATTTTAATGGGATATATAGTACATTTCACATGGGAGTTAAGAAAGTTGGTTAATTAACTAGATTTAGAGAGGGAACCCAAAATAATTAATCAGTGGAAGACCAAAAGGAAATCATATTAAGCCCAGGGAACACATACATATCCAGAAGGCATATGTTCTCTCACTTAAGTAATTTTGCTAAATACACACAATTTAGTTTAACAAGTGACAGATTCTGCAATAAATTAGGCACAGACTCAGAAATGAAGATTAAATCTATATCTGAGAAGAGGAAAGGCGTTTTAATATCAATTTTCTTGTGCTTGGTATTGTGAATCTTTTTTTCCCCCCCAATGCCACCACCTACTACATTCTAGAGTTCAGGCAAGCAAACAAACTACATTTAAGATACGGGGGGAATAAATAAAAGTTAAAAGCAAATTCACATTTTCACATCACTTTAATTGACTTTGGTTGAATGAACTTGTTTGGAATAAATTTTTGAAGTACAGAAATAAAGATCCTTCAGGAAAAAAAATCATATATGTTAGCCAGTAAAACATCAGAGAAAACAATGTGTCAAAAAAAATTTCCTTTGCTTTCTGGGATTATTTAGCATTGGTGGGTAAAAGTGCATTGACTTAGAGTAGTAAACCAAAGGAGAATAAGTTTCCACTTATAGAACTAGAACTACATAATATTAACAGAAAACACCTCAAACAGTTAGAAAACTAACTATACAGGGAGAGTTCAGAAAGTAGCTGTAAAAATGGAGAATCATCTGGGAACGGAGCTTTTTCTAGCAAAGAAATTTATAGGTGTTGGTAATGAGCCCAACACCAGTCAACACTTCCATCCATGATTTGGAAGTTCTTCTCAAAACTCTGCCAATGAAATCCACACGCACGAGACAGACTGTCAGCAGGATGAATTATGAAGACAGAGCCATCCAAACAGATTTCCCTCTTGAAGCATGGCAGGCAGGAACACAACCAACACCTATAGAGAGTTTTGCAGATGGGGGGTACCAGCTAGAGGTCCTGGGCATCAATGGCACATCAATGATCACAGAGCCCAGTGAGCAAATCTCCTGGGATGTACAAAATATCTGGCTTGGTATCTTTAGGACAGCAAGACTAAACCATGCCCACTATGGCCAGCTCTAGCAACCAGCTGTCAAAAAAAGCATCATCAAGAGCCATGCAATTCAAGCAAACCAGTTATGGAAGGTCTTGCCAGTATGGACATTCAGATGTTGAATAGCAGCTGAGCAGCACACACACTTCACCTTTTCCCTCAGTAGGGCACTAGTAGGATTTCCCTCCTTTTCCTGGCTACGGATCTTTAAGTACTGTGTAGCCTACAGATCTTCAAGAGTCTTCCTATCTTTGTGAAATTTGTCAAGGGTTAACAGGAGAGGAGGAAGGAGGAGAGCAAGCAGACATAAATCCACTTTCAGTATACCCACACAAGCCTTGATCTCTTAAGAAACCACAAACACAAAGAAGATCAACAGAAGAATTCAAGGACCAAGCCTCACAGTGGGAGATTTAAACAGCTTGGTCAATTTAGTGTGAGATGGAGATGCATTGACTGCAGTTTTGCACATCTTTGTGAAGAAAACTTGTCTCTGGAAAGGATCACCAGTTTAGTAACCCTCACATTCAAAAGGGAAAGTTTATTCATTTATTTAGTCAGTTGCAAATAAAAGCTATTGGAAGAGCTTATAAAAGAGAAGTGGAGAGAAATCCCTCAAAGTTTTAAAAAGACTGCAGGTGCCAAGATACCTTTTCATGAATTCCACATTTCTGGTTACAAGTTGGGCGATAGAATCTCCTGATATTTTTGTGTGACACACTGACTCACAGGGGATGCAGCTCCACAGCAGTCCCACAGACTTGGACAGGTTTCTTCCTTGAGCGATGGGACAGGAGTGGAGAAATGGATGTTCAAGAGGAGAAGACTGGACAAGCTCTACAACTGCTCTCCCAACAGGGCAGTTCAGTGAGCTGGATCTTCTGTGGACCAGAACACATTCAGCACCCACTATGATTTGGTCTTGGACCCCTTGGTAAAGTCTCCCCATCCTCCCCCCTTCATCCTGCAGTGAATCAACAGCTGGGAAACAGCCCCATTCCCATCCATGAAGCTGTTAATACTCAGTATTGCTCCTGCTGATACCATTACCTCTTTTCCTATTGTTTCAGTGGGAGGAAGACCAGATCTACATCCTTTTCCCAGGGAAACATTTCAGAAATACTACTCTTGATTTGTCGCAGAAAAGGCCTCACAAAATGACACTTTTCATCTGATTTTCTCTGGGCAGCAGGGGAAGAAATATATTTTCTCCTCCAAAAGTGTTCAGCAAATTTGTATTGCAGTCAACTAATTTTATTACTTCTCATAAATGTCTGTTCCTGTAATGCTCTCAAGGTATTTTCATAATTCCACCTTGGGAATTACAAATCAACTTTCTCTTTGATAAAGTAACCTGCAGTATTTTATTTTATTTTTTATGTTATGAACAGCTGAAAATGTATGACATCCCATAAAATGTCTGCTTTAGGCCTTTGAATATTGCTGCTTTTAAGAAGTCTTTTAGCACCGAAATAGAGAAATACAATCCTAGAATTGGACTCTATTAGGCAAAAAGGGGAAGGAAATCCTTAAAGTCAACGTCTGGAGTGTCTTTAAAGTGGCTTTTCTGTATTCCAAAGGGATCTAACTTCCATTTAATTAAATTTTTGTTTAAGAAAAAGGAACCTGCATTATTTTATTTATTTATGCATTTTTGCAGAAGTTTACGATGAAGTCTATTAGAGAGAGGAGAGGTGATCCCAGAAGACAATGCATTTTTAAGTAATGAAGTATTTTAGTAGGGAGCCTAAAACTGTCTCCATGGCTTCAGAGACAGAACCACAGCTTCTCTAACATAGCAACAACTGCTGCAGAGGAAAGAGTCCTCTACACTTAAAAGACTAAGGCCACATTTTCATTTAGTCACTTCTCCAAATCCCAAATGGGGAGCATCAACAAGGTTCTCAGCCAGTTTTCTGTCATGAAGTAATTGTGGGAATTTTACATAGCTAATTTTGGAAGGAGGCTTTTTGATCAATTTATAACAAATCCCAAGTTAAGGCAGTAACACATCTGGTTGTAAACAGGAGATGCTATAGTACAGAGACAGCCAGAAATTCTGTTACTACATATAGGGATATAAATGACACTTGGACGATTTTATATTTTAAAATCAACAAGCAAGCAATTTTCCCCTGCTGCCACTCTAGCCCAGGATCTACACAACAGCTCTATGCACAGAGAAATAGTAAAAAAACCACATATGCCACAGATGAGCATTTCTCAACATGTCCTTCCACTTTTTCTGCTTCAGGGAATTGCTGAACCGGAGGTTACATTTCAGTCATAACTTTAACGAGCCACTGGTGAACTTGTCTTTTACTAATGTGTCAAAATTTTCTGTGTGTCCACTAAAGAGAGAGCAATTAATGGAAAACAGCTCATGAGTGCCCTGGTTCCCTGACACAACTATCCCAAAGCTGGGATGGTCTGCAGCCACACATCCTCCTCTTTTGCTGAGGTTTGCATAAACAGCACAAGAGGAAAAACTTCAAGTTCCCTTAAAAGGCTGGGCTTCCTTTTAGTATCCCAGAGTTTTTAGAGTATCCAATCTAGCAATTGCTCCTTCTTGTGGTCACATACACCTTGGGGGGGGGTGGTGGTCAGAAATTATTGCCTGGTTTCTAACTACATAGTCCTACCTCTAACAAAGTTCAAACATTCTACATCACCCCTTGGCTGTCCCTAACAAATGCACTATACAGACACAGTATACCAACTATAAGTACATCAGCCTTAGCATTTCTGGAGCAGGACCTACATTATTTAAAGCCTCATAACCTCACCAGAATAATTACCTTTAAAAATGCCACAGAACCACCCAAACCTTGCTGGCCTAACGTCACTAAAATGCCTCAATCTGGAGGGCAAAAGATGCCTCTGGCATTGCACCTGGACACCAAGAGCAGGAGCAAATGGCAGTAGCATTTAATCCATGGCCATGCTCAATGTCAACATCAGCCGTTGGGGTTTATACCAAAATACTGTAACCACTCACGCATCTTTTTTTTTTTTTTTTTTTAATCATTGCCAACAGCACAATTAAAATTACTTCAAGCCTTCATAAAATACCTGAAGCCCTCATTTGACCTGTGGAACCAATCATGCAGAAAGGCTTTGTAATCACAGAAGCCTGCTGGGTTAGTCCATGCCATGCTTCCAACAACACACACCATGCCAAGCACAACACTTCTGTTTCAGCAAAGTCAAAGGGATTCCTCATGTAACCAGAGTCAGGCATGGCAGAAAGCTCTTTGCTGAACCAAATCCTCATCAATTACATGGAAAAAAAATCACACAGTACAAAAGACAAGCAAATACCAGGGTTTTTCAGAGGTTTTTCTTTGGATTTTTGTTTTGTTTTAAATCCTTTTTATCTTGAACTCCAAGTAGCACCTTAAGAATTGTTGCTGACTACTACACTTTTGTCTGAAAGACATGGACATATTGCATGGAATTTCTGATGGATATTTCTACATATACCTATGCTCTGGGAACCTTATGTTACAAAATGATACTTGCAGCATCTGCCCTGCTTGTGCTTGTCTGTGCTTTGCAAATTGAGACTCCTGGAGGTGGCACTTCAGTGCCACTTGCAGGGCCTGAGGGGAGCTGTGAACCAGCTCTTCCCATTTGCAATGAGGACAAGTCAAACTTTTGCTCGGTGTAGGGCTATTTTTCAAACTGATTTCCCATGGAAATGAAGCTTCTGTGATCATGTTCTCCCCAAGGTTTTTTTTTTTTTTTAGGGTTTGTCCAGTGATTTGGTCACTTTATTGAGGTTTAAAATCAGGGTAGAGGGCTGAGTAACAATAAATATGGACAGTTTTCATCAAAACAGGTAAGACCAGACTGATCATTGTAACTACTTGTACAAGACAGAAAATCCCTTCTTTGGCATCAGAGAAATCACTACAGCTGCAAACAGATCTTCATTAGTTGCTCTCTTAACAATAAACATTTTTTAGCTTATAGATTACATTTAAGATCTGCACAGAGGCACCACCAAACACTGATTTACTTAATCTCAGGACCTCTGAACATTTTTCCTGATTCTTGCACTAGCCCCCTGCAAAGTTTAGGAAAAATAGCTGTAAGACAGTTATGAAACTGCTGACATATTCTTTGATGATATACAAAAAAGGGATGTCCTGACTCACTTGGGAATAGTTGAATTGACACTATTGAAATCAAACATGTCCACTGGTAAAATGTTGAGAACAGAGAGACTCTGCCATCAAGCAAATTTTTGATCAAGAGATGAGAAGAAAGGTTCTGAAAGACAAAGAATTTATGTTCAAAGAATTCCCTCAGTGCAGGTGTAAGATTAAAAAAAAAAGTGACTACCTCAAGGACAAAAGAGGTAGGATCAATGTGGCATAAAGGCTAACCCATGGAGTTAGGCTATTGATTTGGAATAGAAAGCCACAGAAGAGCTGTGAGCTACGAACAGAGCTGACTTCTCACCCTGGATGTAAAAGCCCTGAAGGTTTGCAAAGGGCAGCATCACCAACTTCACCCACACCAACCACTGCAGGTCTAAGAGAACAAGTCAGGGCTCCTCCAGTGGAGGAGAAAGACTCCTCTGATGGCAATTCAGAGTCTCTAAGGTCATCCAGAAACGTGAATTTTTCTCCTCTGCCTAATAAAGCAGCCTGTGCCTCCTCCTTAGCCTTTGGACTACAAGGATACACGCACGGCGTGTTTTGAGGAACGGCAGGGAATGCTTTCAACATTCCTGTCTGGAATCCTTCCTATCCGAGGATGCAGACACACGACTGCAGATGCCAGGCAGGCTAACAGGGCACTTAACATGACATCAGGTACTCAGCGCCAAGACACATGGCTGGAGAGCCCTGGGTAGATGAGAAGCTTGCAGAGCTGAGAAGCCAACATGCTCTCTGCTGCTCTCAAGCTTGTTTTTTAAGAGCGATGTAGACGTATCCTATAAATCTCAGTTAACTCTATAAGCCTGGGGAGTCAGAGTCCCAGACTCAGTTCAGGACTAAGAAGGGTTTTGCAGCATTAGCTCATTCTAAACAATCAAACCTGTTTCTTGAAACATTTGTGTAGATTTATGAGGCTCTGGTGGGTGGGAACCTGAAATAGATACCATGCCCTTCTCTTCAGTGCAAGAATGATTTATGCTGCCAGGCAGCTTCTCGCTCGGCACAAAGCCAGGACAGATCTATCAGATGCAACTAACAAATGTTGTAAAACTGAGTAAACCAACTGCAACATGAACATCAGTTCTCTAAGCACGTGAGGCCCAATGGAGAACAACAGGTGCATAACAAGCAAGGAGAAAAACAAGAGGTATGTAGAGAGACAAACCTTGCAAAGTTGCATTCATTCCCATAAATCACCGTGACAACTACAGTACCAACCAGAAAAAGAAAAAAAGAAGAAAAAAAAAAAAAAAAAAGAAAAAAGAAAAAAAAAAAAGAAAGGAAAAGGAAAATAAAAAGAAGAAAAAAAGCAGATACGTGTGTGGAAAAAATGTCACAACACATCGAACAACAGAGCAAAAGAATTGGAAGCAGCCGTGTTAATCCCTCATGGACTATCTCACCATAATTATTATTTATTCCTTACAAATGGGAATTCTAATCTGCTGATTTTGTGGTTGCATTTTTGTGGCTTAACATTCCATATGTCACAAGAAACATCGGCCTCCCCACCCTGCCTAAATCCTCCCCTGGTTAAATTGATCACATATGTGGCACACAAACGGAATGGCCACATGCAAACATCTTGCCTCTGATGGGCTGAATCTTGTTTATCCTCATAATAAAAGAGAGTCTGATACACACACCTTCACTTCTACAATGTGACTTCCTTCCTAAAATGCCACTGAAATAATTTTGTCCACAGAAAAAAACCAAAACAAAATCAGGAACCCTGCAAAGAAAACACTGTAGTATTATCCTGGATCCCAGCAGCTGTTTACTAAATATATCTGTATGTTTATATCCAAATAAAAGCTGAACCAACCACCAAAAAAACCACACTACGGAACCATGCCTCCACACATAAGAATTCTGGGTATGATTTGAGTTGGAGTTGGCTCCACTGACCACTGTTTTGTAGCCACTACAGCACCCAGAATTTCCATCTACTTCAATGAATCTAAAATTTGCCAGCCTACAATTGGGCTCCAAAGGGACAAGAATCAGAAGGTCAGGACCATTCAAAACCTATCAGTCCATGAGATCAACCTACAAACCTCATCAAGTCCTTACAATATCCCAGATTACTCCATGGCAATTTCTCCTACCAGCAGTAGCCAGATCTCTGTGCTGGCTGGTTGGTGTGCAGTGTCCTGAGAGAGACCTTTACACCTACATTATCCTTCTGTGGAGTTTACTTGGCAGGGGTAGACTTCCATCTGACTTTCCCTTGAAGATGCAGAGCAAAGCTCACTTAGATAGCCTGCTGCTGGAGGGGCAACTTGCCCTTCTAGGATGAGTAACACAATGCCTGGCTCTACTTTCTCACACCTTTTAGAAGCATTCAAGAAAAATATCTTTTGCTCTGAGGTTTGGCAAAATATCATAATAAAAAACAGTTCAATAACAACAGTCTTCCCCAGGCATACTGCTAGCACTTTGGATTTTCACTACACTCTGGGGATTTTCCCTAAGCATTAAGACACTCTGGATGCACAAAGACCTGAAGCCACATAAAAGCTGTAGCTCTGTGCTTCCTTTCTCAGAGGGTACATGTGCACTGCTGCAAAGAAACCAGCCAAGCATCTCCTGAGCACTGTGCACCTGTCATCCACCCAAGGCACCAGTCAGATCAGTCCCTGCCTTGCTTTATACTGTCTCAAGTATGACACGTGGGCATGGATCTGGGGAGGGCCATGCTGGGAACTGCTTCCAGAATACAGCTCTTGGTTCTGCTGATCTCCAATGCTATTGCATGAAGGTTCCCTATTGGACAGCCAGAAAACCAGCCCAGATCCAGTTCACCACCACTGGAGGCCCCTATAGATACATACCCAATCTTTAATCTCCATGCACCAAGCACACAGCCCAGCATCCAGACACCTGCATCTCCAGCACAGCACATGGCATCTTGAGTACCTGCATTCCCTTAAACAAGAAGATCTGCCAAACTGTGATGGAGAGGTTGGATAAAACTGACACCAGATGCATCCCCCCTCCCAAGTCAGCTAGGACAAGCTGATGAGATTGCTACCTGTGATGTCTTACAGCTGGAGGCTCCATCGGCATGAAATATTAAAAGTATATCTGATAAGAAGGTTGTGCCAAATAGCCTGCCTCTAACATACCAAATAACAAGGCAAACTCAAGCTAAATTAAAAGGCAAACAGTGGATTAAGTAATATAACAACTGTCATATGTATTAAATTTGAGCTTTTACTACAGCAGGATGTTAGTAATGAAAACAATTCTTTAGCTACTCAATCTCATAAACCCACAAAAGAAAGTGTGTTCATCAGATCTCTCTTTGTCTTACCATCTAGGGGATGGTTTGTAGCAGGAAACCATGTGAAAATAAGAGTAAAGATGAAGATAAGTACAAAGTAGGTTAAAACACTATCAAAATAGCTGTCTGCACTCAGTTATATCAAGGAGAGCCTTTCCAACCCAGCTGGTACTCAGCTGCTAGAGGAGGTGTAAAAGGATGGTGAACCCAAATCATAGTAATTTATTGATTAAAAGATGCACTTAATTAGAACATCCTGCTATTGAATTCCACATTGCTTTTCTCTTAAAAACCTAGACAACTATTAATTTGTGTACAGTGCATTGAATATGCCTAATTAAATAATTTTTTTAAGTAACATTTTTCTCCTGGGAAAAGCCATCTTGGCTCCAAAACATCTTGCAGAAGACATCAGTTTTGACAATATTACTGAGAGAGCAAATTTGATTTCAGTAATTTGTAATAATTCTAATATAATTGTTACAATTTTCATAATCTCCTTCTAGTAAAATTCATGTACTTTTTGAATAGCATTCACTTTTGACTGTCATGATATTTTGAAATGTTACTATCAATGTTAAAATGATTGAACAGATGATACTGTTGCATGATGGTTAATCTGGTACCTTCAGTGCTTGGCAGTGTTTTGTCATCCTGAAGAGGGAAACACAGTAGGGTTTCCACTGAGGTTCATTTTGGAGCAAGCTAAAATTTCTGTTCCAAAACCTTTTAAACATCGATTTTTTTTGATTCAACTTAGAGTACAAACACATTTCTTTCCCTGGAAGAGAAATCCTGTTTTTCAGCATCCTGCGTGTGTGGTGACGATAACAGCATTCATTTCCACTGATTTTCAACCACTGTCTTGGAAGGAGTTTAGAAAAACATGAGGGAAGTTTTCCTCTGGTGGCACAGCCACAGAGATTCCACCAGAATTCATACCAAAGTTAATGGACACTTGCAGTTTGAAGTCCTTTAATAAAGCCACTTATAGAGGTACGGAACATCTCCTGTACTGGGAACTTTTCTATAAAATGAGATTACAGCCTTGTAATTATTATTGTTACTCTGCTACATCACAGTAATTCCTTGCATTTGAACTTGTGCAAAGCAGAGCTCACAATCCCTCCTTCACACCACAGCCTGCTGAAAAGGGAGCCCACTAACTCTGCTGCTGGAGATAAGAATTTAATCCATGTTCAAGTATGGTTAAGACATTTGTTCCTGGCAGGATTTGCTGCTGGATTTTCACACATCCCAACAAACTCAGATAGGCTTGAGGCACTGGCTGGTGATTATGGATACAATACAGGTTAAAAAAAAAATCCCAGGTATGGTGAATGTTACATGTCCTGATGATAATATGAGGACTTCTTTCCCTCTGGCACAAGCAGTGCCTGATGCAGCAGGGCAGGGCTGATGCAGGAGGTGGCAGCCGTGTCCTCGCAGGAACCCTGTTCCCTGCCTGTGGGGAGCAGAAACACCTTCCCACAAACAGAAGCTGGCACTGCAGTTCCCAAACACAGCTTAGGAAGTTTTCGGTCCCCCAGTGCAACTCCCTGATTGTCACCAAACTCCCATTTGTGATGATAAGGAGGGAACAAAAGATTAAAACCAAGCAGGAACTCTATTAACACATGTAAATGTCGGGAAGCTAATGAGATTCCAAAAGCAGCTCAGTCCCAGAACTAAATTACCCAAATCAGGTCAATCTGAATAATAATGAGATGACATTTTCTCCTCATGGGAGGCCACAGCTGAAGCATGTGAAGCCACTTACAGCCCTCTGTTCTCAATGACCACATCAACCTGCTAAACTTCTGCTACACCAATATTGTTCCTGTCACTGCACTTAGCATAATTAATTCAGATGCAATCAGGATGGAGAGCAAAACACTCTCTGCAAGTGCCCCCCCAGTGCTGCAGTCATGCTGGCATTTTAAAAGTGGATTTAATCAAATGTTAATCAGGAGAGAGAAAGTTCAGGCAGGTGCAGCCGCAAATAATCGAACAAGATTAAGGGTGGCTCAGTGGCTGATTATCCCCCCAGCACAGGAAATGCACATCGTGAGGAGGGTGACAATATGATGCCATCTCCTCCTTTAACAAGGGCCATTGTAATTGCTTGAATATTTATTTTTCCAACTGGAAGCATCTTAAATATGCAATGCGTGACCTACCACCTTTTTCCTCCTTGTCTGTGCAAAACAACCTGAAGTTAGATTGACCCAGTCAAAATGAATTTGTATGAGTATTTTTGCCTGCAATAAACTATTTGTATTATCATTTAATGAAATTCTATTAATAAATACATGTTTTTTTCCCCTTCAGTAACTTACTATCGATGATTTTAAGGTATAGGCACAATTTCCAAGCAAGACTGGTGCTCCAGGGAATGCCATGGATACTGCCATACTTTAGCTAGCACCAAGGGAGGGAGTTTTTAACAAGTCTGAGCTCTTCCAGAGACCAGGGCAAGCAGAGTGGTATGCATTGAGTTAAGCACACAGGTTTTGGGCAGCCCCTGGGTCCCTGCCCAATGTTTATCCACTGCACAAACCAGGGCCTGGGGACCTTTTAGGTCCTAGACATTACTAGGACTGGTGTATGTCACCAGTTTTACAGCCCTCTCCTTCAACTCGTTATCAGTCCAAGAGGGAAATACCAGTGCAGTAATTCTGGGTTGAGCTGAGGCTGGGCAAGAAAGGCTCATTTAGCAAAAGTGCTGAGAGAGGGAAGGACAGGGGCTGGTGGGGGCACAGAGACAAGTGTTTCCATTCAGATACCAAAACATGTGTGAACTGACAATTTATTTACATTAGCCATTTTTGGGAAGAAGAAATGGGAAAGGGGAGAGGTTGGGTCCAGTGTGGATTCTCATGTTCTGTTTTACCAAATACAAGTGGTTAGGTCCTGTACTATATCCCCTTGGTACCATGCTACTGCCTGCTGGCAAAGGGCCAGTGCATCCTGAACAGAACATCACAACCCCACGGAGCCCTTACTTCAGCTTCTCCACATTGCTCTTGGTCCATCCAATCCCATCCCTCTCCTTTCACTCATGTCCCACCACTGACCTCTTTGAAGAGGCCCACCACTACCTTCAGCTCAGGTGGAGCTGGTTTGCAGCCTCTGGTTCAGAAGTTGTGGGATGTAGAGTTAACAGCCTTCATCCCAATGGGATTTAAAATGGTCCCAGTGCATCTCTTCAAGCCATTGAGGTGGGGAACAGAGTGCAAGCACAGCACTTCCCTTCCCACTGGGCACTGAGACACTGTACAATGTAGTAATGACCTTGAATGTTCATTGCATCCCTCAAGGACCATCCATGAAAATAGAAGCTGGCTCCAGATCTGTTTCAAGCTTCTCTCAGATTGAAGGTTCATAAGTTTGCAGGTCCAAGTTTAGGATTATCTGGCCTACAGAAAACAAAGTTGAGTCACAGATTCCCCTTCCAGGGTTGATACAAGTGGACACAGATGACTCGTTCTAATGGAAGGACAGCCAGAAAGTGCCTCTTCAAATCTGAGCTACACAAAATTTCAGTAGCTACATTTATGGGAAAAACTCCTTAGGTGAACTCTGAGGATACTGCCTAGTGGGCAGCCCATTGCATTGAAAAGATGGTGGCAATTTGTGAAATTTTGCTTCTCCTTGGATTTGCTTCTCTTATCTTGGATGTATCACAGGAAGGAGCAGCTGACTAAACAGTGCCATGTGGGAGATAATGAAGAGCCAAGAAACCAGAGCCATGTCTCTATGCCAAAGGCATCTCATGGGTCCAAAAGGATAAAACTAGCTTTTGAATTGCATTTGTGAATGGATTTTTTTATATGTGATGTAGAACTGAAGAACAAGATGAAAGATTTTTCTACAGACACAAACTAGAACTGCTCATGTTGGTATTCCAATAAAGGAACGTAACACCTCCAACTGAACTTTTTCACAAAACACAATTTTGCCAGATTAAACCTGTAAGTAACTTTAATCTTAAGAAAATTACATTTTCTGAAAAAAAAAAATAAATTTGATTACCTGGAATTTTATGCACCTGATCTCGTTTTCAGTGCAAAACAATGAAACTTCAGCAAGACAAAACCCAAAAATCCCCAAGTTTCCCTTAAGACTTTAAATTTAGTATCTGAAACTGATTCAGGACCCAGTGCTTGCTTTTGATCTCACAAACTGCTGAACTCAGTCCTCTAAAAATCAAGATGTCTATTCTTGGGAGAGCTCATTGTAAATCCTTGGCCTACACTGGGCAGGTGATGTAAGTAATGAGTAGGTTTTTTCATGTATTTTCCCCCATGTTTCCCAAACTTAAAACACATTAGGGCTCACTGTGGTCACAGTTAGCTCAGACATGCAGTTGTAGAAACAGCTGATTGGAACCAAAGGAAAATTGAAGCTGGAAATCAATGCCACAAGAAGTCCCATCATCCTTGGTTGCAGTGAACTCTGTGGGCATTCTCAGTGCCCAAGGACTTGGGGAAAATACTGGCTCAGTCCACACCAAACTGCCTGTTACAGCCAACTATACACATGCCAGCTAAGAACCTGGTCCCTGGCAATACTGCCCATCATAAATGTGAAATATTCACCAGAATGACTTAACTGGCAAGGGTCTACACTTCCAGCCCCTCCAAACACAGTCAACCCCTTATAAAATAAAAATCACCAAGTCTGAAAGGAAAAGGTCTCTTTCACCACTCTTAAAAGAAGTTAGATGGGCTAAAATTGCATAGAGAATTTTAGGCATAAACCTAAGTCCATCTTTATCCAGCAAAGGCTGTGAGCACATGTTAAACTTTAAGAGATGTTTATGTCAATATCAAGTCAAGTTGAAGGTAAGTATATTTTTAAATATGCAGCAGGTGTCAAGGAGAGTCAGCAAAGCAGAAAGGACATCTGTCCTGGGAGTGGAACATGTTTCTTGTTTTATAGTCCTTCCCGACCTCCAGACTAGCAGGTCTTACCTCTGATTCTAGCTACTCCTCTGCTACAGTTTCTAAATGAATAATTGCCAGTAAAATAGAACTGCTGGGGCTTTTTTTAATTTTTTTTTTTTTTTTTTTTTTTTTTTTTAGCCACAGCTGCATCTATTACCCAAGTGTACAAATATTGTGTTAACAAGATCACCTGATGCAGCTCTGGTTTTTATCATGGCAAACGTGTTACAGATCTATAATCAGAACCATGCTTCCCAATATGATTTGTGGGACTATTAACTGTTTATGCTAAAAATAGTCTTATTCTTTTAAATTTAGCAGCAGCACAATATCCCATAAGATTCTCATTGTTGGATTCTTGAGCATTCGTAGCACTGCAGTTATCAGAAAGTTGAACAAAAGTTTGAAATCATGTTTCATGCTCATTGGTAGGGTGTAAGAGCTTTGGCTCTTCTTGCTCTTTCTAGGTTAAATTGTGTTGTCAGCTTGTAGCTGTTTTCTGGGACATGGGAAGGGTCCTTCAGGATAAGATTGAGTCCACAAGGTAAAAAATATTTTCTACCATAAAACACTTAGGAGCAGAGAGCGGATCACACTAAAGGTTCATATAACTCATCATCCTATCACTGCCAATGGCCAACACAGATGTCTACTGAGGACTACAAATACTAGGGCAGCTCTGTAGGGGTTCTTTCCCTGATACCTTCCCAGCCTCCAGCCATTTGCAGCTCAGGTGATTCCTAAGCCAGGTGAGGTGTTTGGATTTAGTAATTCTCAGGGGAATTTATTTACAATCTAAAATCAGCCAGAACTCGGTTGGACCCAAACAGCCTTTTCCTGAAAAACTTCAACAGCATCTGCTGATCATGGCATAAGGAAGTACAGGTGTATCTAACAGCAATTTTTATAAATATATATATACACAGAAATATTTTAACAACAAATACTTGGTTTAGGGGGCTGTGATCCATCAGCTGTGTGCAGCAGCAGTGGTGTACATGTAGTTAAAGGCACTACTGACCTTCAGAACACCCACAATCAGTTCCTAAATCTGCCAGAGATTTTCTGTTTTACTTCCGGCATATTAGTTCAATCTCTTATCTGTCAACTAGGAGGAATTATGCTGGTTTGTTCTCTTCATAAGGTCCTTGGGATGCAGCAATTCACAGTTCAGATTTCACCTAACTTTAGGTTTTTAATCACAGCACTTTAATTGGGTTTCATTATAGTAAATGCAGATATATGGATCCTTTGAGAACAAGATCAATGTCTTAAGAAAGTTCTAGCTTTCCCCAGACAACTGTACTTCCTACTCCTGAGATACACATGAAAAATCTATAATGTCTGAATAACTAATATAATTACCTCACTCAAGTACCTGGAGTCAGCTACCATGAGTATTCAGGTTTAGTTTAAAACAATGAGGTAATAGAAAGAATACATTTAATAGCAGCGTTTAACAACCACATCCCATCTGCTGTGCTACAGACAAGGGTAACTATAACTCAAACACACATTCATGGCAATGCTTGAGAATAGCAGATGTGAAACTTAAAGGCCAATTGCATCTGGATACAAAGCACTGGCCTTTCTAGCATCACACTGACTTTCTCAGTCAGCTTTTGTTTTGCACATAGATTACAGCCCACAGCTTCCATGTCAGGTATATTTATGTTGCAGTAACTCACTTGTGAAAGATTTCGTTGATTTAACAGTACTTATCAACAAGAACTTTGGTGCAGTTTGGTTCATTCCAGCTTATGTATAGAGCCTAGTGCTATATATATGCTCTAGGAGATTGTTTTCTTTCAATTGCACCTTTACAGGTGGTAGAAATATGAAGGCACAAAGGAGAAGGTAAGAAAGTGAGGAGGACAATGGGCTCTAAAATTAATTATTTAATTATTCTGTAGGTAATTGAATAGAAGCATGACAGGGCTGTCAAACCAGACTTTCTTCTGAACCTTAAGCAAATAAATAAGCACATAAAGGAACTAAAGGAAGCCCCAGCACAGTTTGTCTGCACAGCGCTTAGGTCACCACAAGAAAATGGTAATAAAACCTGAGACAGGCTGAGTAACACTGCATCTATGACACTGACAGAAGATATTTGGCATTTGGATAATTGCCTTCGATCTCAGTTCAGATTGCACACTGACTTTAAGACTGAAAAGTCAGGGACAACTATGAGTACAGAAGAAACCCAGAACAGAGGGTGTTCTTGGAGAGATTTATCCCACGCAGCATTAGCCATCTAGACATAAGATGTCCAATTTAAGATACTTGCATTGGCTTCAAAGGAAGCAGTGAAATGCAAACAGAGAAAATTGTTTGGAGGTGTCCATTTCTGCTGGCTATTGATGAAACAGCTGCATTTTAGGTAACTAACTCGATCTGAGATAAATCTGTTGCAGAAAGAGTCTGTGAGTTCTGCCAGGATCAGGAGACAGCATCTTGCTTGCAGTGGACAGGGTGGAGGGACCAATTCTCCACTACAGTTTCCATCACTCTGCTATGTTCATGTGTAATGAACAGATACTAAACCCTACAGCACCTCTGCTCCTCTAGTTTAAAATTATAAGTGCTATGGCATTCACTTCAGTGCAGATCAGAGAACCACAGCTGCATTAGCTCAGCTACTTGGTCATAGCAAAGTGAGTCATCTCCCCATGCAGTGGAAATAAGAATTCATTCAGGAGCCAAACTTGAGCCATCAATTCAAGAGCTATCCCATACTCTCAGGTCTCCAACATTAAGGATGGAGCTAAAACACAGCTACTGCCAAAATCATGACTACAGAACAAACAAACATGTCTCTGCTTGGATTAATGCCCTAGACATGATTCCATCTCAGACCTGGACCCTGGAATTACATGGGAAAGCTACATAAAGAGCAGAGAATGGGAGTGATTTGTTCATGTAGCACAAGGCATTTGACTGGTAGCAGTTTTACTTCAGGTTAGAATTTTGGTTGAGCTTATCAGTTTCACTCCTAAAACTGAGCTGTATGAGAGAGACCTGGGATGTCGTGGTGTGCCCTGCCCACAGTGGCCAGTTCTGTGCCAGACTGGAAGATGTGCAGTCTGAGTTGGAAATGGAAGGAGAAAGAGTCCTATCCAGCTGATATTTACTCACACCAGTCCTTAAAGCAATGAGGGAATGACAGTGAATCAACAGCACTTAGAGCCTTTACATGTTAGCTGAAATGCAGCTTTGGGGTGGAGCATTTTGATTTTTCCCCACGTGTGAGATTTTATGCACCTGCTCCATGGCTAGAAGCACTGAAATAAAGTACAGGCAGATCCTAATCATAAAGAGCAGAAAATTAGGAACGACTCCATTTAATACACTTGAGCAGCTATAGGATGCAGCTGGTAAAAGACATCAGAAACAATCTGTCCACTGCTTTTACTAAGAGATGAACACAAATTGCCCCAGTCAGCCTCGATCTATGCAGCTCTGGCAAGAGCCCAACTACTTGCTGTAAAGACCATGGCTAAGACACTGATTTACTTCATGTTTTCTGCTTTGCTTGTTCATCTGCAGCATAGCTTGTTTATCTCCCACTACATGTTTTGCTACAGCCATAAACCTGACCTCAGCAAGAAGCATCTGAGCAGTGTTTGGATGGGGAATGGTAAGCAGGCATGGCAAACAGCAGCCACCTGGCTCACGGCCCAGTACTATTTCATTCGAGCAGCTCTGCTCTTTGGTGGCCACTTAGAGTTGTATTTTATTTATTTAGTGCTGCTAAACCTCATCTTTATTTGTTCATGTAAATTGCCTGAGTGGCCCCGGACTTGGAAGGGAAACACATTTTCTTCCCTAACAAAGAAACAGATGAGCTCACTGGCAAATGAGACACATACGGCATTGTGTTTACTGTAGAGTAAGTTCACTTATGAATCAAGCCTCTTGACTTATCAAGCTTCCCTCCCACCCCCCCTTTCCTATTATGGAGAGATCTCTGTCAAGGAGAAGAGGACATCCCTTCCTCACCTCACACCATTTCCCACCCTTGGGGCTGCTGCCCCTGTTGCCATGGCACTGCTTTTAAGTATGGTGCTAACAAGTCAGACACTGAAGAGGTCTGATCCAGCCATAATGCATGCTGAAACCAAAAGGATTCAGTTCCTCCTAATAAAGGCATGAACTTACAAGACTGTCAAGCACAAAGTCTGTCCCTTTGTGCTCAATGAAGATATAAAAGGTTTCTAAAGTCAGGCTTGCACTGAAATTCAGCCAGGTTTTCAAAACTGCTGTCTAAGGGCTCAGGCCTTTTGAAAATTCAGCTCTCAGCAGAGCTCTGGTTACAAAGCACTTAACTTCTGTTTGACTAAAGAGACAAATTGTCTTAAGATTTTGGGTACTTGGAAATCCAGCCCTTGGATCTGCATGTATGGAATCCTAAGAACAATGCCATCCAATTAAATTGCCCACAATAGGAAACGTGCAATGAGCTGCAATGTGATAGCACTTCTAGAATAGCTCTTCTTGGAGATGTTCCATCCATCACTGTCCTCATCCTGCAGAAATTACTCCAAAAGAAAATAGAAAACTTAATTCCTTGTGATAACTCAAGAATCAGGAATGAACATGAACCTGTTTCCCAAATCCCAACTGAATCTAGCAAGCATCAAGCTACTTGCAAAAGAAAAAGTTAAAATTCTCAATGTATAAAATATCGATCTTACAGTATTTGTGGGGTTTTTTTCCTCTCCTAGAGGATATGTCCTTTATATTCCCACAGACAAGTGGCCAGAACTTCCCATCTGTGGAAGACTCATCCAGCCATTTAACTCCACAACTTTTCCCAGCAACTCTGTTCAGCGTTCAGACAATCTTTGCAGCCCACAAAGCTTAAAGGTAAATTTCCAAGTCCTTTCCCCCAAATTATATCTGTTGCAGCTGATACTCCTCTGACTTACAAAGGACTGTGAATAAATCAACTGAAAGACAGAGTGAATGAAATGAAGGACTCATCACTAGTGCGTGCATTAAACAGTTGATTTTCCAAAACCTATGAGCACAGTTACATAGGGAATTGTTTTGAGAAATAATTCCCTGCATGCAGAAGACGTGACCACAAATGCTCCTCTCCTAATTCATGACCTGTGGCTATGACACTCCACATAACCTCTGTTCTTAGCTGTTATTAATTAGCAGGACAGTTTTCAGCCTGGGGACTGCTGCCATGAGTGTTACCACAACTATGAGCTAACACATTTGTAGACTCACAGTTAAATGAATTGCACATGCTACCTGGTAGTGCCATTAGAGTCCAGGGCTTTTTACAGCTTTTTGGGTTTTTTTTTTCCTTATTCTTCCTTTTCAAGAACACACTTTCTGGCAATTTCAGAAATGCTGAGGAATCCATGTGAAATATCTTCACGTGGAGGGGTGCAGAAAGGCCAATCAAAAAGGTTGGCACAGTGGCATACACATTGTAATTTCTATCTGTGTGCTTATTCACATCTTTATCTTGGCTGTCCCAGGCATAAAAACGTCTGTGAGCACACAGGGATCTCATGTTTGTTTGCAAGGCAACACAAGGAACCAACTAGCCAAGGGGACAGGACCCATAGGTCCCCAAAGCACACAGCATGAGCCAGTTCTCTTGAAAGTAATAAAAATAATTCTGCACTTATAAATAAAACCCAACATAAAATCTCCACTTCTAGCTGTTGTTCTGCAATGCTAGAGAGCATCCCTCCCAAAATTTCTGTCTGGCAGGTGATGTTATGGTCCCTCCAATTCATCCCACTGTCCTTTATTACACTGCAGTGGTCAAGAGAAAATGTAAAGAGCAAAAGCTCTTCTGCAGATGAATTATTGTACAACATCTTGGAGGCAGAGCCCATAACATTCCTTTTATACATCCACCTCAGCTTAAACCTATTCCTGGGGTTATCTGCACATTGAGGGAGGAGCAGTGTGAAAACAGCTGTGAGATATGGTTGGGTGTGTGAGGGTGAAGTGTGCCTCTCCATGGCATCACAGCCACTTGTATTTTAAGTGTACATGAGCCTTGGTCAAAGCTAATTAAAGCCAACAGCCAGGTATACTCAACCACAGAGTTCACCCACAGAATCAAAAGAGCAATCAACTGGGAACACATTCTGCTCCACTACTTCAGTTGCATGCTCCAAAAGTCCTGATAGATCTTCCACTCAAGGGAAAAAGAAAAAAATATAAAAAAAAAGGAATAAAAAATTCCTACAACATCTGAACTGAATATATAGCTATTGGCAGCTTTTGGTTTTGTGTTTCACTGAGCTTTCACTGGCAGGAGACGGCAAATTCATGAGCTTTTTCTGAGGAACCCAAGAGAGGAGGGAGTCTGCTTGACAGAGTTATATCTTTGGCGAGGAGCAGCACTGATAATCACTTTCACTGGAGACGCTGTAAAGTGGCTCATAATTCATTCCTTTTGTACAATAAATGCAGGACAATTAAATCCAGCTCTCTTCCATGTTATGCACAGAACTCTGGGGCAATCCATCATTGCCTCTTTATGCACAACTGTGCAGAATTACCAAAAAAAAAAAAAAAGAAAGTGTTCTTGGGTACACTGCCTCATCACATTTTCCCACCGCTACAGTGATCCAAGGCTGTAACTGGACTGCACTTATGAAAACCCCTTCCCTTTTAAGATTTGAGTTTTATTTTCCTGTATTAATTTCCCTTTCTCACCCAGTGGGAAGAGATTTTTCAACACAATTCTGTTTGTACTTTGTTAATATTAGACTGATGCCTGTGCCACCATGCTGGACTGGTACCAAATCTCCTCTTTGTCCTCTTTGTCTGGATGAGACTCAACCAATTATCTCCTCCGTTTCGGCCAAATTTTGGCAAAGTCTCTTTATTTCATTCTCTGAAGCCAAGAGAAGCAGATGAGAAGCTGAGAGCCTGCAGAATACTAGCATTTAAGTTTAGTAGAAAACAAAATTAAAATACAGGTTGTTTTGTTTTATTGTTTTCCTGATCAGTGGAACCAAAAAAGTGCTCTTTCCTATGGATCATCTTTGGAGAACAGGTTTCTTTTCCAATACCTAATACAGAGTGAGTTTACATCACAGCCTTTTCCTGAAAGGGAAAACTAACAGAAACTTCCTCCTCTTGCCAAAGCCACCTCTTTCCAAATAGGAACACAACCCCAGGAGTATAAGCTTCCATCAAATTCAAGGCAAATTAATCTATGGCTTCAAATGTTCTTAGTAGAGATGTTCAGTTAGGCTAATCTGATGGGATCCACCCACTGCCACCAAATTTGAGAGTTTTCACCTCTCTGTTGTCAGACATTTCACCTTGTCATCATCACTGGCCTCCTGTAACACTGGCCAGAGTGCTGTGGTACCTCAAAGCAGGAAAGCTGTGAATATGAACACACAGTCTCCTTATGGCTCTCTGAGGAAATGAAAGGTTTCAGAAAAAGCCCAGTCCAAGGCAGTAGTCCCTGTCCAGGATAAGAGCCTGTTGGGGCCATGGTTAACATTGCCAGAGGAAATTGTCTTCAAAAAGATCTCAAAGGTGAGCTTTTCAACTGAGACATTCTTGTTGGATCCAAAAGAGAATAATATAAACAAATAAGGGCCATGTAAGAAGTGCCACAAATGTCTAAAGCCAGGCTCATAGGAGTCAGTAATCTATGGGTAAAAAGCAGTAACGGGAAGCTCAGAGCATTCCTGTTTGCCAGCATCAAAAGAACAAACCAAAAAGAAGTTTATAGCAATGTATTTCAGTCTATGACTGTTTGCAAGCTGTCAGCTTGGTGTTGTTTGCCATTCCTGGGATGCAATGTCATCAGCATCACTTCAGTGTCATGATAAAGTGACTAAGAATAAAAACAAACCCAAAAAGAATAACAAATAGGACAGCAACTAGTGAGCAATAAAAGTACATCCACAAGCCAAAGCCTCTGCATTCATTAGAACATTGATATCAAAGAACAATTGCTTTCCTCCAAATGGCCAGAATCACAGCCTTTTTATGGATGACAAGTAACAAAAGCATATTTTTCCATGGTTTTTCTTACACAAAGGCAATTCTTCAAGATGTATTTTCAACACTAACCTACTAAAAAACCAGACTTACAGATAATTTGAGAAACCAAGATTTGGTTGTTTAAATATTCTACAAGAAGAACCGACTACAGAAATGATCAAAACCATTTGGTGTCCTCAAGTAGTGCAATATTTACACTGCAGAAATATGGCAATTTCATTTTAACCTTCCTTCCAAAGAACATGATGCTTACAGGACCTTGCCCTCCCTCTGTGCATATGCTTTTGTTTTTATTATCTCCCCTGAAATATTCTGAACCTATGGGCAAGTTTCAAATCTATTAGACAGAAGAGCAGCTTTCTCCAAGACAGTCCTTTCTTATATATTTTATGAAAACAGATGGCTGGATAGAGACTCACTGATCTCTCCTGTGGAAAGAAAAGTTTCAGTGTGAGCCTTATTAGGGACGTCAGAGACCCATAAAGACAATATGAATGCTCTAATTAGTAGAAATGCCTCAGCTACACTTCAAACTTTATTAGGCTGCTGGGAATCCAAGCAAATGACCCAAAACCATAGGAAACCAAGCTTCCTGAATGTCACTGCTCATGGAAAGTCTAAGTGTTAGAGGAGCAGAGCTTATAGTCCAAACAGCTCCATGTAGACAGACCTTCAGCTTAGGTGGTTGATTCTCCCAGCCTGGGATCCATTTTACTCCGTGCATCCACTGCCCCCAACCCAACTAAACCCTATCTGGGGGTCCCTCTGGGGACTTCTCTGTGTGATGTGTGTCACCATTCTAACATGGTGTAAATTTGGCTGAACTACATCAGAGTTCCCACAGGCAGAACACCAGAACTTATTTCACATGATTTATTAAGGCCATCATGCAAGTTGAGATTTTAAAAAAGAAGCTCAAAACTGGGGCTTTCTCTGGAAGGCCATCCTTTTCTCCAGAGATCTCCAACAGTAAAACCCAATATATTCTAATAAAAGCTGAATTTTAATTATTATTTTAATATTTAATACTACTATCTTATGTTCTCCTACGCTATTTCCTACACCCACACAAAACACTGAAGTAGTTTAAAAATGATAATTAGTAAAATTGTTACTTGTGGCCCATGGTTTGAAGCTCAGAGTGAAACATGGCATTAGGGTTCACAGAACGGGATGAAATTCCAGGAAATGAGACTGATCAGCCTAATGGCCTCTTCTGCCATTAGAAGTTGTAAGGCTATCTGCTGAGGTTTTTTTAGCTGTTTGAAACTACCTTTCAAATATTTCTAACCTCTAAAATATTATTCATTTTTTCTCCTTTAAAAAAAAACAACGAGTGAACACAGCAGTAAAGAAATTAATCCTGGATTCTGCTAAAATATCAAGGGGAATTCTACCAAATGTCAGACTCCTCAAGCAGCGTGTGTTTATTTAAAACATTTCAGCTAACAGCAGACTGAGGGGGGGAACTTTCAGGCTGGAAGTTTCGCAAATATTTTAAGTAGAGCTTTAATTAACCCAGTTTGCCATTAAAAGCACTTTTTAAACTCTTGATATTGTTAGCCATTTAAGATAAGTGGCAATAAATACAGATTAATTGTAACACATGAAATGAAATCTTCGGGCTGGTGAAAAGGCCCTTTGTGTGCTGGGGAGGTGGAAGATGGTGTGTTAGGTTTAGGCTAACAGAATAACCCATCGAGCTCAGCGAGGTTTTTGGTAGCTCATGCTGTGCCCAACTGCAAAGACAACAAACTTTGGGCAAAGGCAAGCGGGGTGATTGGCAGGTTATAAGAAAAACAAAACCTCCAGGAGGAAGGGCTCCCTTTTGACAGAAGGGCAGAAGTTAAAGAGAAACCAACACTGGAGCTTTTATTGTGTGGGAGGTGATTGAATTGGGAATGTAAATGCAGCAAGACAATTTCTAAGATTCTTCTGTTTTCAGGGAGATGCTGAATAAGTACTACAGACCTGGTGAGTGGCCCCACAGGGGAGACTGTCTGGTGAGCCTCTCCACAATACTAAGAGAACAAAACAAACCCACCCACACACCTACCTGGTTTTCTCTAAGTTACATCAGAAGGGTTTTGAAAGGTCTCCAGGTCTCAACAACTCCTCACTGACAGCTCTTAAACAGATTTGGCCTGTTGGCTGCTTTAAGAAAACAGTAAAAAAAAAATCAAACATATGGTATATCTAAACATTTTCTGGGGGATTTTGATGGTGTATGTCTTCCCTTGCAAAAGGCATAAGCATCATTGAGGAACAGAAGGAAGAGGCTGCTCTCTTGTCAGCAGCTCCATTTTCTTTGCACAGTTCCAGGCTGATGAATGACTGGGCTTGCACCAAAGTGGCTTTTCTCCCCCTCCAGCCAAGAGGAGAGGAAAGAAGGAAAGACTTTAGACTTCCACATGTCTGAATCTATCTCTTCCAAGAAATTGCAAAGATGGAAAGTTTGCTCTGAGCACTGGGGCTGACTGAGGGGTCTGATCAGTGAATGAAGTGGTTGGTTAACCTTGGGCTTCAACCATATCACATGATAGGATGCAAAAATTGTACCCTCCTATGGAGGAATTACAGCTCCCTTTCCAACAACAAGGAAAGCCAGCCCTGGATGACTTTTCCAGAGCTGGTGGCAAAGGACAATTTTTTCCCCTAGAGTACATGCTAAGAAGCTCTCCAAGGAATGACAGAAAGCAGCCCTGTGATTTCCAGTCTTTCACTTGCAATTTTTCCTCTGGGCTGATACAGCTCTGCCATTGGCAGCAATGTGAAACATTGCTCTGGGAGCTCTTAGCAAACCAAGCAGCTTGCTCAAGGTCAGGGAGAGGTAAGGACAGAACACCCTGAATTCTTGACTCCTGCTCTGAGGGTTCAATTAATCCCATTCATCTGAAAGTCAGGCATCTGTTGAGGTCAGTTTCTCTGTAGTCAGTGGAAAGATGTCTCAAGGGGATGATTCTTTCCATCTTAAAATATGCATCTGAGATAAGTAGGAAGATTTGTCCTCTGGGGGCCTTGAAAGGAACCTGATGATCTTGTACAGAAGATACACTGAACTTCCAGACACCTAGAGTTCAAGAGGGAGAGTCCCACCACAACAGCTATCACTGTTACCAAGATACTAGATGCACAATTTTCAATCTCAAGGAAAAAAAAAAAAAAAAAAAAAAAAAAAAAAAAAAAAAAGCACTAACTCTGGTTTGGGTTTTTTTATCCTCATCTGTATTTTGCTCTGGAAAGGTTTCAAGTACTGTCCTCATCACAACATTTTCTGAGCGTGTCTCTAACTGCTAAGTGACAACCATCCCATCTGAGATAACAGTGTTGTGAAACTGCTTTCCTCCATGTCATGCTTTACCCTTTCCTTTGTTTCTTAGTTTTGTCCCCCATTGCAAGTGAGCTGTTTCAGCTCTCAAGGGAATGACCTTCATTCTGGGGAAAATGTTCCTGAACTCTGCACACAGGAATGCTGCCCCAGGCTATCTCCTGGACTTGTAGGACTTTCTGATGACCTTTTCACCCCTTGGCTACTTAAGAACATTTTTGGGCATGGTTGATGGCACACTTGGCCAATTAGCAGTAGTGAGGCTGCACAGTTTGAGAGCCCACGACTCATTAGGTTTATAGAGAGTCCTGGAGCCATGCCTCAGTCACATTTATAAACCTGCTCCTTGAGAGGGCCTTGAGAATGAACAACTCATTAGAGGGCAGCCCAAAGGTATCATGTGGCTCCTAAGATACTGTAGGTAACAACTATTTACTCTAAACATGACTGTTCTAATCAAACCATGCCATGACTGATACATGCACATCCTCCCACATGCAGAGGAACCAGTAAAATGCAGTTGTCCATGGAGATGTCTCTCACCTCCCTCTCCCACAGGGATTTTCTGAGACCTAATAAAAGTTGAGGTCATGCTGTGCTCTTGCAGTGGATGGGCACTATGAATTTCTTTTTCTTCCGAGTCACTTATTTTCATGGAGCATGCAAGAACTTATTATCTTGGAGACTTCTGTCAAGTTTGGTTATAATCAGCCAACAGATGAAAAATTTACCATGGGGAAAAACATATTCACACAGACACACACCTATACACACACACATACACACACACACTCACAAACACTGTGATTGCTTAAGCTTCATTTCCTTAGGAAACCAGATTAAAAATAGCATTGATGTCAATAATGAAGTCTTTATTCCTTTGGCAGATTTCTGTTCCTTTTAAACCAATCCTCCCAGTGAGAGGTACTGCAAAATTTTCAACTGGAACCAGACCAGATTGCTAAGTGATAAGAGCCTCACAGCAGTTTCACTGTACCTCAGACACCTCAAGGAAAAACACAAAGTGAATGTGAATTCTGTATAAATACTGAAAACTGGTGCTGAATTTCATCCTGAGTTAACCCAGTGGTGGCATTTGATTTTTCCCTCTATTTACCTTCAGTGTATAAATACAATGTTTCAAAGTCTGCAGACCTCAATATTTAAGGTATTTCCCATAACAAAGCACAGAAAAGTACTGAAAATACTCAAGCTTTTTATTATAGATACAAGTCACATAGGTTCCAGTCCTGCAACATATTTAGCCAGGAAAACGATGGAGATTTCACTTTTCTGCCAGGGACAGTTCCAAAGCTCAACTCTACCACAATGTTGTGTTTAGAATGAAAAGGTGTTTGGAAGTTCTCTGGCAGAATAATTTTGAATTTAGAAGTAACAGTTTATTGAAATCAAAGTCATTGGTAGGTCTTATTAAATACCTCTTGAAAAACAGAAGAAGTTCTAAGATGGATGCAAATAGGTTTTGCTTATCCACCTGCCTTCTCTTTCCCACTTCCTGCCTGAAAAATGATAGGAGTAAAGCCTGGTAGTTCTGAAATAATATTTTGCCACGTTTCAGTTCACAACTCTTTAGCAAACTTGTCTATCAAGGGTTACACCTCTGGGGCTACTTTGAAGGGAATCACCTCTGGGCATCCACTAGCCACAGCTCTGGAGATTCTACCAAAAGCAGCACACCCCAGCACCAGCACACGAGCATTCTCCATTTTTGCTAAAAATTCAGATAGATTCAAATTTTGTTCCTAATCTTTTAACAAATCATTTTGAAATAGCAACATTTTCCACTGGTTGGAGTTGCTTCTCACTCCCCCTCAGTCACACCCAGCCTCTATATTTCATTGGGTCTATTGCAGAGAGAAGAGAGGCAGCTGAGATTCAGGCGTGAACCTGGAATTCTTCTAATTTCAGATGGCAGCTCAGCTATTGGGCTTGGTTTGGAGCCCACTTTTAGTTGCCACCAGAGCAATTTTGTCCAACAAACCTCTTGCTTTCTACAAGCCTCTATAAAATGGCTGAACAGTGGCAGAGTTTGTGTTTTGAATGTCTAAGAGAGGTGAATAACCAAGGTTTATGACATCTCTTCTTGCGGCTGAGCTCTAATTACTTCCCTTCTGCTGCTTTAAGTAATTCTATATTCACTTTATATTCCTGATATTTAAATATTTTTTCTGGGCAGAGGTACACTGCACATGAGTTTTCTTTCCGTGACACCTCTCTTCTGATCTACCAGAGTAAGTAACAATGGAACTGGGATGTAACAGGCTTAAAAGGGGGCATTGATGTTTTCCAGTAATGTGAAAATAGCACCCTAGATTAAAGAACTGGAATGATGACAAATAAATGCTGTCTCATCCAGGTGTACACACCAGTCACCTTGATGTCAGTTGCAGAGCTACCATTAATTCAGTGAGAATGGGATCTGATCCCAAATCCATAAATCCTTTCTCAGCAAGTTTGCTCTGATGGTATTCCTGGCATAGCCATGACCAAGAAAACCTGGAACTCTCACAAGTACGCCCAGTTTAATGAGATTTCCAGTCCCAGTTTCCATACCAGTAAAAATCCTTAAGAAATCCACATAAATTACAGCTGGGCTTTTTTTAAGCTTTCAGTTTCACATCTACTTTGGCAAAACAAGTAACTCCAGCCAGCAGCCAAGCCCTGTCTTTCCAATGCATCAAGATCATCACTGGTTCTCTCCTCCATATGCAGTTCTGCAGCTTGGTCCTAAAACTGGTCAGAAATGGCTCACACCTATAGGACATAACACCACAAGCAGCACAAGGAGGGTTCCTTGCTTTACTAAATTCCCTCCCCAGCTCCTGCTCCTCTAGATGAAGAGCTGACAATGGAGCTGCAGGGGATGCAGATTTGGTGGTCTAGGATGCCCTGGGACACCCATGCTTCTCCTCTGGGAGGACCAAGGTAGGAGGGGGAGCAGAAGGAAACATGAGCCCAAGTCATCCCTGCCAACTTGCATTAACTTGAAACACTGCAGAAGGATCTGAGCTAGCATAGCAGGCTCTGACTTTAAGGAAACCGAGTAGCCAAATTTCCTTCTGCTCTGGGACAACACTGCATAGCAGGGTTATTGGAATTACACTGGGGTGTGGAGACATCCACAGGTAGCACACAAAGGTATCCCAGCTGAGACAAGATCCCTGGATCCCTTGCAACCTGTATCTTGTTGCCTTTTCACATGAGCATCTCACAGAAATATCAGTGTCAGAGGGACATTGTCAATCATTGGGTTCTCCACACTGCCCTTTTGAAATCTGTCCAACAACACTGTTCAAGTTGGTTGGGAACTTCCTGATGAAACTTTTTTTTTTTCCAGTTTTGGGATGGAAAGCAATGAATTGTCTGGCATCCATATATTGATTTCAACACTCCCATTATGAAATTAGAGTTATGTCGGACCTCTGCCTGGTCTCCTGAGAGCTTACAGGGTGGCCCATGGATTCACAGCAAGTTCTTGTGTGTGTGTGGGTGTGTGTGTGGGCTAAAGAGTATTTCATCCTATGTTTAAGTCCATTCCTGTTCACCAAAGTGCCTAAGCCCAAGTGTAAATCTCTCATGATTCTTTGCAGTCCTGAAAAGAGAAAATTTCCTGAATTATGCCTACATTTTACATCTCAAATGTTGAAGAGAAATACAGCAAGGGCATAGCCAAAATCTCTGTATTATAGGACAGGAGGGGCCAATACAATTTTTTCTTTGAGAACAGGCAGGCAGAATTAGACTTATACAGTAGAACTTGGCACAGGAGTAATAATAAATACGATATGAAAATGTCAGGGACCCAGAGGAGCTGAAGATAATGGATGCCTTTCTTTAAACCAAAATCCTACTGCGTTCAGGCAATTTTCCCTATTCGTCATGAGAAGAATTACACCAGAGATGGGAAGTGGACACACTGCAGTTTGCAAGGTCTATTTTATTTGCTTTCAACATTGACTTGAATACCTGCAACTAGAAAAGTAAAAGGCCTGGATTTGGGGCTGTGCCCTCCTTACAGTAGAGCAAGGATGAAAGCAACAGCAAGAAGTGGCCAGGAAGGATTCCCCACTGAGAATGATGGAATTATCCACTGGACCACCCAGGGGAGTTCAGGGCTCATCCAGCTTTCCTCAGCAGTTCAGCTGGTGACAAACCAGGAGAAAAAGCAAAGTATAAAAGCAATTAGACAGATCTGTTCCTTCACTTGAAAGGTCTCCCACCTCCCTTGGGTGGTACAGGTGAGAGCAGCATCAAGACAGAGCTCACCACTGCATGTGCTGTACTGCTTTTCTACCAGTAATATCTTGTTTATCTAGGAGTTTTTCTTGACTGGGAATTACTGGAATTGGCCTCCAGAATAGTATTTCCCTTTTCTCAATAAGGCAGTGCAGGAAGGTTTATTTTGGCTTCCCTAACTCAGGCTTTGCCGATTTAAACTTCAGGTGAAAGGAAAAAGATTCAGGACCAAAACCTCCATATTATACCATGTATATAAAAAAAAATTAAAAATCAGGATTTTTTTTTTTTTTTTTTATATTTTATTTTAAAAGGCTACAGGCTGGATTTGCACTTGGAATCAGCTTTTCCCCAGTGGAGTATCTCATGATTTACAACAGAGTGTCTGAAAAAAGAATCAGGCACTGCCTGTTTAATGCAGACTTCTAAATGAATCAATTACAAGGCTCTGGTCAAAATTAGAATGCAAGTCTATTTTTAAAAGCAAAGTGTTACTTCACCTTAAAAACTAATAGTAAAAGAAGTCCATACACAAAAAACAGGCCAACCTCACTATAAGCATCTGGATGCCCAAATAAACACGAGGAGAGGGAATTCTAGCATCTGCAAACTGTTAATTCACCCTTTTCTTCTCTTTTGTAGGCTCGCCAAGTTCAATCTCCTGGTCGCCAACTTCTTGCTCCACTGAGACAACCCATTGATGAACTGTGCTGGTGATGTCAGTAGCACCACTAATCAGTGTTGGACCAGGAGGCCTGACCCAGGGGATAAAGTCTCTTTAAATTTCAGCCTGCAAGTGTTTTATTTTTCTTTTTCCCCTCCCCCCCCCCCCCCCTTTTTTATGTTCTACAGAGGATCCAAAACAAAGAATGGAAACTGGGAAGAGCTACACAGTCCTGGGAGATGGGACAGAACTTCCGATGCCAGGCTGAGCTGGTTCCCAGCAGCACAAAAGTGGGTGTAACTTCGTGCCCGATTTGCAGGCAGCATTGCATCAGTTGGAAGTGCTATTTGCATATTCAACATCTGTAAATCCCCAGCCCTCAGTGTGCAATTGCATGCTGGCCTCAAGGCATTTCCCTTTTGAAAAAAGGGCTTTCAAGTAACATGTGTGAACCTAAAGTGCCAGATCTGGTGGCAGGTGCTAATGGCTTTCACAAAGGCTCTCTGGATTTTAATTACTTGCATTTAAGCCACATATAGTATCCATCACTTCCTTTCCCAAATTACAGAGTAGAAATATTTCCAGTAACAAATAATTCCCCCCTCCTCCCATCTCCCTCTGCTACCCAAAATCAAGAGCCATTGTTTTCCATTTCAGTTGTGGTCACTTTAGAGGGGATGAAGCACGTTTGAGACACCAGCATCATCTGGGTATCTCCTCACTCCAGTTTTTGGAGAAAAAGAGCACAATTTCAGTGGTGATCAAGACCTAAGTCACCTTGGAGATGTCTGTCACACCCTAATCATTCCACAAGGTGAAAGATGAGTCTGTTCCTATCAAATATCCAAAATTATCTGTGCTGAAGTTTTGCTTGGGAAGCCTTTGTAGAGAAGACAAAAGGGAAAGAGCCAGAGCTAAAAACTAGGACAAGGAGATTTTTATATTCTCACTGTGCTCTCACACCACCCCCATCCAACAGAAAAGCTGCACAATTCTCTCTGTCCCTAGTTTAAACACAACGTAATTCACTGCTGAGTCTCATTATGAAGAGCCACGTTTACAAAATGTGTAAGATAACATTTACAAAAGACTTTGGAAACCACATGTAACAACATTTTTTTTATATAGTCTGGACCAGATGGCCTTTAAATGTCCCTTCTAAGCCAAACTATTTTATGGTTATTGTTAACAGCCTAATTTGTGATGATCAGAATCATTACGGATGATGCTTCCCATCCAATGCTGAGAAAACTGCAGAATGAGAAGGGAATTCACCTGCTCTGAGCACAGAAATGACCAAAATGTACTGCTGGTGCTACTCTGCTCCCTCTGCATGGGAGCACACAGACCTCTACAATAGAGCTGGTATGTTTTGGGTTTTTTTTTTTTTCTGGCAGAACATCTCCAAAATCTATACCTAAGCCATCAACAAGTAGGTATCCAATCTCAGCCACCTAAAGCTACAGCAAAAGAGGCTCAACATTCACATGCATCAATCCCTGACTTAATCAAGAGCTACAGTTACCATCCTGCTCTGGTGTCCATCACATCATGGGTCTTCTCTGACCTCTCAGATGCATGCAGGAAGCTGCCTGGACCTGGTGGGGTGGGAAAACACTTTCCACCACTGCAGGACCCTGGTCCAGAGACAGTTTGATTCCCCTCTTGCTGTGGGAGATGCTATGGTACTTGCATTTCAGTTCTCTCCTTCAGCACTAAAAGAATAATCTCCGTGATATATTTATTATTTTAAATAACCAAAACCACAGTCTTAAAGCCTACTGATTTGGCTGCTAATAAACATTGTGAACTGGAGCAGCATCCGAATTTCTGAAGCTGTAAATCCAGCTCTCAGCTACAAAACTGACAGGCCTCATAAAAGAAAGAAAGAAATGCAAGTAAGTAAAACATCCTAAGGAAATTATCGTTCAAATTAACTGCAGACATAAATTTATCCATCTGTTATCATAAGTGTTACTTGAAAATTATTTGCCCATAAAAATGAAATAAACCAGAGGGATTTTTTTCTTAAACATTGACTTCATGTGTATAGTCTTAGTTGCCAAAATATTAACTCTTTTTAACAGCCCATGTGCTCTTGGCTGCTTCTCTCTTTCTTGAGTGTAAATGGACCTTTATAAATTGCCTGTATATATCAGATCTAAGGTGCTTCACTGTTCTTATGGATCAGTGATTCTTAGCAATCCATGATGGATTTTCAAAACATGAAAACCAAGCAAACACCCCAGTTTTACTTGAAAGTACTCTATTAATCTTTATTTGTTCAAAGGGAAAAAATACCACGCCTGGTACCTGAAAAATATAATTTAATTGCACGAACAAAAAAGGCTGTTTCATTACTAGAGTATAGTTACTGTGAATATAAGTATGGTGAGATTTTCACATTAAGTCTGAATATGGTAAACCCTGGCAGAAAAAGAATGAAGTATGCAGAGCTGAGTATAGAGCTGGGTCCCATTTTATCCAAAGCCTGTATTTTTCTTGGAGAGAAGAAAGAAAAGAAAGAAGAATAAATGACTATTTTCACTTCCACATGTTTTACAAAAGAATAAATTAAAAGTCTGAAATGCTCCAACACATTTAAATTGTGAGCCACACCACGGAAGGCAGAGAAGGGGGAAATCTATTGAAAAGTTAACATTTATTTTTTTAAATGGCAGAAAACTGAAAAGCTCCATGTAGAATTTTTGTTTGTTTGTTTGTTTGTTTTATGACTTCTGACTGGAACAATAACAACAACAAAAATCTTTCAATGCATAAAAATGCTTTGTGGATCTAAAAACGTTTATCTCAGCTAGCCTGCATATTTAAATACCTGTCTCCTTAATCTTCCTTTGTCCCCAGGACTTGTCTGTTTGATGCTGAACAGCTTTGTGCTCTGTTACAGAGCAGACTGAGCACCTATGATGCACCCTGAGGTCTTTGAAACTCAGCCCTAAATGGCACAGAGCAGAACAGTAGAACAGAAAATCCAAGCTCACAGAGGAGAACAAGGACACCCAAGCACTTGGGAATTTGATTGAGTCTTGCAAGGAGCGGAATTGCTTTTTCAGAAGCCAACAGAAAAATTGTGTTTAACTGAAATGCTCAATTTTCTACCAAAAACATCTCCCAGCTGAAAGATTTTGATCAGCCTTCATTCAAAAGCAAGGCAGAAATTTAATGTATAGAATAACAAATAACCAGGCCATAAACACATAGAGTTGCACAGGCAACCAGATTAATTGCCTGTTATATTCCAATCAGCTCAGTGGTCACAGCTTTACTGGAAAATAATTCTTCAGAAAAACCAAAATGCTTTTCCTGGCTTTCACTCTGTACCAGTTTCCATGCCATTCTTATTTCTTCACCTACCCTTGGATTTAACTGTTTTCCATCTGAAACCAGTGGTGTCCTGACCTTGGAACCAAGATGTGAGGATCTTGCCTTCCATGCAGGTTACTTAGATCTGGTGAGAGGAGCTCCACAGCTTCCTCCTCCTGCACTCCCCTCCAGCCACACCTTTTCATCCAGCCAGCTGAGATTTGAGCTTATGCTTAATGAACTATGGCTTTTCAGATGGAAAAGCACTTTTTTTTTTTTTTTTTTTTTTTTTTACACAGACAGGACTTTACACTCTACCACGTTACAAGTCAGAAAGGATTTCTTCCAGTCCAAACCCACCACCATCTACCAGCATCCTCCAGCTCAGCTCCACCGGGCAGCCAGACAATCATCATCTCATTTTATAGCTGAAGTCAGTCATGGTTTTTATCCTGTAAACTCTGCTTTTGGTTAAGGTGACCCCTGTGTGGGGGTTTGGGTTTTTGTTTTGATTTCATTTTGTTTTGGGTTTTTTTCTGAGTAGTGGGGTTCTGAACAACAGGACATATTCCTGAAGGGGCCTATAAGATGTCTTGCTGCTGCAGTCATTGAGGATACTATGAACTGAACCAGACTGTAATTTGCACATCCTCAATATTTTAGGAAACAATATAAATTCATGACCCAATAAAAATTAATAAAACCAACACTCTTAAAATTCTAGAAGTAGATAGAAAAATATAAAATAGAAAAGATGTGGCTAAAAGCCACTCTTTTAATTCAGTGTGTGAAAAAAGCCAACAAAACAACAAAAGCCTTCAGGAGAAAAACTGCATTCGAATCATAAGAGAAAATTAACTTGTTGCACTTGGGCCACATAAAAGTTTTGACTTTGAAAATTTAATAATTTTCTCACAGTACTTACTGCTCCAAGAAAAAATACCCAAGAGCTGAGAGGAGGAATTTATTGTACTTTAAGTAGAGATGGCCTGCAGGGTTGCCCTGCTTTAGTGAGAAAGACCAATGGATAACAAAGAACCCAAACCCAAATGCTTTCTTCAGCATTGTCATGGTTTAAGGCATCGCCCGTGCCCCAGTTTTCCATAAACCCCACTGTGTGTGTCTGTTCTGTCCTGCTGCAGCTGGTGCTGGGAAAAAGAAAGCACCCAGCAACCAAGGCTGTTTTCAACATTACCAAAAATAGAGAGAAAAGGACAAAATGGGATTTGCTCTTCAGCTTTCTCAAGCGATGCTGAGCCGGAGTTTCAGGTAGATGCTCTCTGATGGTGACAGGGAATGAAAGCTTAAACCTTCCACAACTTAAATATGACTTTTAATGGAAACTAATGTGCAATCAGTAGTCATTTGCTTTATTTCATTTCCATTATTAGCACATACAAATAGCTGCACTGCATTGGATCCGTGGCCCATACCTAGCCCAAAATTCAATCTCAAGCTGTAGTCTGTAACTGATGCTCATAAAAAAGCAACTACACAGCAGGGCAAGTGGGCAGTGATGCCCAGTTTATCCTCCCATCCCCAGTATTTACTGTTCAAGGGACTTCTAAAACTAGAGACTACATCAAACCCATCATGTTCAATAACCTCTGAGAAGCCTTGCTCTGAGGGATGGCCCAGCTGTTTTTTATGAATCCCTATCCTATTATGAACCACCATGATATATCTTTCTACTGTTAAAACAGTTAAACAAAACAGCAAAAGTCCTTGGACAAAGAGATCTGGCAAGCCTGAGTTGAAATAAGCTTGGGAAAATTCAGTCTGAATACACTCAAAAAATAAATACATCAAAATTCCCTTATCTGTGCTAAACCTCAAAGGTGAGCTGGGGCTAAAGGCTACAGTGAGAGCCATGGGATGAGAAGCAAAGTTCTGTCAAAAATGAGAAATTGTTAAGTAGAGAGAGGAGGAGAGGAACAGTTCTCACATGGCAATCTCAGGCTGCCTTGAAGCAAAAAGAGCTACTTCAGGCAGGGCTCAGGATTCTGCTGGGGCCCAAGCACTTACTGTTTATACTCTTATCATACTGAAATGGGAATTCCATTGGAAAAGGGAAAAAAAAAAAAAAAAAAAAAAAAAAAAAAAAAAAAAAAAAAAAAAAGGGGTGGGGGGATAGAAAGGACAGTAGCACGTACTGTTGCAGACTCACAGAAGTACTCTAGACATCTTTGTTCTGCAGACTTCATGTAGAGTATTTAACCAGGCAGAAGGACACACTGGATTTCTACTTTAACATGCTGATGTTCAGCTACACACATAACTCATGTGCTGGTGCTAGGTCCAGAACCAGCCAGTCTCTACAAACACCACCAAAATAACTAAGTCACCTATCAAGAAAATCTACAGCAATGACAAAGGGTTTAAATCCCAGGCCAGCACCCTGGGCCTGTGGCACAGCAAAGTCTGTACCCCCAGTCACACCCACTTGCAAATTCCAAGGCACTTCAACCATCTCCAACACCTGCAGCCACGAACACAGTGATGGTGTGAACATAACCCAAGCAGCCCACAGGCTGGGAACAAACACAGCACCTGAAAAGGCATTAAAAGTGTCACATTTCTACCACTGGATGGAAAGCAAAGGAGTGCAGCCTGTCCACACCCTGGCTGGACCCAAACCCACCTCCTACACCAACTCACAGGATTGAAGAAGCAGGTTTAGACTAACCAAATGCCTTCTGTTTCAATAAGAAGCTCCCTAAGAAATCTTCCAGAGTTCAGAAATAAAGAAACCAGAATAAAATCCTGCAGCATTTAAATTACTTTAGTTCCCATCACGGTAACTGAGTAAAACAGAAAAATTCATGCCATACCTGCTCCGAAGGCAAAGAAGAAGCTCTTGTCTGTGTTCTCCCTTAAGAGTGTCATTACTCTCTTCCCCATCCTCTCATTCCTTTTGTAGATGAGCTCCTGTCTGAAGTAGCTGTCTATCTCCTGAGCTGTCACCTGCTCATGGGGTGGGAGGGTTGTGTTGATGAAGTTTGGGACCTGAAATGGAAAGACTGCAGTTCAGGTGACAGTGGTTAAGTGATCCCCCAAATGCTTTAGTCTAGCCTTATTTAAACCACCTGAGCATCATTATCATACAAAGAAAACAATAGATAGAGAAACACAATAGAAAACAATAGGATGAAAGCTTGTGAGCTTGCCAAGAGCTCTACAAAATAAAAACAGATCACTAACCAACACATTTTTTTTTATTTTTAGTATTTTAATAAAGAATTTTAATTTCATTTTGGCTTTTCTCAGTTTCTTCAACAGAATGTAGCTTTAGGCATCACATTTGGGTGGGTTACTAAAGCCTTTCTTCTCTGCTTTTTCACAGTTCATTGGCTATTTAATACCAGAACAAGATCTGTAATCTGTTATCAGCCAAAGTCACCATGAATGTGAGTAAGGACTGCAAGATTTGCCTTTTGAATAACTTAACAATTAAAAAATTAGGAAGATGTAAACAGGGTAAATCTCCACATCTGTCTTGCAGCTTTAGGTGCTATTAGATCTCATCAAGGGAGACAATGCATTACAACACAAATCCCTGGAACATTCCTGATATTTCCAAGGAAGGGATTTCCACAAGTACTGCTCCTTCGGTCCCTCTTTATGTGAGGTTGAAACCCTGGCCATTCTAGTCTGGGCAGCAGACCCAGGAATGAGCCAAGACTCAAGCCATAATGGAGAGACAAGCCAGAACTCTCTGATTATTAGGACAGGCAACTTGTTCTGGTGTGGTCAGGGTCCAAGAACCACCATGAGAGCTCAGGAAGCCAGAGGCCCTGCAGAGAGAAGTCCTGGAGCTGGGTACTGCTTGATGACTGCTAACACAACCCAGGCATCTTCCAGTGATTTTTGGTGTCTCACCACTGGAAAGCAGCCAGGTTCAGACTTCTGGGTCCCCAGACACATGTAAAACTGCCAGGATTTACTGTGTTAATCTGAGTTGGTGGTAATGATATTGCATGCACATTTGGTTAATTCTTTCTCTGGTTTTCTACTACATCAAATTTCTGTACTGGTTTTATATAAATTGCCTTTAGTCTTCATTTTTCAGCCTACCTGTTACTCTCCCACTTGGCCATATGATTTATCACTACAGTTTTTGTTATACTGATGTTCCTTACTGCCTCTCCAAAAGCTTTCAGAAAGTCTAAGGGAAAGAACTGATTTCCATCTTCCCAGTGGCTCTTCTTAAAACTTTTTCACCACAGTCTCATCTTCAGCTCTTCTAACATGAGGTGGACTGAGCAGCAGAAGCTTCTCACCAGGCAGAAGGACAAGTTTAGACCTTTCTCTGGATCCCCATTTGGGTGAGCCAGAAATGGACACCCCATCTCCTGAGCTGGGGAATCTTGTATGGCTGGAGTTAACACTGCTGCCAACAGCAACCTGCCCTAGCCTGCTGCTCCATGTGGACCTTGGATTATCCAAACTGCTTCCCAACCTGCTCTGCCAAGTCACTGGACCTCCCACAGCATGTCCCTCCCTAAGGGTTCACTTGCATTCCCCTGAGTCACTCCTTCCTCTGGGGTCTCCATCAAGGCTTCTGGCTTCTCAAGTGTATCCTGGGAACTCCTCAGAGCATGCAAGTACTTTGCACCTTGTTCTCAGTTTAGTCCTTTTTCCCAGCACTCAGCAAGTAATAAGCCCCATGAAGGCAGAGCTCTGGGATACAACAGGGAGCTGCCTCAATATGTGGCAAGAAAATGCATTTGTCTCAAAGGGACACAGGGACAGCCTCTGCCTATCAGAGGGGCAGAATGCTGCTGGCTGTGGCAGCAAAGGATTCTGAGTGATTCCTTTTTCTTTCCTTTTTCCTTTCCTTTCCTTTTTCCTTTCTCTTTTCTTTTCTTTTCCTTTCCTGTTTCCTTTCCTTTCCTTTCCCGTTTCCTTTCCTGTTTCCTTTCCTTTTTCTTTTCCTTTTTCCTTTTCTTTCTCCTTTCCTTTTTCCTTTTCTCTTTTATTTTCCTTTTACCGTTCTCCTTTCTCCTTCCCTTTTTCCCTTCCCTTTATTTCTCTCTCTTTCTCTATTTCTCTTCTGTACAAGAGTGCCAGTGGCAGAGAGTTAAATTTAAAAGCAAGGCCTGGGTTTTGTCAGCATTTCTCATGGTTATCCAATGACCAAGACAAATGAAGGCATCACCCCAAGAGGTACAGGTCACGCTGCACCTTGTGCATTCCTGTGTTACTAATGGCTGCTCCATCACTGGCAACAGGAAAACATGCAAGTTTTTTTCTGCATGTGTGTGGCAGAGGAGAGAAGATAAATGACTGAAGTAAGTTTGCTGGTACACAGTAGTGCAGCCACACTCTGAGCTATGGCACCAGCCACATCCATCACCTCCCTGTATCACAGTTCCTTTCACTGACACACACCATGCCTGGCTTCAAGAAGGCAGCTGCTCCTGTTGATTTAAGAAACCCTTTGGATTCTTAACTACTACACAGGGATCAGGAAGTCAAGAAAGAGTCACATGCAATTAGGAAGCTGTTAACTGCACTTAGGATTTAAAAGGGTTTGGGTTTTTTTTTGCAAAAAACATTTTGAAAGGATGGACTACAGAACGCACCAGAGGGATGCACCTCTCCTCTTCCACTTGATCAAATTTTTGTTTCCATTCACTTTAAAAATTAATTTTAACTTTTTAGTCGTAGCAATTTGGTGGTTTGAACTGAGAGTGAATGGATGAGGCATTTGCTGTGCCAATGGGTGAGGGACTGACCTCCTGATAATAGCTGAATGCTGCTACTAGTATTTAAATATACAGTGGGGTGGATTATGTGACTGCTGGTGACTCTTAAGTTCTCATTTTGCTGCTCTTCTAGGAGAGAACCACCAGAAAAGCAAAGCACTACCCATCACCTGGAGCACACTCACTTTGTAATGGATACACAGGACATGATAAATAGATTAGTTTTGTCCAGTCTCTGCAAGCTGCACAGTTTTCAGGGAATCCAACCAACATATATATATATATATGTATATGTATATACACACACTACATATTTCCTATGGAAACTCAGTAATATATTTCATTCAGAGGTGTTAAAAATATATATTTTGTTTAACTGAATCAGTTAAAACTCTTTCTATTCCTATTTGCCTTAGGTAACAGGTCTCCTATGGACAGTGAAGATGGATCCCAAATTCAGTCATCAGGTACACCCTACATTTCTTAGTTAAGCTTTGGAGGTCAAAAGAAGAGAACATGAGAACAAAAAAAGAATTCAAGTCCCAATCTTGCAGAAATTTGAGTCAGTATCCCTGATGGAACATATGTATGGGTAAGGTTCTGCACACATGTCCAAGCTTACAGTGCTGTGAGATGTGGGCAATAATTCCTCACCTTTGAAGTCAGTGGGAGCTTTAGGAAGAAGGAAGAGGGAGGATTGAGGAGTGGTTATGACACTATGAAAAAAATGATTCTGTTCCCATGGGCAATATAAATCTCTTGTATGATCACAAGCTTGTCATTTGGGTTTAGACCTTCAGAGGGAACTCAGCACTTAACCTTCACTAAGTATGTTTGAAGCTTTTGGCTTTATTCCTCCTGTCTCTCAAAATTCCATCTGGAAAATGGGGACAGCAAAACTTCCTGACTTCAGAACAGATTTTACACACAAGGTACTGGCTGAATCTAGCTGCTGGAGGACCCAAAGGAAGATCCAAAATCCAAAGTGATGCCAGCAGTAACCTCTCTTCCCATAAATACTTTGTGGAAGGAGGTTGGAATTCTGCTGCAATCATTACTGTAAGAGCTAACAACATTAGCTTAGAAAAATGCATCAGCCCTATCTCAAGATCTATGTTATGCTGTCAGATTTGTCTATGGAGTCAGAGAAGAAAAAAAAAAAAAAAGAAAAAAAAAAAGAGAAAAGCAATATATATTGGTGCAGTCTTTTATCACATATAGGGCTTACTGCCAAAGTTCAGCTGAAAATTCATAAATACTGCACTACATTTAAGTACACTTATTTACTGTTTTTTAATATTTGGACAAAAATTTGGAGCAGAGGCAAAGTGCCAAAACTGTGATCTAATATCTACAAATATATTTTTTTGTTTTTGACATATATATATATATAAGCAGCATTAACTTTGACTAACATTTTTTTTTTCCTGCTTTGGATCTGTTGGCTACATTGGAACTGGAATTCAGTCCCATATCAAATAGCAATCAGATGTGGAGGAATAGTGTTATTGTTCCTGCTGCTATCCACCACATTTCCCAATTCTCTGATAACCTTTTCTAGCCTTGTCCTGTTCCAGTGATGCTGACCCATTTCTGGAATGTGCATTCAAATTGTAACTTTATTTCAGTGAAAACCCAATACTATCAACATCAGATTAAAGGGCTTCATGTCCTGCCTTGCCTGCATGCAGGCAGAGGTGGTCATCAACCATAGGTCTGTCTGCAGATGGAAGAGAGGAAACTGAGATAAGGAAATGGGAAGCCAGCCCCTGCCATGGAAAACACAGCGATTCGAAAACTTTTCCTGCCATTATCTTTCTATATCTTGGCCAGCCTTATTGGCTCTGAGACTCCTCTCTTCCCTTGTCTCCTAATGTTAGATGCCTAGTGGTTTCCAGCTTCACCTCCTGTGCAATGTCCAAATTTTAGACCATTTTAGGTACAGCATCAGCACTAAGCCTTGTAGGGCAATCTCTTACTAATGGAAGTGCCTGATTTCTCCTCCTATGCTCAGAATGTTCACAGGCTAAAAGGAAAAAATAGGAGGAGGCAGACCCAGGTCACTGGGGATGTCTATGGCAAGGCAGAGTGTTGGCCATCAGCTTCCTCAGTTCCAGCCCAGCACCTCCATACAAGCCCCATCCATCTCCCCCTGACAGAAGGGCTCAGCCTCCACACTACTAATCCTTATCTCCAGTTGTTAGCAGGGTGTAGTTCCCAGATCAAGCCAACTACAGTAATTTTATTTTATTTTATTATTGTAATATGATAAAGGTCGGGTTCTCTTTAATAGTCTCGTCGTTTATGAGCTACACATGGGCAGAGGCCAGAAGACAAGTAAGGAATCTTACTCTGAAGGATTTTTCCTGCACCATGCAGGTCAGGAACTTTTATATGGTTGAGAGCACTACACAAGATAAGGATCTCAAGAGCTGACAGCTGAGCTTAAGGGGGCTGCCAGGGAGCCAGAGCAGCATCCTGAAACCTGCTGGCTCCAACAAACTGAACAGCCCTAAATTCACACCAGCCCTTCCTGGGTCAGAGGCTGACATATGAGCTCATGTTATCAGTCATTTATGAAGGGAGGATACCCTCCCATTAACCACCCTTGACAGGGCACTGTGGTTTTTTACTGCAGTGCTGCAAAATATACTGCTCTGAACTTGGAAGACACCTGTTTGCCTCTGATTTATGGGCCTCTCTGGCATTTGGAAGAACAAGATCCACTTACTGCATCCCTCAGTGTGTGGGACTCAAATAGTGCAAAGTGAATGAGCTGACAGGGCAAGTGTCTCCAGGAAAAGGACGTGGCTGCTGCAGGGATGAGTGTTGCTGTGGACTTGACTGTTTTTTCTCCAGCACTTCTGAGATTCCATCCTGGCAAAGACCTTCAATGGCCAAGGAGGGGTCTCTGGTTAATCTGATTTAGCCCAAAGCCCAGAGCTGGCAGCTGCCAAGAGGATAATTTGCAAGCTTGTTATGGAAAGGAGAAACCAGGGAGGAGCTCTGGTGTCCAGCTCGAGCACACTGTGATTATTTCATTATTGCTTTCTTTTGAGCTCTAAAATGTAAAGTGATGTGTTAGAAGCCTGTAAAAGGAGACTTTAATCTTCAGCTCTATCACTCCTTTCCCAGGGCAAACAGAAACCATCCCACATGGGACCTGAGAACATGTTGCAATCACACCCAGCACATTTTGGAGGACATGGTCAGGATGGGGATGTCACCTTGGTGGGTTTTGTGCTGCTAACAGAGTCTATTAGAAGCATTCCTGACAACAAACTCCAGTACAGACTCAGACTGATGTGAAGTCCCAGAGAGCTTAAACACATCCCCAAGTCTGTGCTCATCCAGTTTTGTTCCCACCCCTTTGCAGAAAGAGGAGCAGTTCCCCAGGGACAACTCCAGCTACAGCCTGAGGCTTCCAAGCTTTGAACACACATCAGAAGCCAGTCCTGCTTCTCCCACACACAGACTGGCCCACCAGCCAGGCTCCCTGGCCACTGCTGTCCCTGTGCCACTGAGCCCTTCAGGAACCACTGCTGAGGTCCCAGCCAACTCAGCATGCAACAGGAATGGATTTTCCATCAACTCCTTTGGTTTAGCAGAAGCATTGCAGCATCCCAAGCCTCTAAAAGCAGGGAACAGCCCTGAAAGACTGCAAGGGAAAGGGACAGCCAGCTCTCCCTGGGTGGGAAGGGTGGTCTTGTGCACCAGGGGTCTAACAGAGAGGGGCTTTATGAACCAAGAATGATTTTCTGGCTGTGATTCTCTGCAACTGGGCTGCATTGCTGCAGCTTCCAGCATTCCTGCTCAGCTTCAGCATATCTAATCCTCTGTGAGCTAAAGGCTGATGATTCGTGATAAAGCCCTTTTTCCCTATCAGGCTGGGGGTATCCAGGATCCCAGCAGTGGCTGAGGTCAGGGTGTCTCACAGCCCCATGCCAGCAAACCCAAATCCTCCTTTTGAACATTTTTTTCCCTCTATCTGCTGCCTCAGAGGAAAGAGGCACAAGGCCCTGGCATCCTGCCTGTACCCTTCGTCTTGGAAACAGCACCAAAGAAGAGAAGAGTCTCCTCTGACAAACCCAGTATTGCAGGGCATCAGAAACCAACAGAAAATATCTTGATGAGGCTGTAGAGGGGGCGCGGGGGAAAGGCAAAATGGTTTTTTTGCTTGAAGAGAAATGAGGAAGGGAAGGAAGCCTGAGAGCACAAGAAGAACCAGTGCATGAGCAAGCACGTGTCCTGGGACCAGCTCTGGGAACTTCTTCTGGCTTTGAGCTAATCCCTGCCCATCCCCATCCCTGCTTGGCCTCCATCTATGCTGCAGACACATTGCAGATCACACCAGGAAGCTTTCTGTAATCTGATTTCAAGCTAGCCTGGGTACCTCTTAGCATGCTGTGGCAACTTGAGTGTGAAAATGGAAATCCTGGCAGCTGAGTTTCAAGTTGGCTCACTCAGCTCTGGAAGCCACTGGAGCATCAAAACTTTCAAAGAGAGTAAAATTACAACTAGAAGATGTGGAATGGGAAAATGGGCTAAAAGTTAGTGAAATCTTTACGGATAGTGCATGACACATGTGAAAAACAGCTCTGCAGGTAACACACAAGATGTTAGGTGTCATTGCTGGCCTGAGTGTAGATTTGCCTGCAGACAGGGTGAGCTGAAGCCCCCAAACTGCCTGAACCTCCAGCATCTTTCAGCCCCCACCACACCTGTGTGTGGACCCTCAAACCCATCCCGTGATTCCTGTTCTCCCAGGTGGCAACCAGTCCATTGACAGTTTTGTGCCCTGCCTTGTTTTACCTTCTCCATCCACACATTTGGGCTGAAGGAAAGCATGTTTAACAAACAAACAAACAAATAAATAAATAAATTGGGGAGGGGGGGCAGAAAAGCCACAGGGATGGGCCATATATCCTCATAGAAATGGCTTGGGGGGTGATACATTTATCTCTCTTAAAAAAAAAACTACTTTCAACAAATCCCTGAGAAGTCATGACCTCCATGTATGTTTTCTATTTGTTTTTCCACACCAGTTAAATAGTTGCTTTCCAAGCACTTAGAAAAAAAAAAAAAAAAAAAAAAAGAAAGCAGAAGCAACACCTCCCCCATGCCTCCCTCCCCACATCAATCTGGTCCCTGCTCCCCTTCCTAGCCATGCCAAAATATGCAACCGGCCTCTCTATCTGAATGAATGTTTTGATTAAAGAAGCCTTAACAAAACACAGTCAGAACAATGATCCCAACCCCCTTTCTGCAAGCTTCACCCAACTATGCAGTGTATATTTAGGACCAGATTACAGGGATCTGCTCCTTTATTGAGTAAGGATGACAAGCCTGCAGTGTATGGAAATAAAGGCTTGGGTTCAGTGGGGAGGGTAAATCTTAACTACCTAGTGATACTTCTGCCCCACTTAAAACCCCTTTAACATGGGGATTTTTTTGAGGCCACCTTTCATGAGCTTGCAAACATATGGAAAAGTTCAAGTTTTTCTATTTCCCTTCCAAATGTTTTGTTTCCTTTGACAAAGAATAACTTTTTTTTTTTTTTTCCTGTTCTGATACTAAAACCATCACCTATTATATTGCCATAACACCCAAGTAAAGATACTGATCAAAGGGCAAAGCAGGGTAATAAAGAGTAAAAAATGGGAACAGAAGGTTTGGTTTTGGGGGTTAGATTAATAAAGAATTGAAATTCTTTTTTCCAAAGGTATTTTTCATTTTGTCTCCTTTTACACAGTGGGAGAACAGCTGGTCAGTCGTGAATACAAACTTAGTTGTTCAGGATTCTTCAGTGAGTTTCTTCCCAGCCCTCCTCAGTGAGATGCTGGGGAAAGCCTGAATGTTTTGGGGAAGTGTGCAATATGATTTTAACCCAAGGCAATTGTAATCCTAAAGATTTGGTTTGGAAAATATCAAAAGGGGCAAAAGGCTGGCTAATAACACAACACCAGCTGGGCTGGACACGAGAGCTCTGGAGGTGACACCATGAGGCAGTGCCGAGCAGGGACACAGCTCTGACCTTCTACTAACAAAACTCTGGGCTACTCCCAAATCCAACCAGACAAAGCTTTCTAGCCACTTGGGAACCTGGAACAAATTGAATTATGAATTTTAGATTTTTATTTTAAAGTGAGGTTCCTTGAGAGGAACCCTTGAGAGGTCTAGTACAGGACATAAAGATGCAAAAAATCTCCAAGAAAGATTTTCAAAATGGGGACCAGTCAGGAGAAAAATAACAAATATTTCAGAGGAAGTCAGTGGACGAGAGACAAATTACATTAAACTAGAAACTGATTTACTTGCATCTTAGCTGGTGGAACTATGTAAGCCTTGACTTTGTGTTTATTAGCAATTAACTGTCTGAAAGGAGTGATAAGCTCAAGGTCTGAAGTCACCATCAGAGAGCACTGGATACCATCTATGGTGTTTGCACAATAACAGTGTTAGACCAAGAAATGTTTCTTCAAGGTATACCCAAGAACATGGATTTTCAGAATAATGCCTGATGCTAAACCTGCCAAGTCAGCAAACACAACCAAATTGCCCCCATCACCTCCTTTTTTTTCCCCCCTCCCTGGCATAATGAGGTGACAAATGCATCTTCTGGATAAAACACAAAGATAGAAAGAGTATTTGGTACATTCATTCCACAAGATAGTGTTAAAAACCTGACAAGTCTTTCTCATTTCTCTTGAACAAGTCCTTCCAAGAAACACTTCATAAACCAGCTCTTTAAGAAGATGGGATAGTAACTGCTTTACATCAAACATACAGCAATCAATAGAAAGCAGCATGCTACTACCTTCAACTCCAAATATTTTTCCCAATTACTCTTTCATACTCTTCTATAGTTTATTCCCTTACTGATAAATATAGGTATTCAACAACCTTTAACCATTTTTAATGTAAATCTCGCCTTTTCTACAGATGAACATGTTCCTTTTCTAATAACACTGCATTGTTTGCAAGAAAAATCTGTCTGTATGTGTCTTGTACTGATTTCTTTCTTTCTGTCCCTCTCCCATTGCTTTCTCCGTAGAAGTTGGAAAGAAAAAGGAATTTCAAAGGTAAGACAATTCTAAATGCAAACATATAATGAAAATTTTCAAGCAAAACCCAATTTTTTGAGTCTGTAGCCTGAAAAGTATCTGGTGCTGTTCCAGATTATTAATAAAAAATAATCTCTGCAGTGTTTTCCCCAGCACTGTCATTAATAAGTAGACTTAACTCTCACAATCTGGATCTGTAGCCAATTTTCTGAAACACCTGAGCCAAAACATATTTCTCCAATCTGGAAGCCTGTGCTGACATAATACGAAAATTAGACTATGAACATTTTGGCTGCCTTTCTGGTTTTTTTCTCACAAACACTCACAGTGTACCAACACACAGAACTCAGGTCTTTGTGGGAAGAAGGTAGAGTCCTACAGCAGCAGACCAGGTGCTTTTCACAGAATCATAGAATTGGCTGGGTTGGAAGGGACCTCAGAGATCATCAACTCCAACCCTGGATCCACTCCCGCTGCAGTTCCCAGCCCATGGCACTGAGTGCCACATCCAGGCTCTTTTTAAATATCTCCAGGGATGGAGAATCCACCACTTCCCTGGGCAGCCCATTCCAATGTCTGATCACCCTCTCCGTAAAGAAATTCTTTCTAATATCCAAACTAAACCTAAACCTCCCCCTCCCCTTGAGACTGTGCCCTCTTGTCTTGCTGAGAGTTGCCTGGGAAAAGAGCCCAGCCCCCCCCCTGGCTCCAACCTCCTTTCAGGGAGTTGTAGAGAGTGATGAGGTCTCCCCTGAACCTCCTCTTCTCCAGACTGAACACCCCCAGCTCCCTCAGCCCTTCCTCTCAGGACTTGTGCTGGATCCATTCACAGCCTCCTTGCTCTTCTCTGGACCTGCTCCAGCACCTCAATCTCCTTCCTGAACTGAGGGGCCCAGAACTGGACACAGGACTCAAGCTGTGGCCTCACCAGGGCTGAGTACAGGGGCAGAATCCCTTCCCTGGACCTGTTGGCCACACGGTTCCTGATCCAGGCCAGGATGCCATTGGCCTTCTTGGCCACCTGGGCACACTGCTGGCTGGACTCAGGGGAGACAACATCCTGTGCTACAGCCCCAAGAGGAGAAGGTGGTAGCCATCCTCTCCTTGGTGTTGGGCTCTGAGCACCCGTGTCACCAGACACCAGTGCTGGGACTGCCATCAATGTCACTTTAACCAACACCCCTGGGAGCACTGCTGACCCTTCAGCTGGACCCAGAATAAGGAGTTTGTAGGATTAGTTCCCTTGGCGCCTGGGACAACTTTGCACTTGTTTCACTGGAAATCCTACAATCATTTTCCCTGGAAGAACGGGAGGCTGTGCCAGTTCTCCTGCACTTTGTTACAGCTGAAAATGATAAGGTGCTTCCAAAGTGTTGCATTACAATAGCTGTGCCTTCAGTTTATGGATTTATCTTCCTTTGCCCTAGATAAAACTCCATTCCTTGGACAAATTAGGTCTGCTTGTCATTCAACACTCTTACCTAATGGTCTCAGCTGTGTGTTTCTGCAGTTATTGAGGCTGGGGCATTCCACAGATAGTTTTCATTGGTTTGAGAAGCGAGCCAGAAACCAAGTTGTATTTTATCCAAAATGAGAAAGGGATAAGTTAATGATGTAATTTGAATTATCAGGGCCCTTAAATCTTAAATAACAAGTTTAAATGCAGAATGATAACATTTTTTAAAGCGGTAGATAATACAACCTGGCAATTTAAAAATAGCAAGAGCATTGTAAAATGAGGCACTGAACCTTTTCTTCTTTAGTTTCAGGAGGGTGACTACTGGCATGGTGTTAAATGTATGGATCTCTAACATCATGTAATCAGGACCATCATATGCTTTTCAGAAGGCACAAGGGACAAGAAGGCACCAGTAACCTTATAAACAGCCAAATTAATCCTTAAAGAGTGAGAGTCACAGCCTTCTGCAGGTCTCATGGCTCCTGTGGGACAAAGCTGAAGTCCTGACCTTCACTGATGTAAGTGTTGAGTCTTCCAGCTCCATTAAGGATCTTTTCTTCCTTTCTATGTGATACTTCAAAGTTTTGTCAACTGTGTGACACAGAAAGCTATGTTGTAGATAAAAGCTGCAAAGAGTTACCAGACCTCTGAGTTGGTGGGGCAGAAGGTGTATATCATGGAAGAATGAGCACACCTCCCAAGGACATTGTGACATTCCCATTTCCCAGGACTGTCATGGGTTTAAGTGATGATATTCTCTCTCACTTGGGATATTCACAATTTTTCTTCACTTGTAGGCCTATCATTTGTTGTCACTTGATCAGCACTGCAATACACTCTCAGCCTATGCCTACACATCATGTCTCAAGAGAAAGATCCCATGGGGGATGCTTTGTGTGTAATGTTTAATCTAGGAATCAAAGAGGAAAGACTCACTAAGGCAGAGAGAGTCTATCATTCTTGCAAAAAAACACATAAAATAAACTTTGGAATTACCACAACTGGCAAAAGCTAACCTGAATAGGGAGTTTATTTGAGATTTTAATTTTCTATTTTCTTCTGTTTGCAATTAAAAATAAATGGTATAAAGCTGGTTTATAAAAACACTACCAAACAAAAAAACCTCTTTACCCAAATTAAAAACAACAACCCATGAGAGGAAAGTGCTCCACGACATTTAGAGTTCTGCAGGGACCAGTCTACATGTAGGGATTTTAATTTTCCATGGCCTGTAAGTGTTATAATCTGTATCAACTGCCTGCACTCTGGGACCATGACTAACAAAGTGCTTGAACTCTGGCTGTTGGCTTTTTTCTTCTTTCTTTAACACTGTTTTTAAACTCACATTTAATCCAAGAATTTGCAGGGTTTTTTTACAGAAATCTATTCCTCTCAAGCCTAACCCACAGCTCTCTTACATGACATTGTGTCAACAAATCTCAGGCATCTGTGATTCTGGGTGTGTGTCTGGGAGACTTTGCTACCTTACAGCCAGGTTGGCTGAAATCCTCATTTTACCAGCTGTTCTTCCTAGAAATGGGTGACCCATAGAGCCCTGTGCCACCTGAGACAACCTGGCAAGATAAGATGTCTCAGAGTCCTTTGCCTCCATGAACAGGCTGACTTACCCTGTCTCAGTTCTCTCTTGAGGTCAAATAGTTGCATTTTTTAATGGTAAAGCTCTGTAACAATTCAACAGACTTCCACTGGCAAAATATAGACAATATCAAACACTGCCAAAGTGTCCTGTCACTGCACCTGAGACAGGAACCTGGGGACATTTATCCAAAACAAAAAAACAAAAAACAAAAAACCAAAAAACCAAAAAAACCAAAAAAACAAAAACAAAACCAAAAAAACCCCCAAAAAAGCCCCCCAAAAAAAACCAAGGCCCCCCCCCCTCCCAAAAAAAAAAGGTAGGAAGGATAACTAAAGACAAAGTTTCCATAGAATTAACAAGAAAGAAGAAATAAGAAGCCATGTATTAAATGAGAATGATGGAGTTTGCCACGGACTATCATCAATCTGGTCTGAGAAGCAGATTTCTGCTTCATTGAGAGTTTTTAGTAGCATTGGATAACCAAGATAAACTGAGACTGAAAGGCTGCCTGAGACATGCAAAATTATAGAATTATGACATGTTTGAGAAGTTACTTACTTTACAGAGTATTTACTTTGTTCACTTCCTCTTCATACGTAAGCTCAGATATTACAAAGGTTGTTGTTTTGTTTTGTTTTTCCTTTAATGAGGGGACTACATTCAACAACTCCACAAACATCCATAATTAACTTTTTTTCTAGCACATTCCTAGGTAAGTTTTCCAGGCAGGCCCTTCCCCAGAGCCCAAACAATCCCAAGGAAACCCCCACTCTCTGGCTAGGCAAGTGATGCACGTGTGGCAAGAAAACACAGGGCATCAAAAGAAAGTGGGGAAGAGGAGTATAAAGGGATGGCTCTGAAACCAGGGCTTTACTGCTTTGCTATAGGCACCTGACAGGCATTATGCTGGGTTCTTAAGCTCCCTGTACCTCAATTCACCATTTTTAAATGAATACAGACCATTGTGCAGGAATTTTAGATCAGGGGGTTGGCAGCAGACACTTCCTGGCTCTGTAAGGGACATTGTTAGTAAAGCAATTGCTTTTCCTCAATTAGCTGAGCCCTCTGCAATGCTTTTGCTTACCTGAGAGGTGTCGTGGTTAAATATGACAGCATTCAGGTCTCCACAGTTATAATGTTTGATGAGATCCTCAGTGGTGTAAGGAGCCTGCAAGCTGCCTGCTCGGAGGCTCTCGTGTTGGAGCAGAGTTTGGTTCAGAGCAAACAGGACCTGGAGAAACAAGAAAAGAAGGAAAAAAGGGAGAAGTTAAAGATAGCAGCAAAGCCTGAAAGGCCAAACTTTGAAAAACTCTTACACCTGAAGTCTAATGACCCATTCTGACCCACAGTAGCAAGGGTTGATCTTTAGGAATTCCTGACTGGAAAGGGAGCCAGATACCATGTCCCTTACCAGCAGGAAACATTACTGGAAACCCCTTGATACTTCACACACAGTATAACTTTACAACACATAAATACTGCTCAGAGGACCTGAAAATTTTCAGGCTGTCTGTGCTCACTACTTGTTTGCTTGAGAGACCCTGGAATGAAAAAGCCCCTAAATTAGGAAGTTCTCGTTTGCTGTCCCATAGCTTAAATCCAAAGCCCAAACTCAGCTGGGAGGTTTCTGAACTTCCAAAGTCATAATTGGAAGTTGGAAGTCATAATTGGAACTGGGATTTTCTGAATGCTTATATCATTACAAACTGTAGGAAATTCACTATTAATTTATCTCCTTTAGTCTTTCTCTCTTAATCCACCCTTTAGCAAAGTAAAAAAAGACATTGAATTGTAAAACTGTCCCAACAGACAGTTGTCCCTTAGCAAAAAGGCCACTAAATTTCACATGAATTACCATAAATCTTTTTATTTGTGATAGACTCTGGGAGTAATTTATCCCAGATACTGAATCACCAAGCACTTTTCACGTTCATCTTTCCAAGAACCTTCCAAAGAAACCTGATTAAAAAAAAATTAATAAATAAGAGCAGCATTTACGACAGTTTGTCACAATCTAAATTCTAAAATAAAGTGATATGTAGACACTGCAGATTCAGAGTTCTGAAAATCTGCTAAGCTCTAGGTGGCCCAGTAATGCTGCAGTCTGTGTCACAGATTCTTCCTTCCCTTCTTAACTGAACCCATTTTAAGGAGGGAATATCAGCAACGCAGGAAACAGTTGACTGGATTTAGTCCTTCAAAACCTCAGGCATATAACAAATGTGATCAGAGATGCAGTAGCAGTAGTGCTACTAGTAGTAGTAGCAACAACAACAATAATAACAATAATAATAATAATATTAATAATAATAATAATAATAATAACAACAGCAGCAGTATCTCAAGGTCATTAACAGTCTCTTAATTCAAAGCTGTTACAGCTAACATATACAAATCAGTAGAGGAAAAGCAAATATTATTTTTTAATTTACTTTTAACAAATATAAAAATGGTCTTTCAACTGAAGCTGTTAGACCACAAGTCAGCAATCACTTCCCCATTAAGATCCAAGCCTAAAAGATTTCCTTGCCTAGATCTAAAGGTCTCCTCAGGCTTTTCTACAAAGAGATCAATCTTTTCCAGGACCACAGCCTGAAGTTAAGCATCTTCCTAACTTTGTTTTTCCCTAATTTAAAAAATCTGCAAATAATACAGTTTGGAAAATTTCTAACCTTTGAAAAGATCTGAGCTTTTTGTCTTTCCCCTAAGGGCTACAGCTTGAAGAGGAAATGGTTCATCCCAGGATTTCCTGGGGATTCTAAGCATTTTGACTAATAAAAATAAAAGCTTAGAAAAACGTTGACAGGAAAACTGAGAACAGAGGTTTTCCCAAAATGCTTTTAGTAAAATCCTTCTCATTTTTGATTTTTTAAACAATGGATGTTGCTGGATTTTTATACTCAAAAATATGTATACACACAGTCACACACATATACAAACCACCAAGAAGCCCTGAGGATAGGACAATGTGTTTTACAATGAAATATTAAGGAGGAGATAAACAAATCATTACTTTATTTCCAATGCTTTTCTTTATTTTATTTTTTTTTAAAGTTATTCTGGCTTCCTGGGGAAACCAATCCTGTGCGTTAATGCTCTGGGTCTGTCTGTCTTGTCTCTTCCTAACAAATTTGGAACCTATTAACTGATCCCAGTCACATTTGCAGAGGGTTAGAGGTCTTTGAGAAAATTCCCTGTATGCTTCTTGAAAATAAGCACTGGGCTGCAGAAAAGCCCATGGTAAAAGTTCACACCAAAGACTCTTCAGGAGAGAGTATGAATTATTTGGAGCCTACATCAGTGGATAGACCCCCAGGCACTGGACTCCAAATTTCAGTGGTGTCAGGGCATTTGTGCCCCTGGTCTTTGCCCCTGAGGAGGTTTGGGACCTGGAGGTGATGCTGGCCACCAGCTCAGCTCCAGTAGATGGCTGCTACTGGTATGTAGGAGCTTGTCCCTGAGTTCAAAATATGGCCCAAAAAGCAACTCAAGAGATTTTATTTTAGGAGGGAAGTTAAAATTAGATAATCAAAACTTGAATATGTTAAAGGAAAACTGTGACCGCTTTAAAAGATTTCTTTTTTTAAAAGATTAAACAAGAGGACTCTTGTTTAACTAAGCCATAACCACTCTGGTTTTTGGTCAGGTGGCTCAAAACAGACTTAAAAGAAAAGCAGAATCTTTTCATACCTGCTTGTTCTTTGGCTGGATTTGTAGACCATTTCCCTCAGAGTCAGCTTAAAGCCATCTGAAAACCTGAATCTATTTTTCCTTACTGTTCAGATAATGCCACAAAAACAATGCTGTTTCCTTTCCTTCTCTCTATCTTAATATCAGTGACCCCCTGACCTCCAGCCTAAACCCTTATCTAAGTTAAATCTCCCAGAGGTGCCTGAGATTACTGAACAACTGATGACTTCAAAATAAACACACTCAGAGTGACTGCCTAGACACAATCCCACCTAATAAATAGAGCAGACAGTATTTGTTCTGGGAAGTGATAGGAACTTATGACTTTGGCTCTGGGAAAGTGCATTTTTGTTCGTGCAATTTATGGTACTCACATTGGTGAGGACTTGAAAGCCATTTTTGCCCAGCTGTCTTGGGCCCCTCGTTTGCAACCCATCAGCCTTTCATCCAGTCAGGAGAAAGCCTTTTTATCCAAGTGGTGCCATTCTCCTGGGCAAAGCAGCAACACAACACACAGCTTTCTAAATTTTTTTATTTTTGCACAGCTCCTGTGAAAAGCAGCAACCCACATGCCAGCTCAGCCCCTAGACACATGGGTCCTGTTTTACTGCTTAAGAGATTGGGTACCACTGATCCCACACAGCAGCAGGAACCACCGGGATATATTTTTTAGCAGCTCTTTTGCACAGACTATGTTAATCTCAAGGATAAGGGAGCTGGACCATGAATTTCTGCCACAGAAAGGTTAGAGGGGAGAGAGCAGAGCTGGTACAGGGAAGAGCTCTTGCATCACTGGCTACTTCAGCTGAGGGATCCCCAGCAAGGAGGGAGGTCTGTGGGAAGCCCAGGTTTCATACCTTGATGCCTGGGTTTCTAACATTGGTGCCAACTGTTCTTGCTATCACCCAGAAGTATCTGTGTGGCTGCCTCACTTTAACCTTTGCTATTCTGCCTCTGTGATCTCAGAAGCTTCACTTGACACCAGAGGCAGGGACCAGCCTTTGTCACTCATGTGCAAAGCTCACTCCAGGCCTCAAGAAGTGACCAAACAAGCCCACTGAATACCATAGCTAACAGGTTTACTGATTACCTTGACACTCAAGCAGTATTTTCCCCTCCCACACCTCTGTCTTACAAAGCCAGGAGAAGTCACACATGAATGGGTGGCATGGTTTGCAGAAATCCACTTCACATATAAATCAACTTAAATGTTTAAAGCATTTAACTTTCAATTTCAGTAGAATCCCCCCAAACCCTTCATATAAAGCAAGCAGACAAAACTCTATTGGGTCTCAAAGTTTCAAAGGAGGCTGGCATTGCATAAAAGTGTTGGTGTCAGGAGTTGTGCAGGTTGCCCTGGGAGAGTTGGGACATTGTTTTGCAAGGCCATGGGAGAAGCTGGAGGTCTGATTTTATGTGAGATTTTCATGAGATCTGGATTTTAGGCAAGTAAATCCAAATCACAGAAACAGACCTAAAAAAGCATTGCTACATTGTCAAACAGGGAGGGGAAGAGAAGAGATGTGTGCCTGGACTGAGCTTAAGAACACTTCAGCATTTCCACCAGAAATTGAGTTCTTCATTGTATTTGGTTTTGGGAGCAAAGCTGGATAAAAATCCCCCATGTTCCAAAGTAGTCTCACAAATATTCAGATATTGTGTTTTATTGTGCCACAAGTCTGCAGCTTCAGGCTGGATGTTTGAAGACTCCTTAAGGCCATCAACATGTTAGTGCTGTATGTGATAGCTAAGGGGAGAAATCATGCCATTCTGCAGGAGAGATTTCTTCTTATCCATCTTATGTGCTAACTGAAGAGAATAAAAAAATACCCAGAAAGCAAAAGGCAAGTTAACTCTCATCAAATACAGCATCATGCCTGGTTTACATCAGTTGCTTTTAAGGTATGTTGGTCATGAGGTCCTGCATGGCATAAAGAAGCAGCTCCAGGTGTTCAGTACATGGATTCTTTGCCATGCTCATCACTGAACATCAGCTCAAGGATGCAGAGTTAGCTGCATTTCAGCTCTATTTTTAATCATTTTGTATATGACCGAGTTGACTTTTACTGATGATCCTGAATGCCCACATGCTTTGTCAGAAATCAGTTTTGGAGAAACTCTGACAGCAGCTTGACTTGATGCCTACCACCTTATCTAAGAGGCAATACTGTGAATTTCTAATCAAGTGGAAAGGTTGCCAGGTCCAGCTCTTCAGTTTGCCTGATTATGGCCCCATATGGTGCCACAACAGAAGAACACTTTGTGAGGGCATCTAAGAGGCCACTGTAAAATAAGACAGAGAAACCTTAATACAAGATAAAATCCTCTAGTGGTCCCAAACCTTTTAATGAAATATATCACTAACAAAATAGACAAAAAATTCAAGAGAAATAGAAGGAACAAACTTTGTCTTAAGCTGAAGAGAAACAGACCTTTGTTCTTCTGGTGCGTTTGCTGTAGAGAAGACCTGAGAATGAAAGGCACAACCCTGAGGAAACTCTCAGGACAAGCTCTGGTGCTCAGACAAATTTCACTCTTATGTGATAGGGCAAAAAATGACTTTCCAGTCCTAAACTCACCAAGGATGAATTACAAACACTGCATTCAAAGGACTCCAGTAGCTGAAGTTACAGGATGACCTCTGCATAGAACCATGCTTAATAACAATACCACAAAAACAAGTACTTAAATTTCATACCATGATGTCAACTCCTGAGCAGGCAACTATTGTTTTCCTTTGCTTTCTCTTCTGGACACGTGCCACCACAATGTTTATACTAAATAAACATTACTGGAAGTGTTTAAATGACTATATTCCATCCATGCCCAAACTGTAACTCTGGGAAAGAAATGCCTGCTCTTCTGCTTGGTTCAAACTAAACTGCAACAGAAACATTGAGGTACAGAGTTCTTTAGGGGTTCTTCTTTTCTTGTTATTCTTCTCTGTATTCAAACAGAAAATCAAGTATACAGTTTCAAGTCAAAGCAGTGGCTTGGGGAGAAAAAAAAAAAGAAAAAAAAGAAAAAAGAAAAGATAGAAAAGCCCTTGTCCCTGATTTTGCAGATTAATGAAAAGCAATAAAAGTGTTTGCCCAAATCTGTTCAGTTCCTTTGGTTTCCAGAAGAGGGGTTTCCCCTTGCCTTCAATCTCTTGTGCTGTTGCTAGGACTTAGTGAGCTGTGAAACTCACCTAATGAGGTCAGCATCAGGAAATAGCTCTGAAAAAACAGGTCCTGAGGGATCTACTAAAGGACTCCCCCAGTATCCAAACAAAATCCTGGATGCATCGGCACATTGTACAGCCGGGGCTGTGGGAGGAACGTGCCTGACTTTGTTGTTGTTGTTCCTATAAAGGGACAGCTAAGGAAAGTGAAACTATTAACTCATCCACTGGAATTTCTGCTCACAAAACTGTGCCCCCTGTTAAAGCTCCTCATAAAAGCCTTTTGGCTAGTTGGTTCCATATGTCCCCCAAACCCACAGTTATTGCTTCTGAAAGGTAGGAGTAGTTAACAGTCTGCGGCTTGGCACTGACCAGGGAGACCTAAGGACCTTGCTTTTTCCCCTCTCCCTTTCAAACTGCCAATTAACCAGTTTAATAAAACAGTTTGAATGTGACAGAGGTGCTTGGAAAAACCCCTAACCACCACCTATGCTACCAGCTTAGGTAGTGGTGACACACGGGCATGACCTGGTGCAGAGCACTCACGCTTCTGATGCGAAGCCCCAGGGCTCAGCTTGGTCTTCTTGATGCTAAGAATGCTGCCAGGAGATGAGGGCTCAAGCCTTCAGCCCTGCACAGCCAAAGCTCCTCCTGAAGCTGACATCCAGCAACTTGACATCAGCCCTCATTATAAACTTGTACATAATTGCACTTTTTTTTTTTTTTTCTTTGGGTCTTACTGAATCAAGGCATTCAAAACCAACAAAAACAATTCCTAGAGAGAAAACACTGCAACGTGCATGAGATTCCCACTCCCTCATCCTCAAGCCCCCCAAACCCATGGAGGACTCTCCTGATTGACAGCATTTCCCTGGGCTCCCCCTCCTGTATTATTGCTCCTGCATCAAGTTTGTGGCTTCAGCTGGACTGGGACAGGCAGATCATTAATTCAGAGCCTGGAGAGCAGTTGGTTGGGGCTTTGGTGGGTTATCAGGTGAGCTGACTACAGTTTGTGGTCTTAGATACAAGTCCTCCCTTGCACAAGGCCATTAAAAAAAAACAAAACAAAACAACCAAAACCCAATCCATGAATAAAAGACTGGAATAAAAATCTAGCCTCACTTAATTTTCAGTTTGACAGCACTTCAGAAACACTTTATCATTCCATATATACTACAAAATAGGTCAAAACAAAGGCTTATATATGTAAACTGAAGTCAACAGCAGCTGCACCACAGGCACTGTGGGAAGAAAGGTAAGACCTGAAACCTTTCCTTCTAAACATAGTGTCCTGTGTTACTTTCCAAAGGGATTTAGAATGCAGATTAATTATGTAGAAAAGGAAGGGACAAAAAAAAGAGCTTTTTTCCCCTCCTGTGAACCACAACAGGACAGTGGGAGGATGTTTTCATTTCAGTACCCTCAGCACAGCAGTGGTGAGCAGGGTAAAATTCCCTGCTTTGCACAATGCCCAATTTCAAGCTTAAGGAAATAAATTAAGAAATAACAGGAAGAAGGATTAGCAGCTTAATCAAAACTGAAACACTGGAAGAGAGAGAATTAACCCTGTTAAATTTGCAGCCTAACCATTTGGGCTTTGGTGGATTTTCTATGTGGAATATACTGGCATCCAGTGCTTTTGCTTTGGTCCAGTTTCTCAGTAAATGAATTTTGATGAGGAAACCTACCTAAAAGGCTAAATGTTTTCAACAAAAGACTTACACTGAGCAGTCTGATTCTGCAACTGTTTTGGTTGAAGTACAACAGGTTCCAGTGACCAACACTTGCAAGTCCATGTGCCACCAGTTAGACTTCTGGATTACAGTTTTGATCTTGTCCACAAAAACATGAACAGAGAGCTGTCTGAAGAAATACTTCCAGACCATGCGAAACCCACATGTGTAGAGGAAGGTAGAAACATTTCTCCTCCAGGCAACAACAGGACAAAAGGGGAAATGGTGGTCCAGCATGCCCCTTATTCCCCTCTCTATCCCTTTCTGTGCCATCATTCCACCAAGCCTGGCTCGGCCAGTTATTCGTGTCCTGTCAGTAACTCAGCACTTATTAGCAAACCCCAGCATTCAGAAATACAAATGCTGATGCAATGTCAGGGAAATCCTCCATCTAACAAAGAGGTTTTTGGGCCCTAAAAGTTTGTGGAAGGTTGGTGGAGAGGAGCAGTGATCGAGGAGAGGTGCTGGGAGGGCATTGATCCAAAGGTGTCATTGAAACAAAAGCAGTCATCCCAGATAAGTCCAACACCCCCCAAAAAGCATCTGGTAACAGATACTTTGGGAAAGAATGTAAGAAACGAGGTGAGAAGAGGGTGAGCTTTTTTCAGACAACACTTCCCATCTTTTGGAAATCTGCCAGTTGGGGAGCTTGTAGTTGAAAATACCTCTTCCTCTATTGCTCCTTCCCACCCACCTCCCTGCTCCCCACGCCTTTACCTCAAAATTATCACAGTGCTGGGTTGCACCACTCCATTTAAAAGAAGCCAGCTGCCTAATCTAGGCACAGAGAAGGTCACAGCCTGCTACTCCACTCAGCAATTCCATTCCCCAAATTGATGTCTGGCAGGACACTCAAAGGGCAGTGCCCATGATAATTTTCCTCCACCTTAAATGGGCACATTGTCCCTGCTTTCAGGATCATCACCTTCAAAGGGGGCATGTGAAATCCTTCCCAAGAACCTGAAACCACATTTGTGCTCTTGACTTCCCAGTCAAATGGTAACCGGGCACATCTGGGGTTTTGATTTTACTTTTTTTCTCTTCACCGTAACAGGAGCAATGTGGGAACATGCCCTGAGCAGATCATACCAGTCAGCCCTGGTGATGAGTGAGCTGCAATGAAAGGGGCACCCTCACAGAAAAAAAAAAAAAAAAAAAAAAAAAATCAAAAAAAATCAAAGCCCTGAGAGGTTTGGGGAACTCCCAGTTTTAGGCACCAAGCCTGGTTTCATGATATGCTAAGCACCCACCCATTGAATAATGCAACCTGTCTTGGGTGTATTTAATTTGGAGTTTTATTCATATTACTGCTTAATTTTGAACTGTTTCTCTTTAATTACCAGCTGAAACTACATAATAAAATGGACTAGCCCCATAGGCATGTTTTTCTTTCTATTATATTACAGTGAGGCAGCAGATTAACTCCTTCAGCCATCCCTGCTTAACACCTCATGATGCCAGCATGGACACTTTCTAGATCGCTGCTTCTGCAGCAAGAACAGCTGAAGGGGACATAAATGATATATGTCCTGATTTCCAACTCCCAGCTCAGGATATCAGCACAAACAGGTGCCAATTGCAACGTACGTCAGCATGTGGGAGCATAAATCACAGCCCCTTGGGAAGGGGAACACTTTCCAGTGTGCCAGATGGAGCTACAACCTCTGGCCGAGGACAAACAGTTTGGGGCAACAACTGTCTCAGTTTTCTAATCTCCACGAGAGCATGACCAAGTCAGCAGCTGTAGAAAAGGGAACGTTTCCTAAGCCTGAAGGTGACTGTGTCCTCATGAGGTCAGCATGGAAAAAAAAAAAAAAAAAAGTTAAGATTTGGAATAGCATGAGAAAAGAAAATCTTACAGAGTAAGCAGGGAGCTGAACTCATCAGGGACCAGTGCTTGTGGGGTTTTATTTGTTTTTTGTTTTTTTTTTCTTGTTGTCCGTTTGTTTTTTCAAGCTTAGCATTAGCTTTAGCTTGAATTAATTTTACTATAAAAAAAAGGTCTTGCTGTTGGAGACACAGGTGAACAAATGTGGGGTAGCTCATGTCTGTTAATAAACACAGGGCTTGATCTGCAGCCTGCTCCTCTCAGGTCTTCCTCACTTGAAAACAACCCCCCCATATCATTAATCAGGTGATGGGATCCCCAAGGTGCCACTATTATGGGCACAGCTATCCTGGCATGATCCCACCAGGGCAGCCCCTATTTTGTGCTAGATATTCATACTTCTCTCCTTAGGATCAGATTCAGGAGACCTTACAAAGTATGGAATAATTTTGGGATCGCTGGCAGCACTCCAGCCCCTCTTGCTTCACTCCATCAGCTCTGGGAGAGGGGGTCTGCAGAAGGGGCTGGCAGTGCCCATCACTGCCCACCACACCAGCAGCTGCAGCAAAAGGCTCATCTGCTTAAAAAGTAGGAAAAAACCCATCACAAACAGCACAGGTTTTGTGAATAAAGATGCAGCATTGGCCTAAGTGTCCTTAGGCCCAGAGGTTCACTCCAGTCCTGACACTGAGATGGCAAGAGGGTGTTGGGACAGCACACAGGTGAACATCCCATGCCCCAGGTCACCTCTTCCAGAAAAAAAAAATCAATGCAAAGGGAGCTTGTCTGGGAAAGAGTGAAGTGGTGACATTGCAGTCATGGGTAACAACAGATAGCCACAAAAATCCTGCAGACTGGTGCTCAGAGGCTTATTTTATCAAAGCCTGGGAAAAGGGCACTGATGCTGATCAATCATAATTCACCAGGAAGACAAATGGGGGCTTAAGGCTGGAGCTCTGTGCTCCTCAAAGGCAGCTTGCTGGAAATGGGCCCTTTAAAAAGCCCAAATGATCCCAACACTGGGGCTGATGCACTCATGCTTTAACATGGACCAGCAATGCTTGTTGTAAACAGCCACTGATCTCATCCCCAGGTCCTCTGTCCAAGGGGACAGACAGGAAAAGCTACAGACAGCCATGAGTTTAAAAAGAAATAAATGAAGCTGCTCCTGCTTTAGTTGCTCAAGGGAGATGCAGCAAAAGGCAAAGATAGAGGTAAAGACACCCAAGACAGAAAAAAAATCTCTTTTTGGAGTTCAGGACATATGGGCATGACTGGCCAGAGTGAGAAGAGGAGGAACCAGATCCACACATTGCTGTCCTTACGGCCTGGGGAGTGCTGGACACTCCCTGGATAGTGTTACAGCCCTATTGCAATCTACAGGATTTTTTTTCCTGGAAGGAGCAAATTATGTAAAAATTATTCCATATTCAGTTAGCCAGGAAAAGAAGGAGACCTTCACATCAATTCACAGCAGCTCAAATTTCTAATATCATCTACTTGTAGCCAAGCACTTGCCTTTAAACTAAGTGGAAGCCAAGAATAATTACTTATTATTCACTGAGTTATTTACCTCAATTAATCAGCAAATAAATTCAGCTTACAAATAGCTTCAAGGAAATGGCAATCTATTTACAGTCAAGTTGCCAAGATAGAAGAAATTAATAAAATTAATTATTTGTAACAAAGTACTCTGTTAGCTTTCACAGTCAGACTGATAAACTCAGACACTTTATTTTCTACGAATTAGGCTCCCTCGGCATAATTTTGCTGTTTATGATTGATGGGAGGTTATCTTTCATGAGACAGCTATTACTGCTATATTTTCAATACCATTAGGAGGGAAATCAGATTGTTTGAACCTTTTTTAAGCCTAGGTTAAACAGTCTCCAATGCAGTCAGAGAATGCCTATGAAACCAGCTACTGGAGAGGATATGCTAAGGAATCAAGGAGAATATGTTTATAGATTTTTGCTCTCCTGACCAGAGCCAAGAATCAGATGTTGCTGTAAAACATTTACATAAATTGGCAAATTCTGAAGAAAGCACTTAATTCAAGTAGCAGTTTGTTTTTCTTTGTTCTTCTAAGTAGCAAGGAAGGACCTAGAAGAACATTCTTTGCACAGCTTCAAATATTCCTGAATGCAGGATATTTCTCCATAAATAAAAAAGAAAACATGAGAATTAGCACGGTTTGTAGGCACAACTCTGGATTAAACACACACAAACAGCAGATAAAAATACCTGAAAAAGAGGTAAGCCTCAGGTTCAACTTCTGCCCCTCTAGCCCTATCTTCCCCCTCCCAGAAGAGGAAATGCATTCCCAAAAATCCTTTTCCTTTCTCCTCTTTTTTCTTGCCTGATTAACACTGATACTCTAAATACACCCACACATAAGCAAGCACAGACTGCCATCCCCTGCAACACCCTGTAACTACTCAGCAGGCTGTACCCTCTACAGCTGCTCTTCCCCAAGGAGATTCCCAGAAATTCCACAGCTTTTGATAACACTGGAGATGGGGACACAGCTCAGACAAGTCCTGGAGATCCCAAGATGGAAGAAAACCACTCCCCAAAACAAATTTCTTGGTGGCTGTCCCAGAATAATATAGATGAATGGGAACCTTTTGCACCACCTTGTACCTTTTGCTGGGGTACTGGAGCTCAGAGGCTTCATCCCAAATCTTCTACTTCAGGACAGTGGGGAAGTCACCCCCCAATGAACCCCAAAGCAGTGGTGGGGATACTAATAAGAGCCCAGAGCCTCACTTGCATCTTTGAAATAACTTCTTCAGCCAAACTCCTAGGAGCACAAGGAGTTTCAGAGCCAGTCTCAGCTGGTGTAATTTAGCATCATTCTGATGATTTACACCCGTTGAAATCCTGCCTGCAGGCTCTGGAGGAGGAGAAGGGGATGATGCAGAGGGTAGGAAATTACATCCTCCCCAGACCTGTGGAGGAGCAGCTCATTTTGAAGATAACATCTGTTCTGCATTTCTTCCCTGCTCATGATGTTTTTACCTTCCCTAAAGTAGGTAAGAAGGGAAGCAGATTCAGGTGGTTTTATCAATGTCTTTGCAGATGGAATTTGGTCAGTTTAGTTTGCCCCTGTCATGCTTTCCTAATTCACTCAACAGGGAATTTTGCCCCATGTTTGTATTTTGTCCAGAGCATTTAATCGATCCTCAAATTTTGAGATATAATTATCAAATTCTTAGCTTAGATTTTGAATAGTAAATTCTCAGGACCACTTAGAAATGAATGGCAGGTCTGGAAGTATTCATTAAATTACCCCAAGTCATTAATGCATCTGAAAAAAATGTCAGACAATAAATATAGAGGCAAAAATTGAATAGATTGCAAAAGAAGTTACCCAGGAAACTGAGCTCTGGCAGCCAGAAGTTACTGGATACAAAGCATTAGGATACAAACATTACTAAGACAAAGACTTCATGGAGTCTTGTTTAAACTGCAAATTCTGACTCTTTTTATGATGGGGTGACCTCTCCTCTTTGCTTTTAGGAAGCTAAATTACATTTTAGTTTGCCTGTTTTCATCACATTTTGCTTTGGGCACAAATGACTGAGAGAAAAAGCTCTGCTCTTTCTATGCTGATAGAAACTGAAAAGGGATTAACCAAAAGCAATAAACTACTCCCTCTGAACTGCTAGCCCTACATTTTCTTATTAGTGTCTACCCACACTAATTTGAAACTCAGCAATGCTGCTTTTCTCCAAAGCTGTCAGCTGAAATAAGCTCATTCTGTTCCTTGAGGGCTGCATTTGCCAAAGATCTTTTCTGCTTTCAAAACACAACCCCTCCACCAAATATATCAAGATTGTTGCCCTTTTCAGAATTTCCCATAGGTACACGGCGACGTTAAGCAGGGAGTAAAACCAGAGTGGTATTTTTCAAGTTATTATCATGGGACTGCTTTGTACACCAGAATGTCAAAGCAAAGTCAAGCCCCGTGTGTGGTGCTGAGGGTGGATGGATGAATGTACAAACCTGATGCTTGCAAAGATTGCAGACCTGGACCATGAAAGAGAGCCTTGAGAGGACAGGAAGGACTCTGCTGCAAGCAGATAAGAGTTCTGTGAAAGAGCCACAAAATCTCTTTCAGTGACAATAGGAATTGCTCAAGAAAAGCCACTCACATTGTCTTCTCCTTGGACTTGTCACAAGAGCATTGAGAATGGCAGAGAGGAAGACACCATCTGACATCTCCAGTCCATCCCTAACCATCTCAAGGCCCTTACACCAGTCTCCTCTCTAATAAACTCAGAAGCACTCAGAAGTTTTCAGATGGTATTGCAAGGTCTAACTTAAGACCCCCTGCCCCAGTTGTACTGCATGACCAGGAGACCATTTCCCAGCTGGCAATGGCATTTCTCAGAACTGGCCCTGCTGCCTACCATGCACTCCTGGGCACAGTTTGATCCTTTTTACTCACAACTAAATGTTACCAGATGGATGCATCAGTTCAAAGGCTGGTGGAAACAATTAAGGTTACAGGAAGCCACATTTATCCTTCCACCTATAACACTGAATTAATCATGGCTGATAGGGATCTAAACAGAGCAATGAGGTCTAACCTTCGTGTCCCATTCAAGACCCTGATTTATATCACTCCCTGTCAAGAGATGGCAGAGGATTGCCCAGGAGCTGCTGAATGCTTCTCTTCCACCCTCTCCTGGAGAGACAAACACAAGCCAGAACATTCCTGCTCTGCTCAGGATGCCATGAAACCTAACCTCATGTTGACACAAGCATTAGGCCCCAGGACTGCATAACAGGTCACTGACAGAAAGATATAAGATAGAGGTTCCAAATCTGGCTGGCCACACACAGGCAGGCACAGGAATACAAGGATTGCTGGCTCCCAGAGCTTAAAAACCTATGAAGGAGACTCAGAAGCTAAAGGACGCCCATGGGCATAGCACTCTTGCTCATCAACCCATTTTTCAGTTATGTTTTCTGGTAGGTTCAGAGGCCCTGGCATGCTTTATGCTTGACATATTTATGGGGTATATATTAGGCATTTTCTTACTAGGCATCAGAAGTTGGCTTTTGATCTAAACAGAGGAAGAATCCAGGGACCACTGGAAGGCTATATCCATCTATTTGCTATTAAAAACACAAGGAAGGTTGTGAGTTTAAATGCCAACTTGTGAATTTGACTATTTGTGCTCAAATAAGTTAAACCTCCAGTGCTCTTTTGCCTATCAAAAGTCTGATGTCAAGGACTTAAAGGGGAGTCTCAGTAACTGCAAGCTCAGTGCTTTCTTTGGAAATCCTGAAGTCTGGTTCCTCCCTCTACCAGCAACAAATTGATGCCCCCATTTCATGTCAGCCATGAAATGGGAATGGATCTGCTATCATGTGCTAAGCTATTCTCCATCCCTGAGAGGCAAAGCGAAGACAAGCAAGAAGGTTTGAGTCAACACAAGGGTTAATTTAAGAATTGAGCTTGTTTAAAATAAAAGTTGTCACCAATCAAAAAAACAAGTAGCCATTGAAGAGAAAGCTGTTGAGATTTATGGGGCACATTCTGGGGACATAAAAGGGGAGTCAATCATCATTTGAAGTTTATTTTTTTAATAAGAGCTCCTCAAACATTCCCTTCACTTTTCACTGCCAGAAACTTAAGCTCATGGCTGTTAAAAAGTTAAAAATTAGGGGTTTCCTAAATGGGAGCAGAATGCACGATTGCTCTGTATGACCCTGGCTACTCTAACAGCTACTGCTAATTCCCAGTGGAAGCATCAATGGCTTGTGAAATAGACTCCTTTTTTTTTCTTGTACAAATTATTCCTTTATATTTTTGAACTTCTGAACCTCTGAGCTTAATAACAACTCCACAAGAAAGAAGGAAAATGATTGAGTGTTTATAACAACACGCATCTCTTTTGATTATCATTCCAGGCTGTGGCACTTTCAGTTCAGTGAACCTTGAGTCCCAGCTGCTCTGCAAAACCATCCAGAAACTGGGGGAGGAGAGGGATGGGAAGGACATCTCCTCCTACATAGGAACTGTGGTCCTTGGACATTCTGAAAAATTCCTGAACAGTTTTACTGTCTTCCTTCCACTCTGTAAACTATATCCTACCCCCTTGCTATTTGAATTAAAAGAAGAAATTAAACACTGCCCACTGCCATGCACTCCAACCTCACAGCCTGCTGATGAGCTGCAACACATCAGACTGTGGTCCATTAAAAATTGCAAAACACAGCAATGTACAAGCTTTAAAAACCCACCCACACATGCAAGCACAGAATGAAACAAATCAAAGGATGATAAGAGGAATAAACAGTCTTTAGCCTCTTCTTGTCTTTTTTTTTTCCTCAGTTTTAAATGGAAATCAATTTGACAGTTCTGCAACAGATGAAAAAGTTTATTTGTTTTCTCTAAAAGGTCTACACTTGCTGGATTACCCACTGCCTCCCAAAAGACTTTTATGGTTTTCAATGAAAAAGGGCTAACATTAGAAAATGTGTTTCACCCAATAGAAAATGGCAAGGCTGGGTTCAGGAAGTGCTCATCTTCCTCCAGCAGTCAGTTCAACAAGCACTAAATCACCCATTATTGCATTCTAGGTCCTTTGCTTCCCAGTCACATAATTTTCTTGATTAATATCATGCGAAGTCATAATAAGGATAGACTCATAACAGTAAGCTTGCAAATGCATATTCTGAACTAGATCCTCAGCCAGGGCACAATCCTGTACCCTCTCATACCAGTAGTGCAGCACAATGCAACCTTTTTAAAGAAAGACTACGACAAACTTTAAAATCAGAAGAGCTTTTCAGGGACCTGGTCCTTACAGCCCAGCAGCACTCAGCGTTTCCTTGAAGAGGCTCAAGTAAGAAATGCAGAACTTTCACTTCAGTGGAGCCTGACACATCTTTGCTTGACTGTTAGCAAGAAGAAATGAAGCCTGATTCACTAAAGGGGCTTCATGTCAATAAAATACATCTCAGGCCATCAGTGGCTTGGCTGAAACTGAGCCATGCTAAATTAGAACTCAGCATCCTTGAGGTTTTTAAAAGTTTGCTCATCAGTTATTTACAGGTGAAATTTTTGGGGCTTCTCACTGGTACAGTCTAGCAGTAACTCTTTCAAGCTGACGGATTTGCATCAAGCTACATCTCTCCATGCAGTACATCATCCAGATGAGGGACACCTGCTTTCTCTGCCCATACATTACAAAAATGGGACTGATTGGACAAATCAAGAAGAAACAATGTTAACAGTTTCCTATGGGTGAGAGAGACATTTCCCTCAGATAGTCACATCTACTCAGACAGCCTCCTTTTGTCATTAATCAGAGATCTTAAGCACAGCTTCAGAAATCCCAGAGGCCAGACTAAATCCCTGCTAAATTTGCTTCATTAACTGAGGTCCATTGTGGCTGGAACGTGTAGATGCTGTAGGATTCAAGTGGCAGCCACCACCTGCTGCTATCCCAACCACTGGCATTTAAATTGAAGCCCATTCATCACATGCTTCTGGTCAAATCTAACCCTAAATGAGTCACTCCAACTTTATTCTAAAATATTTATTACTTCTCAGTTAGTACATTAAGAGGGGAAAAGTATCCAAACCCTAAACCCAAAACAGGAAAGGCCACACTTGAGTCCCTGCCAAAGGCTGAGCAGGAAGGTTCTGGGCTACTCTTCACATATATACAGGATATGTAAAGGAGGACTCTCATTTCCATCAGTAAACATTTCTTTTGCAGGCTATATAGATTAATTAGTAAAAGCTGTCAAAAATGGGATGCAAACTACAAGCGTCATTAGTTAAACAAGGTTTAGGGGAAAAAGAATCAAAAAACCCCCTCAGATGAAACATTCCTGAGTTTATTTCAATTTTTTCTTTGCTAAAACAAGTGAATGATTTCTACCATATTTCTTCATTCCTGAAAGTAAAGCACATAAAAGCCTTGGAAACCTGGAGAGTACAAACAGCAATGCATTTGTCCCTGTATTAATTTTGCAACCTTCTTATTAAAGGGTTCTGAATTTATTAATTACTCAATTAATTAAAGTGAGTTTATTACCCGTTCTTACAAGTGATGGGCAGGGTACAGGTCTCCAGACAATACAAGTCCTGTGAAAAAAGATGATGAGGCAGAGATGACATGAAAAGAAAGCCAAGCAGTAACCTCAGCCCTCAAGGAACCCAGGTAGGACATCACCTTAGAGACACCAATGCTGGAGAGATGATGCTTCCCCTTGTGTTGCTCTGCACGAGCAAAGTGCTCGGGCTTCACTGCCGGGGCTGGATGTGGAACATGGTCAGGCAGGCTGGTAGCAGGTGGGACATTTTTTGTGGAGTCCCCACGTGTAATCATGCAGCCAGATCCTGACATGTAACAGAGCTTGAAATGGCATGGGTGGCCCAGAGCTGCAATAGGTGCTGAGGACTCGTAGTGGTGAAGGCTGTGAAAATCCCAGAAGAGTGCAGGATCCTGCATGCCAGAGGCTTACAGACTCAGCTAATGAAAACTAATTAGCTCAGCTCAACTACCCAAACAATTTTTCTGCTCTTCCAGCCCTAATTCATACAAAAGCTCTACCCCATATCTCAGCATGGACTTACAATGGAGCTGGAAAGAAAGGAAGTTTGTGCCCAGTAGTAAAGGCACTGACTTGTGTTTAGAAGATGTGGGTTTGCTCTCCTGATGTGGGTTTGGATAAATCCCCTTTGGTAAGAGGAGAGGGAGACACAATGGATTTCCTTGCGGAAGGGGTGACAGGAAGGCAGAGATGAGTCACTGGTACAGCCCCATGAACCCATGTCCCAGAGCCTGTGGTGCAGAATGAACCAGACATGGAGAGGAGCTGTCTGCAGTCAGCATGGAATTTTCCACCCTAGGATTGGTGCTTCCTGGGCTAAAGCCTCAGACATTGCACAGGAACTGCTCATCAAATGGTGGACATCACATTTCTTCTGAGTACCCAAGTCTTTCACACCAACCTCCCCATTTTCAAGTCGAGAGAGAAAACTCCCTTTAGCAAGTGTTTGAATATTATTTCCTTATGCCCCAGTAAAATAATGAAAAAGCTCACAGCCTTTGTTTCTCAGCCAGTTACAGTAAGGAAAGAACATTAGGCAAAAAAACCCAAAAACCCCACAAATAAAACAAACACATAGAAACACAACAAAAGTGGTTTATTTCTTATGACATAAATTGTTCTTTTAAATTGAGTGGGCAAAAATCCATAGAAATGGGCCAAAGGAATAGGAAACTTTTGCAGTTTGGTCCAATTTTTATCAAAGTACATGGCAAAATTGATTTCTATGGATCTTGGATCAGGCCCACACAGAGAGAATTCAGCACTTCCCAGTTCAGAACAGAAGCACTACAAAACCACCTTCCTGTAGTTCATAGCAGGTTTTATTTTCAGAGACATGATTGAGAAGGTTTTAAACAATGCTAAAATAAACCATCCTGAAGACCAAAGGGGAAAATTAAAAAGGGCTCAAACAATTCCAAGTGAAAAAGCCACCAAAGTTGATGAATCAGCCACCTATATGCCTTGCCTGTGAACTCCAGCCCAGATCTGTGAGCTGTGTCCAAAAAACCAATCTCTATTTGCTACAGCCCTGCTGAAGTCAAAGGGTCATGCTTCCAACAGAAACAGAGATCCTTCACTTATTTTTAATATTGCCTTCCCTCCAGGATTTGTTCCCCCTAGACCTTGTCTTTCTCTCTCATTCTTTTCCAGCTCCTTTTGGGCAACTCAACCCAAACCTCATCTTTCATCTTTGTGACTCTTCCATGGCTGACTGAAGGCCACCTCCTGCATCCCGAGGCCTCATTCACTGTATGCTCTCATTCTTTCTGCCCTCATATCTGTGCAAGTTTTTATTTGTCTTCTTATGTGCTGGCTTTGTGGGCTATGACTGAACTAGTCAAGAAATTGACCCACAGACTGCCTCTTTAACATTGATTTCTTTCATGGGGTGGGATTTTTGAGAAGGACTCAAGACTTGGCCTCACAGAGAGCTGAAGTCACTGAGAGTTTTGTTGAGAAGAAGCTGTCGGGTAAGACCACCAGAGATAGCTGGGATATTCCACTCATTCTATTTCTCAGTTCTAAGACATGCTTGTATGAGACACCACAAAAACAAAACCCCAGCCCACATATAACCCCCAACCAGTTGGGATTATCCTGCATAGTACAGAGATAAAATTTTGAAGGCAGACTCCAAAAAATGTGTTAGCAGCTTTGTACGGCAATTTTCCTGTTTTCAAACTCAACACCATGAAAGCCTCCACTCCCAGGTCTTCCAACACCACAAGACGTCTCGTAACTCTTTTTAGTTTTGATTTATATCATTGCTTTAACCCTGGCTGTTAAAGAGCCACAGTGTCTGGCTATGAAGAAAGCAATATTAAACAATTCATCATTGGCTGCTTGCTTCCCTCTCCTCCACCTCCTGTTCCTTCCAAGCACCACTTCTGCTTCACCTTATCACAGCAAAGCCCAGGACAGCATCTCCAGCCTGCCATACACACTGGGATTTTCCTGATTTCCCGACACTTTTGATCTGATGGATTTTGTAGTGGTCTTGTAAATGGGAATTAGTCATGGCTGAAGGTTCAAGGTTGTCAGACCTCAGGCTGAAGTGCACATGTATTCCTGAAAGGAAAACTAACAAAAGCACACTCTGTGCCAGGTTAGGAGAGGAAGAAGATATCAGTGAATTGACAGAAAACAGGTTCTGGGATTTGCCAGCCCAGAAAGGACCAGATGGCAGGGCTGGGAGAAAAAAAAAAACAACAAACAAAACCAGAAGGGAAAGGTAGAAAAGGAAAACGGAAATGAGAATGTAAAAGGGAAAAGAAAAAGAAAGAAAAAAAGAAAAAAAATAGAGACTTGACGAACTTGGACTCTGCTATAATGGTGCTAGCACAAAATATATCTAGAGATAAACATGAGTGAAGATGAAAATACAGCTAATGAAGTAACAGTAGTCAAAAGACTTAATGATGACAATTTTCTGTAGCTCACAGGCCAACTGCACACCCTCTACTCGAGTGAGTAAATCCTCCCCCTGTGAGCTGCACTCGTTCCCATGGACTCGAGTGAAACTGTGGAAAGGGATTCTTTTAACATGTGAGATGGAGGAGGGGTCAGAAAAAGCTGTTAAAATCAAAATCTGAATTGGCTAAATTGGCAAGTAGTATGGCCTGACAGGAAGGGATCAGGGGAGAGGTGGGGCCTGATATAAATATTATATCCAGTTTGGGAGGTTTATTTTGGCTCAGCATAAGGCTGGTCCCACGGGATGAATTCTTGTTGAATCCACAATAAGCACCAAGGTGCAAGAGGGGTAAGACTGAGGGATATATTTCAAAAGAAAGCTCCTAGTCCAAACTAAATGCTGATGTGGACGACCCCAAATTTATTTTCATGTTGAGGCTAGCTTAAGTCTCTCTGTGGTTTATAAGAGTTTTGGGGAGGGATGGGGTAGGAAGGAGTCTCATGTGCTAAGAATGCAAACCACAGCTGAAGTTACTGCCATCTAGCAGGTTAGTGTGACAGATAAAATGTAAATAGCTGTCCACAGGCCAGCCCTCAGCCTGCCACAACAGCACAGGAAGGTAACTTGACTTAATCATAATTTAAGAGCACTTGTGCAGACTGTTAGGGTCGCTCTGCTGGCAGGCAGCAACTTGCTGAGGTCCCCAAGGTCCCATATCCCTGAACTCCTAGATGTTACTTTTGGGTGGGTTGCCAGAGCTGGAGAGAAAGATTAATGTGAGAGATCCTGACCCTGCAATAAACACTCAACAATACTTCTTCCTATTAGGACTTATTTAAAGTATCACTGGTTTATCTGCTGAACCATTACATTTAGTGTGTCCCCTCTCTCAGTAAGAAGATCCAGTTTGATCAAGGTTTGATATGGTTCAAGTAAGATCAAGATAGAGAAGTTTTTCCAGATGAATGCCAACTACTCATTCAGAGATGGCAAGTCAGAGAAACTGCTGAAACAGAAGACTTTCTTCCACCCAGAGATCTCCTCCAGCCCAGGAGAGCTGCAATGCCTTCCTTGTATGAATGGTCCAGCAGAACCACAGGGCTGATGTAGAGCCCAATAGAAACAGTAACAGGACACAAGCTCTTATCTAGTAAAAACATAGTACAAAACCAACACTGCAGAAGCTCAGGCTGTCAGGGGCTGTTTGTCTGTGGTGCTTAAATGACCTTCACTATCAGCATTTCTGCTCAGTGCCCCAGCTGGTACAGCTGGGAAGACCAAGCCCATTGCAATGTGCACACTTCATTTGTCCCATCCACTCTTCTGGTGACAAAATTAGGACAAAAAGATGGTGTGGGGTCTTCTCTGAGAAGAAGATACATGCTCAAACCCATTTACCCAGAACCACAGAGTAATTCTGTGCCAGACCATAACTCCTTCAGGACAGAGATGGCAAATCTTGATTTTCAGAGTATAGTGTAGCACAGTCTCAACATATCTGATTATTAATTTATTGTTGGTTTCCTCATGCAGAAGGATCTATCAGCCTCATCTTGGGAGAAGGTGTAACTTCTCTGTGAGGGATGCTGCATATTATCTGTATAATGGGAGGATGGAGCCTATCCTGGACAGAAAAGAGTTTTCAAAGAGGATGCAAAGCTATGCAGGGGGTTGATGTTTCTGTGGTAACAAAGGTTGCTTTGAACACCTTCACAGTCATGAACCACCCAAAGAACTGTCAGAAAAAGGCATTGTGTCCTCAGAGAACTCCCAGTCCTCCAACACTTGTTTTCATGCTGATATGAGCCCAAAAAGTTGAAAGAGCAAAATTTTCCACTCCCAGGTTTGGTAAAATAGAGAATATTATCTTTGGTGGCAACAAAAGGGGAGAATTCAAAAGTCTCCTGACAGTTCTCACACAGCTCTGCCTTGGAAAAGCAGCATCTCCATGTTTCCTAGAGTACCACTTTTACCCTGAGAAAAGTTCAGCCTAATCTGGTATCGTCCTCAACTAGCAGACCACGAGACAGAAAGAGGGAGACCAGGATCGTTCCCAAGCAAAATAAAAACCAGCTGTACCTGCTATGCCTGAAAACACCAACCTGAGATGCCACGTGCCCCTTCCCTCTGCTGAAAACCAGACCTTTCTTGGCCTCCTAGAGCCAAGAAATAGTTCTAAGCAGAGAGACCTTCAATGCAAACTGGGCCCACCTGTGCCTAGAAACTACACCAGGGGAAAGTCACTGGTGCTTATCAGTGGTGGTAGTCAGAAGTGCAAGCAAGGCCCCTGAATGGCACAAGTGTTCACAAAGACATCATTTCCCTGAATTTTATTTATAGGTATGTTTTTATTTTAATAGCCTTTTTTTAAAGACTGTAGGCTAAGATGGCCTTGCTTCCCCAGGGGTCTAACTAAAAGCCACACTGCACCCGACTCACCAGTGTAACTTAAAAAGTTAAGCAGTGGTAAGGGACAAGCCACCTCATTCTTTCCAGCCTTGGAATCTTAGAGCATATGAATTTTGGATACTGCAGCAAAAGCGGCACATTACAAATTAGCAACAGTTTAGTTTATTAGTCCCCAAGTGGATTTATTTATGGCACAGAAAATATTGCTATAGGTTCCCTGAGACCAGGAATGTGACGTCACCAAAATTAAAAGGGATTTCATGTGGAAGACTGTGCCAAAATGGACTTCTTACTCCTATTGTGCTTTCAACATGTGGTACTGTTTTACTTTATACTTCTTTAGCTTGATGCCTTCACACCTTACATAGATCTCCTGTTGCAGCAGCTGATGGTGTGTTCTGCTGAGGTCACTGCCACAATCAGGGAGGGAGCCCTATACAAGGAGAACATGGACTCTTCAGCCCTCCTTCCACTTCTCCAGGTCACAGGCCAATACATGGTTAGGACTCTCAGAGGAAAATATGATGGAACCACTTTTTGTTTTGCCCAGTTCCTTCTCAAGACAAAAGGAGCAGACTCCTTCCTAAGACACATGGACACACACAGGACTTGGCACACCCTTGGTTTTTCACTCAAGGTGTCCATCCTTATAAAGCCATAATCACTGTCCACTATTCACAGCAAGGAATAAGGATTTCAGATACCATCAACTGCTCAGAGACATTAGGATCACATAGATTTGTTCAGTGGTGAGGAAGATAGAAAGAAGTTTCCAGGCAATTAGCTTGGTGGATCTAAGCTACAGTAATTAATGCCCCCTAATGATATGAAAAAAAAATCCCTCCTTTTGTACAGCTGGGGAAACCAAGGCCTGCAGCTCTGCCTGTGCAGCCCTACTCATTGTACCAATGAAACCATATTGTGCCTAAGGAAAACAGTATCTTCAGAGATTGCCACAACAGAGTTTTGTTGCCCTGAATTTTCTAAATGGGAGAGCATCACATTCTAGTACCTGTTGCAGCGAGCCTTCTTTCTCTCGGGGACTCGGCTCTTCTTTGGAGCTCTCTTGCCATCCCTCTCCTCAGGCATCTTCATCTCCTGTCTCTTCTCCTCTGACTTCTGGGAGCATGCCTTTTATCTTTGCCTTCAGCCCCACCCATTTCCAGCTGGGGCAGGCCCTAATCAGTGGGCACACCTGGGCTTAAGCTCCCAGTTCATTATCAGCGACACCTGAGGACTTGTGATCTTCTCTACAGGTACCGTTTTCCATAACACTGCAATGAGCAGCTCCATGAGTCAGAGCAGAGTCCTTTACTACCACGATATCTGTGCCCAGGAACCTAACCAGCTCTGGACAGAGTCAGGAGTGCACCAAGTTAACCTCCAAGCAGAGTTCCTGAGCATTGTGGAAAGAGGAAGGGAAAGCCAAGGAGCTTCATCCTCTTCATCCTCAGATAACCACACAGCAGCCTGTTATAAATACAACTCTTTTCTATCAGTTAATCAGGCCCATGCTTGCCCTGGAAGAAATAAACCAATATATGAACTTCCAGTAGCTGGTAAAATGTGACATAAGAATTGACAAAGAATGACCTGTGAACTCATCATCTTCATGTCTGAAGTAGAAAGCAACTGCTGCAGGATTCACATGTAGCACAGTTTATTTGAATGTCTTCCCTCTGAGCTGTTGTACAAGAGGTTATGCTCATCAGCAAGACACTGCTGTTTACCCCAGCTGCAGCTTGGCCCTTTAGCAATGCAGGTGTCCTTTCCCCACCCCACAGAAGGAAAAAACTGCTGGGCAGCAGAGCTAAGAGAGTCTTCCAAGGCCACACACCGAGCAAACAGCAGCGCCAGGACTGAAAATCAGGAATCCTGAGCGCCCGACCACAAACACAAGCCACGGAGACCACAGCTGCCTGACACAGCCAATGCCCACTCCTATAGACTGTAATAAAATAAGTGAAAAAGCAGAGTTTGGTTTGGGGATTGGCTGGACTCGCTGGACCGGCTCCCGGCTCCTGGGGTGGGTGGGGAGAGGACTTTGGTGCTTTCAGGGGAGGAAGGGGAGGTGCTGTCCCCGGGTGACAGCAGCCCCAGTCTGCCCCACACCCATCACTGATGGTGCAGACCAAGCCCCTGCTGCAAGCACATGCATGGACCCAGCAGCAGAAGCAATACAGGGATGGGTTATGATGGGAAACCCTCAAGATTTGGGTCCTGCTTTCCTGAAAGGGTGATATGTGTGAAGGGATTTGGGGCCCTTCAGCATTGCCAATTGCTGAAGATGTCGTGGGGCTGCCTGACTGCATCCCTGTTCCTGAGTTGTCATAAAAGATGGAAATGATGCCAAGTAGGACAGGAAAATAGAGGTTGTACTCCTTCCTTTGCTCTCTCCCCTTGATGAGGGTGAAGCTGATATCAATCTGGTTTTCTCCTGAGGAAACAAAACCTCCTCAGAGCTGTTTCACTGACTGCTGACCTACAGAAAGGTTAAAGGCAAAATGACTTTCCAAACAACAAGTGGCTTGAATTGTGTGTCCCAGGCCTTGGGTTACATAGCAAGGCTTGGTTCACCTCCATAAGTAGATTTCAGAGATGTGATCTTTACCTCCAACACAAGGAGTTACAAGTTTTCAGGTCAAGTCACAGCATAGTTCAGTCACCTTCTGCCTGGGACAGCAGACAATGAGACTTGACTGAAATGTTGAGCTTCATCCTCACACACAAGTCAACCAGACACACTGAATTCAACAGAGATGCCCCAGCACAGGTCCTCACTATCAGTCTCCTTTGGTTTTGGAACAACTTTTGGCCTCACTCAGTGCATCTGTTTCCAGTGCCCAAGGCCAACTTGCTGATAGACAAATTGTTCATTTTAATTACTACCTGACACGTAGAGAACAAAAACAGCTACACATGCCATGACCCCAAGAAGAAAAAAAAACAAACTAAACAACAAAACCTACAACTTATGTTGGAAGAGAAATCAAACCTCCCTCTAACAAAACAGTTTCTGTGGCATTCCTCCCTTCCTGTGTTTGTGTTTCTCTTTTTCCTAAGAGCTATAAAATTTAGCATACAAGGACTTGTGGTTGCTTTATGGAGCAAATGGTTAGGTTTGCTGGAAGACTTTGGCTTGCACGGTGAAGTTGTTTCTGATGGCTACCTGGCTACCCCAACTCATTTGACATCTGCAATTTATTTATCTGTTTCTTACTATAACACATGCAGGTCAAAAGCAGCAAACCTGATTCCTCTGAAAATTTGTGCCTGAACACGCAGTTCTTTTTGGTGAAACATAAAAATAAAACCCTGCACCTTCAGCACCAACCAAGGAACATCAACTCAACCTTTTCTCAGTTATTTTGAACTGACACTCTCCATCTCTCCCCCACATCCAGACACTGACTTCTTCATTGTTTCAGAAATTGGAAGCCCACCTTTTTTCTTCCTAGTTTTTCAACATCTTAGAAGAAGAAAATTATAATTGGGAAACTCACAGTGTCCTCTTTTGTCTCACAGGAGTGGGTAGATTCACATGCCCTGGAAAACGAGGACTTTCTCACAACCAGCTAAGATGTGCTGTTGGTATCTGCCTTCAGCCAACCTGTTTCTGGCCTTTTTTTTCCACTGGCAAAACTCCTTACAGTCTGTCTTGGCTGTGAACTGACCTTAAAAAAAATCATAGGTGTTTGCTCACCCAGTCACCAAACCAACGCAGAGCCAGGATATCCCTCTGGCTGCTCCCGAACCTCCTCACTTCTTTTGTGGCCCTGAGTGGAGCAAAAGGGATGGGGAAGTCAGACAAGTCAGACCATTGCTTCCAAATGTTCAGGGTTTTTGGTTTTGGGTTTTTTGTTGGGTTTGGGTTGGGTTTTTTTTTGTTTTGCTTTGGTTTGTTTTTTTTTTCTCAACCAGACACAGAACAAATGGATTTGAATTACAGCTCCTGTCCCAAGTACATTGTTTTTCTGAGCTTTTAAAATCTGTTCACCTGGAGGGCTTTTTCTCCAGAGATGTCAGCATCATTTATTGTTTGTTCATCCTCCATAATGCAAGGAAGCTGTATTTCTGCTCAGCTGGATTCCAAGCACAAAGCCTGTTTTCTTTCCAAATTGAGAACAAAAAAGGCAAGTTTTCAAAATTTCCTTTATTTTCCTCTGGAGCAAAATTTGGGGAATAAAAAGAAACACAACAAACAATGCTTTTTGAACCTGCTGAAGCATTTCATTTCAGTAACAGCAAAATTGTTTCCTTTTCCTTTGTAGACGAACGTCTAATTCTAATTGTGGAGTATAATAGACTAATATATTTCATGTCAAAATTAAAAAATCAGTCAAATCAATAAAGCTGAGCTGCATCAAAGCATTAGTGACATGAAATACAAAATCATTCATTTGCCATCGAAATCAACACAGGCCAGTGAATCACACTTAGTATCAATGAATGTGCCTTATTTTAAAGAAAAAATATGATTTAATTGTTCAGTTCTCATCACTTCTCAGATTCCACTGGTGTTGACCTATTTGTGCCTTAATGAAATAATACTAACATTAATCTTCTTTAACACTGTAAAACTACATGGAAGGTTTATAAGCAGGTCAAGTTTTGTTGGAAGGGGCAATATCTTTTCACTGTAACAGCTGCAGTACTTTGAAAAAATAAATATAATTTTAATAAAGCATTTGGGTACCCAAGCTCATCCCTCTCTTTTCCTAGATGCACAGTTTTAGGATCAAATGTGATTATTAGATCATTGGACCTGTTCTCCCCTCAGATGCTGAAACCTGAAACCACCTAAACATAAAATTTCAAAAGCTCTTAGGCTGATTGCATTGTCTCAATCTGGTCCTGAGGCCAACCTTCCCCAGAAGATATGGAGAATGTCTCTTCCAGAAAGGCATTAGGGTTGAGTATAAAAAACACACCCACTCTAAAACCTGTCAGGAGATTGAGAATCCAGCCCTGCCTTTGATGACCTGTCTCAGAGAGGGTAATCCTATTGTCTGTCAGAAAAAGTGCCCTATTTTAACAGGAGTTTCACCAGCATCTGTTTCCTGCTGGTGGTGCTATTTATGTCATTTTTGGGTACACACAAGTGTCACTTGGTTCCCAGTACTTGTAACTGGTCATGGAATAAAGGTCCCTCTCCACCTACAACTTTCATGAGGGTCTTCACGTCTACCAGTGTAAGAAATTTCCTGAACTTTCAGTTGTTTTTTCACAGATCCATTTTGCATTCTCCAAGTGTTCAGCCTCCTTATTTCCACAGGGATGAATGATATCATAAAATCCTTCAAATGAAATTCAATCTCCAAATCATCCCAGTTACCAGTGCCCACGTCCTATGCTCGACTTCAGTGCTAAGTGCAGTTTCAGCTCTAGAGCAGGACTTTGACAAGCCTAAAGTGATAATGACCTACAGGACCTCCTGTGCCTATTCCATACAAATGATAAATTATTTATTTCCCTGAATTGGAAGATATAATGAGTTCTATGTTAAGTAGTACATAAGCTGCCTAGCCCAGACCTTGCTATTCTAACCAAGGTGGTGACTGAGGTTCCTCACTGTGCCATTTGTCAACAGCATTGCTCATTATCTACAACATTAAGCTTTGTTTCATCTTCTTCCCTAGCCTTGAGTTTCACTAGAAAGTAGGCTGGGGGTGTCAGCTAAGTAGCTGTAGTGAGCTGAATGGCTCTAACCAGATGATAGAGCAATGACAGAATCAGTCGTCAAACAGATAAAATTCCCACTGGCTGCATAAAAATGTCAGGACTATATCATACTGTAAATGTCACTTGTTTCTGCCAACATATTTTTATTTGCATTGTTTCTAGTATAAATATCCTTTTCTAAAAATGTCAGCAAGAAATGCCAGTTAGTTTCTGATAATAATGACAAAGAGAAGATACATGGGAAGCTAAATACAAGAGGTTCCCAGAAAATCGCAGGGGATTTTTCTAATGGAAAATATTACACTTTTGTTGAAAAATTCCTAATCCTCTGGCCACCCACCAAAGTCTCTTGGAATGAACAATACTAGGTTTGGCCAATGGGCTTTCAATACAGATCCAGCTTCTCACAGAAAAAAAAAAAAAGACACATTGGGGGAAAAAGAAAAAAACCCAACAAGTTATATTGTCAAGAACTCAGCTGTCTGCCATGAAAGTTTTGATAATATTTTTTAAATGAGCTGTACTGAATATGTCACCAGTATTGACACTAGAGTCAATGAACTCACTCCACCATAAAGCATTTAACACAGAGAACACCAGGGATCTTCTCTGATCTATAATTCAGCCTGACATTCTGCTGATGAGGATTTTCCAGGGAAAGCTGTAACCTAAACTGCTTTACTCTAATGTTCCTGATTTATATAAATGTGTGTGCATGTATTAGATACATACAAATATTTTGGAGTGCTTGATTTCCTTTATTTATTTGGAAAGAAGTCTCCCAGAAATTGTTAAATGTAGTTTTAAATTCTCATTAAGGATTTCTCTGTTTTTATAAGCAACTATATATGAGATTAGCACTTCAGAGAGCAAAAGGAAGCTTTATGAAGATCTCGATCATCCCCAACCACTGCAAAGTCTGAACTATGAACCTCTTAGTATTTCCTACCTATCGTAACTAGAGACAAACCTAGATTTACATAACATTTTAAAATTAATTTTACTCTTATCCCATATTTCCTTATTTTGACAAAATTAAGCAGGTTTCTGATTTTTTTTAACTGCAAAGCCTGATTTTCTACCTATATTCACTAAAAACAAGTGCTGCATCCGTCACCTACCATAGATTCACACCACTTGAAGTGACCCATCCTATTGTGCTGCTCTGTAGTTTTCACACAGCAAGAAGTAAAAATTATATCAAGTCTTACAATGAGGCATATGGCATATGATGTCTGTGGTGTGTGGTGTTTCAGTTAAAATAATGCTTACGTAAGATCAATATTGTTTGTCATATTTATGGAAACCCAAATGTAGAAAGCAAATTCTTTCTGACATAACTTTTTCCTTCAGGGATATATTTGAAAACGGGATAGAAAAAAAAAAAATCTTTGGACTGTATTCACAAAATGTTTGATCTCTAATGTTTTTCCTTTTGCTCTTTACCTTAAGAGCACTTTACAGCAATATATCCAGAAGATCAGGTGGGCAGAAGCAGAGTTGGAAGAAGCCTATTATGGTCCCAGAACCCCACACAACTCATCCTTACAGGTACTGGCATCATGTAAGGAGCTCTTCTGGAAACAAGCTCTTGCAAGGTATAATCCAATGTGTGAATATATCTTAGCCCCTGTGAAGAAAAGAATTGATCCCAGTTTTTACACAAGCATGGATATGGAAGCCAACAGACAGGGATTATACTTGAAAACCTTCCTCACTTCTCAAAATCCACAGTGTTGTCTTTGAAATTTTGCCATTTCTTTGGAAACAGGCACACAGCTCTGTCCAGCTCAGCCTGAGTAGTAACTCCTGAAGCACTCCCACTCCTAGGAAAATCATGTTTCACTTTCTAAAAACACTTGGGCCTACTTTATTTCAGGCTCTCAGTCTGGTGAAAAAAAGGATGCGCGAAGTAGAGGCACTGCCCCCTCGCTGCCTCCAGCACACGGCATCACTCCCTTTGTTGAGGTTCCCCTCCCTCCGTGCTGAGCAGAGGTGACCCCAAGTGAAACCTAAACAGAGCTGAACTTCACCCTGAGGAAAGGTAACTCTGACAAGCTGAAAGCTGAAATTCCCCCTCCTGGTAAAGCTGTGCTGTCCACACCTGCTGATTAGGCTGGAGGCATTTTGCGATGCCACCAGTCCCTCAGCTTGTCTGACTGCCAGGCTTTGACACAACCTTGCTCCAAAACCAGCTCTTCATCAAAGATGTCTTACATTCAGCTGAAATCAAAGAGCCTGAACAGATGTCTTTAAGTATATTTCCTCCCTGTAATGATGGCAAATAAAAGCAGTGTCCTCTAACACGTTCTGTACAGCATGTGTGAGGCTGGTGCCGCAAAGGGAAACCAAAAGAAATGGGGTAGGATGTTATGTATGCTGTGTGCTTGGAGAATATTTTAAGCTCCCTTAGCCTCTGTAATGAAAACCACACTGTCTGAAAGTGAAACACTGCTGATTGTTAACTGTAGGTCTGTTGGAAATAAAGCGAGGGACACAGGGAAGGGGAATTTCACGTAAATCTAATTTCTTCTGTGTCAAACAGTGCTACTGTATTTCCTTCCATCTGCAAGGGTACCCTATGAAATGTGCATGAATGTTATTACAGTCTGTAATAAGCAGAGTTCAAAGCAGGGAAAATTTGGTTCAGATTTGGATTCAGCAGTTCAGAAGTTTTTTCACACTTTCTTCAAATAACTCCAAAAAAAAGTCTCAAGCCTTGACTTGCCAATCTTTATATAAAAATTTTTACAGAAATCAGGTTGCTATGCAAAGTAGCTAGGATTTAAGCAAGTATTTATACATTTTGCTTTCTCAGCAGAACTAAACTGTATTATTTTGTGGGTAAGACACTGACTGGGATGAAAGAGAACTACATCAGTTCCCAGCTCTGTCTGTGACTCCCTGGGTGATTTTGCACAAGTTATTGCTTCTCTTTGTGCTCCATCCCTTTTTTGTAAAACAAAGAGCTCACTTTTCTTGCACCCTTTCTTTTCCTTAAGTCGACAGCAGCAACCTGTGCTACATGAAGCAGAAGCCACAGGGACACCCTGGGCTGGGAAGCTCTGATCTTGCTGCTGTTGTGATGGATATTGGTAAGAGATGCAGCACCAAAGCAGAGTCTTAGAACAATCTTCACCCAATTCGGAGTCTCCTAGGAGATAAAGGAAATGTTTCCAAAGAGTGAAACTGGCTTTTATGTTCTGAAATATGGGCTTTTCTGCCCATCTCTAAAAGACAATGCTCCAGTTCATCTGTGGTGCTCTCTGATGTTCTTGGTAGCAAGGCTGCTTACACACTACAAGGCTCTGGGATACTTGTTGTCCTTGTTTCATCTCCTTCCTTGATTCCTGGTGACACATTCCAAACAAACGCTCCAAAAGACGTGTTACTAAAACTCAAAGCCAAACCCTGATGCACCTCCTGGAGCTTCCTTCCTCGTAACATTTTCATCAACTTTCCAGACTCCTTCTCTCACAGAGTTCTGACACCAAAAGTAAAACATAAGCTGGTAGATGTCTTCCCACCAAGAAGAAACTGCTGGCACCACTGTCTCCTTGAGCAACTTTGGCTAGGAGGGGAGGGGGTTTTGGAGGAAGCCTCCTGTCCTTGCTCCCAGACCCACAGGTCCCAACAGTCCCATCACTAAGGCTTCCAGGAGACCTCTACTCCCCCCAAAAGCCTCACCTTGGATTCTGGACCTGCTCATTGCTTGAGTTCTCTCCAGGGACCATTAACTTTCCTTTCAATTATTATTTCCTTGGTGAGATCTGTGGAAAAAAGACCCCCAGTCTTACAGAGATCTGTTGAGTACTGAAGGGACTTGAAGTTCCCTGCTCAGTCTTAAAGGGACCAACATATCCCATTACAAAGTCCCAGACTAAATTCACTCCCAATGAAAAGTCATCTCCCTTTGGACAGGTAAAATCTACCTTTTTGAATGCCTGCATGTTGTCTCAGTAACTCTCCTTTATGTCTGTTTACATTGGATAGGAAGTGGAACACAAAGCAACTCTGAGATGAAGAAAGTGCTCAGAAGTAGTAAAATCCCATTTTATCTAATTTTTTTTAACAGAATAAATTGAGCTTGCTTGGCATTATTGCTGGCTGTCTTAGCCCAGCTCTGAAAGTGAGAGAGAAAGAGAAAGGGAATCTTTAAAGGCAGCTCCCAGGAGGACACTAATATTTTTAATAGTTTGTGGGTTATGAAACAAATCTGTGTTAGCAGTATTATATATCTCAGCCTGAACCACTGGGGTGTTTCCAGGCTTTTTAATGAAACTAAAGAACCAACACAGCACTGCCAAGAAAGTAGATTTATTCACAAAGAACTGTTTGCTAGCAGAAATGAAAGCATGGGCATGAGTGGGGCTGTTGCATACTAATGCACAGTCTTGTCTCACATTGCCTCTTATCTCACCAGTTTAAGTCTGTTGTCATTGTGGGATCAGAGGTCACAACTTTTCCCCCTTTTCCTGCTATCTGATCTTGCCTTTTCCCTGGTTTTTGGAGTCCACAGCACAGCTATGCATCAATATGGCCCAAAACCTGTGCTAACAGCAAAACTTGATCTATAGCTGAGGAGAGCTGAACATAAAAGAAAAAAGCATACACAAACACTAGGGACTTTTTTTTTTTTTTTTTTTTTTTTTCATTTTACAGTGTGAAATAGGACCCAAACTAATCAATGGAGCTCAGTGGGAGTGCATAATTATTAATAGGCCCTACATGGGGCCTCAGAAAATATGCAGTTCTCTTGGAAGTTTAAAAGGTCAGTGTGAATAACTAAAACATACTTTTTTTTTTTTTTTTTTTGGTAGTTCTTATAGAGTGAAAAAATAACTATTAAGGAAATCAATTTAGGAAAAAAAATTCTCATGTTCTAGCAGGGTGGTTTAGGAATCATTCCTATGTCTTCCATGTATCTTTTCTGGCAGGTTAATGGACCATGTTTTATTCTCTGCCTTATTTCCTAAAGCTCACAAAGCCCAATCCTTTTTCACTGTTTGTTATTACAGAACTTGGCTGCATGCTGCCCAGCTGAGAGTGGGAATGAGGAACGGTGTGACCCCTGGAACAACCCGTGGAGTGGAGATGGAGGCCAGGGCCAGACAAAACACCTCTGCACAGTGCTACTGCTCAGCCTTATTTACTAATTGCACAGCAGCCTGAGGGCTTGAGTTATGGATATGCTGCTCCTCAGACTGATTTCTGGCTGCTTGTAAAACAGAGGACATGATGGGCACCATTAAAGGCTCAGGTCTTTGAAGGAGCTCCACATCATGCCCAGGCAACAGGAGACACAATGAAAAATGCTGAACAAGCCCCAGGTCCTCATCATAAGAGCCCAGCTGTGTTTAATGCTGAAAGAAGAGAAGCTGTGCTCTTTCAAGAAACCTTGGGAGGCTGGGATGAGGCAGCAGGAGACTCTGGGAGCACTCCTGGGACACACATCAGGTGAACAAGGTGACCAGCATAAGAAAAGCCTCCTGATGAGATGGATAATGACACATGAGAGATCCCACACTGAAAGGTTTAAACATGCAGAGAAGCAGCAATTACAGCAAAGATCCTCAGAGAAGTAATCACTGTCTGGCATGAGGCAGGGCCAAGGCAAGAAAAACCCAGGGCCAAGCCAATGCTGCAGAATATTCCCCAGGAATACACAGCCCAGGTGAAAGTCACTTCTGGGAGAAAGTCTGGCACGGATCTTACTCAAGGGGCATGGAGGCCAGGTCCAGCCTCAGGACAGGGATACAGATTTCTCCCTCACTTTTCAAGCAAATTGCCTCCAGGCCTTTTCTTGGATTCAGTTCCAACCTCCACCTGAGTGATGCTGGAATGCACCATGCAGAGCTCAGAGCAAGGGAATTATCAATTTGTATGAATTTCTAATAGCAGAAGAAACTGCATCAGCTTGAGGGGACTGGGGATGACACCACATAGGATGGAGAAAACAGGCTGACCCTTACCTCATACTAAGGGATGAAAGCTGAGTTTTGTGATGTGCCAGAGAGCTCCCACCACATGAAACACATGGGGAGCTGAAGGTAAGACCATGATGCTGTGGGGTAGCACAGTGCCAGGGAAGGCTGGAAGGCTGAGCAAACAGATGTCTTCACTCTTAGACCTTAGGGAAAAAGCCATTAAGTGCTATTTAATACAAGCATGGTCTTCATCTGAGGTGAGCTGCACACCACCAGAAGGGAGGTGAAGACGGGGACAATATCTGCATATTTGCCTATAAATGTATTCTGGCCACTGGCAGCTCAACTACTGAGATCCTTGCCCAGAGCTGGTTTGATAATTTTTATCTCTTATTGATGTTACCATCTGCTCTGTCAGGCAGCATCAGGAGGTGCACACAGCAAAGGCTGTGACTCGGGACTGAAATACTTGCAAACTGGCCAGGTTTCAATCTGAGCATTTTTCTCAGGAGTGAAGTCATTTTCTTGCTTTGCTTTCTACCAGGCATGTGCAGCATCTGGTTAATATATTTTATGGGTAGTTCCTAGGCCTCCAAATGCTCCATCCCTGCATATTGCAACACAGACAAAAGGCAAACTTTCCAACACTTCGCCTGGGTACCTGTTCCAGGCACTTGGAGACCTGGCTAGGAGTATTTTCCAAGGAGCCAGCCTGAGTTTTCCCATGCTTAATTTAGTTATTGGAATGTCTGCCATTTATATGTGTTCTCCTTGGCTCCTGAACAGGTCAGCTACTATAAATCAGCCCAGCATCACTGACTGTAATGGAGCTACAGTAACTTACAACAGCTGAGTATCTGGTTTATGAATGCAGTTCCCAGAGCTTCATGTTAAATACAGCCCAAGGCTGGAGCATTTAAACAAAATGAAGAGGTTATGAAAGGTATGTACACATCTTACAGAGCAATACTGTTTGTCCTAGATACTTACTAGGTGATGAAAGAATAAATAAACAGACCCCAGGCACCGTGATGTCAGCCTTTGTTTTTGCCAGTGATATTTTCTCTGTAAAAGAAGTGCACGTGAAACAAATGAAGAAACAGGTGAGAGCGAATGTTTGGCTGCCAGACTTAGCCACAGATAAAACATGATGAAGATATTAACCCCGTGGACTGGAATGTGAGTGGTAGAATACCTGGGGAGGGAAAGGAAACCACCGTGGCCATGGAGAGCCCTGCCTAAGTACCTGCTGGCAGCTAATGAGGAGGTGTGCAAGGAAATTCACTTTTGAAGCCACATCAGCCATGACCTTTAACTCCCTGATCCCATCTGGTGAGGCAAGGAATGTACTTCTCAAATTGCAGTTGCTTGGTTTTTCCCCCATCTTCTCCACTTCCATGGAGACACAGAACTGCATCCAAGTCAGGCTGCACACACCAGGAGCTCCATAGTCTTGATGGAAAACCCTTTTTCTTCAACAATGGAAAGTAAAAAGGAAAAGGAAATGGAAATTCCCACTGAAATGGAAACTGTGTGGAAAACATCCCCATTTAATGGAGCTTTGGAAGGGTTTGGTTTTGCTTTGGGAGGGGGTATGTGTGTTTCTGCAACACTGGAAACAAGCATTTTGTGTTTCTTGAAACTCAACAACCCCGGCCATACAAAACCACCTTCAAGATCTGGGATGGGAGCACCCATTATACTTCTGGCATCTTTTTACCTTTGCTACAGCCACAAATGTGAAGGGCTGAGCCTTCAACCTCTTGGTCACAAGTGCAGCCTTGGCCACTGCTGGGGATCATAGCCACCACCACCACCCAGCACAGGAAAGTAACCACAGCAGGGCCTGGTAAAAGGCTCCACCACGTATCTGTGTGCCAGCTCCCTGACCCAGGCAAGCACTCATCACCAGGACACCATCTTCTAGACCTTCACAATCTTACTAAGCCCAACCTGATGGCCCCATTCAGGGAACAATCTCCTGAAGACAAGATAAAAGCATAAAACCCCAGTGCATCATCTGAAAACAGCCACAGGATCTGACACAGCCAACCTGAGCTGGGAGAGACCCCAGTTGGCAGCTCTGCCTGTCCCAGCATTGCAGGAGGCAACTTTCTGCTCCATGTGCCTCTCTCTGTCCATGGATTAAAGAGGAAAACAAAATGACTGGCCCAGACATCTACTGACAAGGACCAGAGTAACCCCCATGGGAATCAGAAATCCTGTGCTAACTTTCCTCAAATGAAGTGAGAAATGTTTTTTTTTCCTGCTAAATGGACTGGGTATTAATTAGACAGCAAGCTGACATATCTCTGGCTATCACATGTTAAAACAATTGCACGAATACTTACCAGCTTAGGTCTAGAAAGATGGGGAGCAGAAATCTAAAAGATTAACAAAAGGATTTGGCTAAGTGGAACCAAGGTGAATTGCCCTGCCAAGCACAGCTATTCCGAGTAGGAGCTCCTTCTCTCCTCTCCTCCTTCCCATCACTCACAAAGGTGCAAAAAGCAAACTCTGCCAACTGACTCCAGCCTAGAATAATGCCAAATAGGGAAAAAAGGCCCTTAAGCTTGTGATCAAAAAGAAAAATGTTGATATGAGTGGTTAAAATAATTTCCATCGTGAGAGCCTTTGGTTATTCTGATACCTGAAATCCAGGAGCAAAGAAAAGGAGCAGGACATCATTCTTCACCAGACCTGAACAAATTCAGCTGTTTCTTGCCTACTAAAGTAATGTCACCAGCTATTTCACTTCATAACTTGTTATTTCTGTCATTGTCAGAATAGTTGGCAAACTTTACTTATTAATTTCCCAGAAAAGAAAATACCAAAGCTAGTTTGGCAAATATAACCACATTCTCCTGTGTTTTAATAAGGATAAGAATAAAAGGTTCTTTTCTAAATCAGATGACTTTGCTTTAAAAGGCAAGTGAGAGTCTAATTTACTTCTGCTTATTTTCAGGCATCAAGCAGAACTTAAAAATAACATTCTGGTTATTATTTACAGTCTCTCCCCCTTCTTTTTCTTTCTTTCTTTTTTTTTTTTTTTTTTTTTTTTTTTTTTAAAGAAACAACTCTAGTGGTGGTGAAAAAAATTAAAGTGTATTTACAGATCAAGTGTAACCAACACAAGCCCAGAAGATGGCTCTCTTTGTATTTAACAGCTTGGCAAAGGAATCAGGTTCCTGCAGGGCTTGGGCACACTACCTAAGGACACATCCTCTTTTGGGGTTTTCCAGCTGTACCAGTGCAGCTGTGCTTCTGGAGCCACCAGTCTGATTTACAGCACAGCCCCAGTGTGGGCAGGGCAGGATAAAACAGGAACAATGATCCCATGGTGCAGATGGAGAGGGCAGGGATGCTGGCAGCCAGCACCCAGCCTCCCCTCTACCATAAACACTGTCATCCCTGGGATATTTCAGAGCTTCATCCCTTGACACATTTGAGCTGTTATGCATTATTTTTGCAAAGAGGGTGATAAATCAGAAAGGCTGATTGATTCACTACATCAAGGTAGCAGCAAGTGAGTTCCCCCAGAGCAGCTGCTCTGCTGAGGGCACCAGCAGAGCCAGAAGAAACACACAGGACTTTGGAAGGGGACAGAGCACCAGGGGCTCCTCTTCCAGACCTACTTCAGCCTCCTGATGGCTGTATCTATAAGAGAATCAAAGTCATCTGCTTTCCTATTTTATGTAAGGTGACTAAGAAACTCTTATTTGGTTTGAATAGATTTCAAAAGTGTGCATGTATTTATATATATATATACACACATATATATATATAGCTGAATAAGTTTCTTTCATAAGAAAGGCTTCATGAATATTTCATGGCTCTCCCCTCAGGTTTGGAAGTAGTTGGGTTGCAGGCTTTACAAGTAAAATATACTGCCACCTGGGCTCAGGAATAGAAGATTTCCACTGGATTCTGCTACCTTCAGCAGCAGCCACAATGTAAGGATCCTATGATCCCTTACAGCTCCCTCATCCTCTCTGATGTTATCACAGCCATCTTCAAATTTTGTTGGAGCAACCAGGAGACAAAAAACGACCTCCTGAAATTGTGCAGCCCAACCAGTTACAAGTCACTGTTTCCCAGTGGATCTTTTCTTTCTGTGGTTGTTTTTTAAAGAATGCTCACTTTACCTTTGGTGGTTGCAAGATGCTGTTTTAAAGGGAAAGAAAAGCAGAGTGACCCATGGAATTCATCTCTCATCACATCCCACCACTTTCTGCATACTTTTTAAAAAAAAGTAAGCTTGGATAGACAGGCCAGTTTGCTGTCACATCTCCTAGCAACTGCTGACACTCAGATGTTCTTGCTTACTTTAGGGTTTGATTTATTGGATGCAATTAGGCTAAAAATGCATGTTTTAAGAAATACAAAGGAAATCAATGATTAGGTGTAAATTGGAAGCAAAAATAGAGACAGAGGAAATTATTTCTCAATCCAGCTTGCCAGGCATGAACTCATTTGTGTTTTCATATCTGGGAACCCTACAGAGAGCTCTCTGCTCCTGGAAAGGGTGCTTGTCTCCCAGAACACTCCACCACTCCTGAACACACCATTTCACCACTCCACTCCTTCCAGGCTGAAGGAATTTTCAGCTCAAACCATCAGGTACTGAAGTTTCTGCTTATCCCTGCCTGCACTGGGAACACTCTCAATTCTAACCAGTTCATTGAAAATGCTGGCAGAAAGTTGGTGGTTTTGATAGGGCTTGGAATCTGCTGAAATTGAGGTCTTGAGTGTGATGCTGATGAGATCAGCCCAAGAAATGTGACATGGACCACTGTGAAAATAAGAATTTAGCATCACAGAGCCATCTGCTAAGAAATGCAATGAGCAAATGATGCAGCCAGCCCTGGGGGGATACAAATCCAAGCCAAAAGCTGGGGTGAGATCACTCCAACTTCTCCATCAACTGCATTTCAACCTTAACCTGAACTACACAGATCACTCCACTCTCTCCCAGAAGCACAGCACATCACACATGAACCAAAAAGGTGGTTTTGTGCAGAAAGGGTTTGATTTATTTTCAGGGAACAGATGAATCCAACAAAGCCACCTTATTTGGGGGAATTCAGTGCACATTCCAGCAGAGCAACAATGAGTACAAGCACCATCTCATGCAATGCAGCTCATGGCCTTAACATGCTCCACCTGCCTGAGTGCTTGGCAAAGGCTGAGGCTGAAATGCAAAAGGGTTCCAATGCATTAAGGCTTTCCAAAAATGAGGTTGGGTTTAAGCAGCCAGGCAAAACCCTGACATACAATAAGGGGCATGAGAAAGGTTATGCCTACTTCACAGAGCAGATTCCAGCACACAGATTCCTTTTTTTGGCCACCAAAGATGCAGAACTCTGTGCAGTTTGGTGTTTATTTATACAAAAATAGCCTTCATTTTTGTTCCATGCCTTGGGGCTGTTCAAGCTACGATAGGAGAGGCATGTTTCCAGCAGTGATAACAGTGGACAAGGGGCAGTATTCTGTCCAGCATCTGTTAACACACCCCTCCCAACCTGAACAGAGCAAATTAAAATTAGCAAGACATTAAGGAATTAACACTATAAGCATTTATGACCAGTGTCAATCATTCACTCTCTCCTGGAGCATGCAGCAGAGTAAACAAGGAATGCTGTGCTCCAGGGATTAATGGAACATGACTTCAGTCCAGATGGCTGTGGGCTGTTCAGTGGTGAAGCACATTTGCCCTCAGCCTGGCAAAAGGAAGTAATGAGCTGAAATAAAGGAAAGGGAAATATGAGTTGGATAGGAGGAGAAAACATCCTAACAAGCTGCCAGGGGAAGTGCTGGTTCACTGCTCAGGTCATTTTGAATTCGGATGGATAAGGCATTGGAAAGCATCCTGGTTTGTGGGAGGCTTTGCAGAGTGGGAAGGACGAAGGGGTAGAGCACAGTTCTGCTTCTTTGACTTGGTGTCTTCCATGACCTGCTCTCCAAATAAGTAGCTCAGAGTTCAAACCAAGCCTGGGCTTATCTTCCACCTGCAGCACAGGGTAATTAGTGGGGAAAATAACCAATATGCTCACCATCTATACCTGGTATTAACCTCCCTGGATAGCTTTCCCCTCCTCCCCTTAGCTGCAGCATTTCACAGGCATCCACAGAAGTTCCAGCTCACCCATTTTAATCTGCACTTATACAGACTGGCAATGCCAACCAGTAAGAAGCTCTCAGTCACTGGTGTCTGTGGGAACAACCTTGAGACAACGCAAAAGACCCACTCAGGGCTTCTCCACAGGCTCAGCTGCCTCTAAGATTTTCCTCTACAAACTCAACCAATTCTTTAGGTCAGCAATACTCAGACTAGAGGTGGGACCCTACAGGGAGCTAGCAGAGTTATTAATGGTGTTATAAGCCTTGCAGAAATGTAATTCCTTGGACAGGTATTCAGGGTTCACACATATTTTCTACTTGGAGGTCGTCTGGTAATCAGAAAAAAAATATTAGGGGTCTGCTATTTTATATTCCTTTTTCCCTACAGAGAACAAGGAGGTAATATCCAGGTAAGGTAACCCACCCCCCCAGCCACTGCAGGCAATGAGAACTCATTTATTTCTATGCTGATAGAGGGAACAGGGGTGGTTTGGGACTGAAACTCAGCCAACTTGTTACATTACTTGCCCTCTTCAAACAGGAGCAATGCTGCTTTCACGTCTGACATGCATCATTAAAAAGCAATCACTTCAAGCAAGGCTCATTTTATTTATCAAAAAAAAAAAGAAACGGAATGGGAAAAAGTGAGAGATAATCATCACTCAGCCCTTTCCCTGCTGAAAAGCAAAAGCCTGTGTCCTACAAGCAAGACCACCCATCTCGAAAGGGTTTTGTAAGATTTACACTTGGCCAGCATGCTAAGAAGCAGCCACTCCTATGCCTTACACACACAATTGTGGAGATAGTCCTGAGAGCCTGATATCCTGTCTCAGAGAGTAATAAAAATCAGATGCTTCTACATAGTAGATAATGATATAACAGATGTCTACTGAGAGTGCTCTGTCTTACCTGTAGACAGTTAGGATTTGGCTTATATCCTGGCCAAAGAGTGTTTATACCACTTACAAACGTTTACTTGATGTCATGGAAGTGAGCAGAGCTATGTAAATGTCCAGCTTTCCTGGTGTGTTCCCACGTTCCTGGGATATACTTTTAACAGTACAATCTTGTGGACACAGCCTGGAAATGCCAAAGCCATCAGCAATGTTCACCTTTCTGGCAACATTTTGTAATTCTGGCAGGAGTGGGAAGCCTGAAGGCTTGAAATGTCATGGCAGGTTTTTAGGGAAAAAATCTTGGCTACCTCCAAAAGTGAAGTTTACATTAATTTGATATGAGAACTGTATTTCTGCTCTTTCTAAAGGAGTAAGTATCAGGGAGGAAAAACTCCCTAATACAAGAGCCTGGAGATAATTTTCCCATGAGCAGTGTAGAAATTTTGCTCTAATCTGCCTTTGCAGACTGAGCAGGTATTTTGACAGCAGTTATGCAGTGTAAGAACTGCAAATCTGGGTGCAAGGAATGAAATGGCCCTGTTCAGCCCATTTTCCGTCCTTCTCCTTCCCCTTTGCTGCCTGAAGTGTGGGACCCAAGTCCCATGAGCCCCAAGGCATCTGCACCCCACGCTGATGGAGAGCAGCACAGCAGTGCCTAAAGGGCACAGACAGGAGCCTCCCAAGGAGTTGAGCAATGTCTCATTGATTTCCATTTCTTTCTAGATGTAAAACCAGAGGTTCAAAGGTGGGAATTGATTTTCTAGGTTCTGTGTGAACTAACTTTCCAAGCAAGGGAACTTCTTTTTTATCAAAGAGATAAAACCAAACAAAATGGTAATCCCAGCAAAAAAAGTCAATCTTGACTAGGAGGTTGAAAACATCCTCCTTAATATTGCTCCCATGGGAGTCCAATCCTATCTTGCACATTGAATTAACTCTGAAATAAGTCCAACCACTTTTGCTGGAGAGGTTCCTGGTCTAAAGGTGAAAGCAAACAGGAGGGTAATGCTGAGGTCTGGTGTTGCTCTCAGCTGTAACAGTAGCAGGGTCCTAAATTCAACCACTTAGCCTGACCTATTTGAACAGTATTTTCTCTGCCCAAATAACTGATCCTTAATGAAGCTATTTATGTAAGGAAATTAAATTAAAAAGGAATGTTAGTCACCTGGGTGTTGCCACACGGCTGTAATGCATGTCTGGGAGGCTTGAGACTCATAAATTGTATACAACACACTGAATGGAGGTCTTTGGCCTGTATAATTAAGTGGCAACTAGTTTCATATTAAAGATATTACACACGCACAGAGGCACAAACAAAATGTCATATTCTCCATTTCCTGTGTGTAAATCTCTGCTAACAGCAAAGACGAAGAGCTTTGTGGAGTGGGAGTGAGGGGGGGTTGATATCAAGGGAAAAGGTTTGGGACTAAATGGACCAAAAACTTTGCTCCCACAGCTTTTGGGACTAGAGGAGAGAGGCAGAGGCAGAAGCCACTGTGGCCACAATTACAGATTGAGTCTCCAGAAACTCCTGGCAAGGTGGGGTGCTCAGCATCTCTGAAAAACCACTCATCAATTGCCTGATGCTGAACAGTACAGCCCATCACAGTAACAGAGAGGAGAGAGTTCCAGGTCAGGCTAAGTTCCTATTCAAAAATCTGTGGGAAAGGATGCAGCAGTTTCAGGATACAAGAAAGCAGAGAGCCACTGATTGTCCAGCCACGTCTGTCATTGAGCTGGCAGCTACAAAGAGCTGAAGGTGTGTTTGGCTTGCTTGGGAAACATACTCACACCCTGTTCCCTAAAATACAGAAGGCAAATCTACATATGGTAACAGCTGAGATACCTCAAAAAACCCTGCTGTGCCCTACAGAGCTTCAGCATGGCTCTGCAAATCCATCTTGACTTTAGACTGGGATAAAAATATAGCAGATTCCTAACCACACCACACCTACATTGCCAGGTAGGAGCCATTTTGAATTATGGGTAGAAGACTCCAATTTGGATCTGCATAATCACACCATGGACACTGGATTAACTTATCCAGGTCCCACCTCCATTCAGGAAAAAGCAAACACACCCTCAGCGTGTCTTAAATATATGGACTATACTCTCTCTTCCTCATCCCTGCTTACTGAGGATACTATTTCAACTGTATTAGATCCTAAATGGCTGAAGTCAGGTGAGATGCAGCCCCCTTCCATCCCACCTTTAAGCCTAAGCTTAAGCAAGTTTTCCAGGCACCTCTATGCCCAGCAAACTCTGTGCCCAGCTTTTTCCTCCCTCCAGCACACCCAGGGACCTGCACTTCACCCTGCAAGCAGCCACAGCTACTCAAATCCCCAGGAGGACACACCTGCACTTAGCAACCTCACCAGCTTGCACATCATCACATCACAACCCCAGCAGTGCCAGGCTCCAGGCACCTTAGGAAAGATAGTGCTGGTGCAGAAAGGTTTATAAAGACACATGGCTCCAGCAATTCATTTGCCTTCCCCAGTGCTCTGCTGGCACACGGAGCTAAAGCTTAATTATCCTGAGTGATTTATTAACTTATAAAGTCAGATTAAATGGGTATTTGGAGCTGAGCAGCTGAGAGCCTTTGAAAGGAGAAAGTGATTCATGTTATTTATCCAGCTGAGACAAAAGTCACATGGCATGAACCCACAGTACTAATTACCCCAGATTAATAGGAATACATTTCTAGGAAAAGGACGTCATTAGCATCCAGCAGAGGTATAGATTAGGAGGAATGCCCAAGTCATACAGGCACATTGGCCACTTTAATTTCTAAATAGCAGAGATTACTTAAGACCTTGTCTTTCTCTGAGGCAGTTTTGCTTTTACTCACCTGTTGCACAGGGTCTGTAGCAGCTTCAGACCCCTTGGGGCAAAACTGGAGCCCCGTGTGACTTCAAGAGCAGATTGGCATCACTGTGTGACCATGGCTACACCCATGACATGGTTCCTATCACCATGTAATTTCTCCCTAATTGAATAAACAGCCTAACAATCAGAACCTGGATAAAATCCTTTCCTTTTCCAAAAAGAAACTCTGGAAATAAAAAAACTGAGAAAGCGATAGGAAGCAATATTTATGTCTTCTTGTCTGCCAGTGCAAATGGTGTTTCCTGTGATGCCTGGAAGTGTGGGCAAGACCTGCATCACCTCACGTGTAAAACAGACAGGTTCTTAACTTCTGCCTGTGACAAGACTAGAGGAAAGGGTGCATTTTTGATACACCATCCCCTGGCTTTAGGATGTTGCAAAGAGAAATAAATGGTACCTTTAAATACTGTCTTTTTTTCATCTTAAATCTTAATCATCTTACATTTTCATCTTTTTTTCATCTGAAATGTATGTAGGAGAGCTTATCAAATAAATAGAGAGAAAAAAGTAAACACTCATGCTTTCCTTGGAGCCATGGTGGAAGTGATCCTGCAGAGATATGAAAGACACAGACCAAAGGACTTCATGACACAGATTTATGACATTAGACCAGGTGTTCCCTATTCCCCACCTGCCTCTCCCCCCTTCCACATGATCCCTCAGCATCCTCCTGCACAAGAATGGAGGGAGCAGGCAAAAGACCTGCATCAGTTTACCAAGCACCTGCTTCTAACTAACTGACCTCAGCCCAGGGGGAGGGGAAAGAGAGTGTGTGGCTATAAAAGGTTTCCCTTGGTATTACTGAGAGTTAGGACTCTGACAGAGGCTGGATCAGGTTCCCAAAGCTAAGTGGTACTTTGGGAGTGCCTTTGATTCAGAGACTGTTTTTGCAGGGATCTTGTAATCCTGCACATGGGATGGGGTTCTAGGAAGATAGGACAGTGGGATGGGATAAGGGAGCTCCCTTGCACTGTTTCAAAAGCCCCGATATACAGGGCCCAGAAGTGCACAGTTGTGAGTAAGGATGGTGTATATAGATAGCATAATCTCAGGAGCAGCAGAAGATACTGAGATTCACAGGTAATGCACTGTTTTTTCAACTTGTAGAAAAAGGTGGAAGCAAAAAGAGCATTTTGGTTTAACTAAGGTTTTAGAGAGAATTTATGGGGGAGCCTCAATGAAATTAGAACAAAAGCAAAGATTTTATTTCGGGTGAGATGAAAGGTTTTTTTCAAGCCTAAAATACAGTATTTCAGCTTTGAAAGTTTTTCTTTTATAACTTCCCTTTCCTTAAATTAAAACTCTTTTTAAATTACTGCCTTCTAACTGGAAATGAAAAGTGGAAGGACTTTGCCTTAAAATGGCTGAAACAAGTATTTGGGGGTTTGCCCTTTCTTGTCTGTATTTTTTTTCTCACCATAGAGCCCAGGAGGTCCTTTAACCACCAGGTGAGCTTTTACAGCTAAATTGTGGCTCTCTCACTTTTCTGCAAGTGTGCTGCCCCAATGCCCCTCCTCCCCAGCACAATTAAGCCAAAATTTGCAGGGACCCAGCAAAGCAACAACACAACCACCCTATCCAACCCCTTTTTAATACTGAACTGCTTTTACAGATTATTTTTATCTCTGTTGGGAGACAGAATCCAGATAGAGACCAGGCCACGCGCTGGCGCTTCTGGCTCCGCGCTGAGCTTTTCCAACCACTTCAGCACGCCCTGAGATTGGCTTAAACCAGGAGTAAATTTCTATTCCTCCCTGCTGGACAGTGAATGAGCAAGAGTAGCCAAGCTCCCCCTTTCCTCCTGGCCTACCGAGCCCCGCTTTTCCCATCTCCTGCCAGAAAGCAGCAGCACTCCTGGTGTGAAAGGCTGCATGGGACAAACGGGGTTGGAAACGCAGGTTGCTGGCTCCTGGCATGCTCCAAAATTCAAGGCACAATCGAGCTCATAGAGAGTCACTAGCAAATTGCTGGAGCTATTTTTTTTATGAGACACTTTAGCCAGCCCTCTTTTCATATCCTTTACGAGGCTGCCTTCAGCCCTACTCATAGTAAAAACTCCCGAGTTATGGAAATCATAAGAAAGAAATTATGTATGGAAAAATCATTATGTTATAAATTGGTTCCACTGTTCAAAACATGTAGGAAATGGGGCATATAAAACTCAGATGGTGTTGCAGACTTTGATACAAGGTTCATTATTACACCATGACACAAGTGAAATATGTGCTAACATACTGCCAGCTAATTTGCCTTTATTTACAATGCAGACCCATCACTGGGCAACTTCATAAATTTCCTCAACCCAGGGTGATTTCTCTGATGGAACATGGCAGCTGGGACAGAAATGCATGCACAAGAAAGTGTGGATCTTGTATCTGTGGGGCTGTGAAATTCTGAACGTGTCCTCCCCACTTCATGGAAAAATAACAGCAATCTCCCAGCTTTTCAGGCTTTTTCAGGCTTTACCCCTCACTAGACTATTGAAATGCTGTTGTTACTTGGTTATACACGTGCTGTTTGGCTCTGTGTTCTTTAAAGTCCTAATTGAGGTAGGAGGCAGGAGAACTGGACAGGAATGTTTTTGACAAAATGTTCTTTGTTAGAAAATATCCATTTGTTAAAACTGGAAAATGTCCATGGAAACGCATCGGTTTTCATTAAGCTTTAGTCATAAAACAGCCACAGGCCAGTGCCTGAAGCTGTCCCCTGGGAAAAGGAACATCTAAGGACATCCTCTGGCTATGCAGCATTCTTCACTGCAGGGAAAAAAAAAAAAGTAAAAAGTAAAAAAAGTAAAATCAGGGGATTAAACTTTGCCATGGTTATGAATTGGATCTGATAATATGAGCAGAAACAGCCTGGGAAGACAAGAACTGAGCAGAGCTGACACAACATATCAACTGCATGTCCAGTTTTCTTAAGAAAATCTCTTGTTTTAATTAAAGGGTTTAAAAATAAAATCATGGTCATTATGAAAATATTTCTTTACTGGAAAAATTCAGAGAAATATTTTTTTTAAGATTCAAGAGGTCTGTTTCCATACTTTCACTGAGAAGTTTGGTTTCTTCCTGCAAAATTACTTTCTTTAAAATAGACTTTATTTTCAATTAAATTATAAGGGGTTGAAACCTGAATGAAGTGCTTTTGAATATCTTAAAATGTTTCTATTGATCCAAAACCAATTCTGCTTTTTCTTTTTGCTCCAACACTGAACAAAATTTCTTTTGCTTGCTTCCCAAAAACCCAGACAAATTGGAAAATCCATTTGCCATAAAGGTCTACTCACGGCAAGGATGTCAAGAGATCTCATTTATTAACATCTAGATGGTGCCTGAATTGAAGCAGTGCTGTCAAAATGTAAAGCATTATTAAACTCTTCAAATTTCCAGTTTGGTTTTGCAGAACAAAGGCAGCTGTCCTTGGTCAGGGCCAAGATCTCAAAGCTGCCATCATCAAGGAGTGTTCCTCTTAATAAAACCTCGGACCACTGTCCAAACTTCTCTCTGCCTATCAAACCCAACCCCTAATCTTGAAGATACTGAATTTGTCAATTCTCAGGTTACAATTCTCTGTACAGATGAGAGTCTGCCCTCCTGTCCATGGTGTTTTGTTGTGTATTTTTTTTTCCCCAGGCATGCTGACAGACTGGAGGGTTTTACATCTTGCAGTGCATCTCTTCTTTCACATCTTTCACCATCGTTTTAAATGAAATCACGTCCTGAGTGAGAGGGAGGAGGGGAGGCAGTGCAGGGCAGTCAAGGAAATCCTGCCAGCCTCAGATGATGCTTGGGATATATGATGGACCTCTGTGACATACTTTTTTTGTTCAGGTCCTGGAGTGAAGGACTGACCAAACAATTATTACAGTCTGTAGACTGGTGGGGAAAGTAAGACTCAGAGGCTCACGTGGGCTAAAGGGCCTCCATGTCAGATTAAAAATATAAAGAACCAGCTGAAGGTAGGAGGGAAGATAGAGTTTGGGGATTTTTGCTGCCTTGGGGACTTGAGGTCACACTCACACAAAGAAGCCAAGATGATGGCTACTATCAATATAAATATAAAGCATCCTAACATCACATGAACAACATGCCTAAAGCAAAGGTGCTTCTCACCACCTCTGCTCACTGGCTTGTTCTCACTTGCCACAGTCAGAGGGTCAAAGCTGCCTTACTCATCATTCCAGAGCCCAGCCTGCCTGCATCAGCATGGGATGGAGAGCTGGCTGCTGATCTGCCCTTACAGACCAACAGCAACCTGGCTGGCAAAGCAGCTCCTTTGCCATGTTTAATTAGTGCTTAGCACTGTGCCCCCTTGGGCTCCAAAAGCCACACTGGTGCCCAGCTGCTGCTGCCAGGGATATCAGAGGTGGTTTGCATGGAGCACATTCCATCAAATGGGCAATTCCCCCCTAATTGTTCATCAACTCACTGCAATTCAGGTAATTTCTAAGACCCTGCTATAGATGCAGAGATGACAGAGCTCCAGAGATGTAAGCAGGATCTGTTTGCTGCTGAGGCACTTCCCACCCACACTGGGGCTTCCTCATGAGGCACTGGTCCTCCCAGAGCCTGTTTGCAGCCATCCCAGGGGCAGTCTGTCCAGTGATGCCTTAGAAGGCACTAAACCATGTAACATCACCCAAATCCAACTCAGGAGCCCTGAGAGGATCCTGCAGCAACCCAAAGGTTGGGCTCCTAGCCCAGCTTGCCAGATCCATCATCCCAGGACCTGCTCTGCTTGGTCCCAGCACATCACTTGCCCCCCTGCAGGGCATCACTTGTCCCATCACATCCTGGCACCTGGTTTTGCAGGCTGAGTGCTGCCCCCAGTGGGTTGAGAGACATGAAGAGCACAATTTGTACCACAACCAGAACAAACAAAGGTCTCACATTCAGTCACCAGTCCCCTTTGCTTGCTTGCTGTAAAACAGTACAAGTCTAGCAAGTTTTGTAGTCAGCACATGGCCCTGAATTCATACGACTCCCCTTTATTTTTAACTTCGCTTTTACAGCACCATTTAAATTATAATTTTTTTTTTAAATAAGGAAATTGCATCTTTAACGGAAATTAATCTCCCAGTCCCCCTCAATAAACCTTTTGAAGCTCTGTATGACTATGACAGAGGTAGGTATTTTTAGAAGGACTGTGTGGTAATTTTCTCTGCAGCATTCAATAATTTACAATATCATAGCCGAAGGTAAAGATTTCCCTTAAGCATAATTTGGCATTAATCAGGCTTTCACAGGCATATTCATTGCAGACAGGGCACCAGCCTAGAACACAACTTTACCCCAAGGATTGCTGGGAAAGTGCTGAGCTGAATAAAACAGTTTTATGCAAATTCATAGCAAAAGAAACCCAAGAAAAAGGTCCCTCATCTCAGACAGAGCAAGCTCTCACCACATCTCCCTCCAGGTGTGCCCAGGCAAGGAAGAGCCACACACCCACGCCAAGCTGATGTTGCCACCAGAAGTGTCACCTGGCAGAGAGGCCAAGGAGGGACAGGTCCTGGAGTAGCAAAGGCAGCTGGGGTGGAGAGAGCCCAAATGACACACAGATTTATGAGGTTCTTTACTGATGCCTCCTGGACTCTCCCTTCTCTTCCCATACAATTAAAAGATGCTATTTTGCAGAACGACTTAGGAGGCTTAAACATAACCAGTGCAAGGCTGTGGGCTGGACCAGGGTAAGAAGAAAAGCACACACAGACTATGAAAAAAATGCAAGGCAGAAGGTAACTGGTTTATGGAAAGCTCCTAAAATGCACACCTTATCTGTGAGCAAATATGCTGCTTTACCAGAATGACTCTCTCAAGGTGAAAGCTCCTCAGTACTTTAAAGAAAAAAAAACTGAACCACAGCATTGCACCCACAATGGAAAAAATATTTTATTATTTGGGTGGCTTTTTTAAAAAAACTAATTCAATATAGATGTATACAAGAAATACACAGAATGAGTTTTCTTCTGTGATTAAGTTCTTGGCTATGGAATCTGGAGTTTCTCTTTTGAACTTAAAAAATAATAATTTTCAAGTTAAAGAATGAATTTCAAATAGTACCAAAAAGTCTGATCAAGAGACAGAAAGCCCAACAAAACTCCTTATTTAATAGATCAAGGCACATCACTGTAAAGAGAGGAGGCTGCAGCTGGCTCTTACACCTGATCCCTGGTTCCCACGTCCTGTGTCAGCAGTTCTCCAAGCAGTGGTGGATATCACTAAAAACTGCCAGAACAGCAAGTTGTGTGGGAAATGTCAACATCTTAGAGCCTGTGTTCCCAGGAACCAAGATTTCTCAAGAATAACAGTTCTGGAAGAGGTTTTTTTCACTATGAATGTGTACAGAATTACAGGCTGTTACAACATACAATAAAATATTACTAGTAGAGAAATATAGAAAAAGTATCAAGAATTATTAGAAAGGAATAATTTGTTAAACTTGAGATTTTAAATTTTTTTTTTCATCCAGAACCAAAGGTCACAATTGGTCTGTAATGAAAATTTCTCAACTAGCTTTTTTCCTTCTGACCAATTGTGTCAAAATGGGCATGGTACAGAGGAATAAACTTATTTTTGGTGTGAGCAAAAAAAAGCAGATGAACATGAAGACATACATAGTGCTTGGCTCCACGTGAGCTGTTGAGGGACATGCTGCTCTTCACTAAGGACACACACAGAGCAGCAGAACCATGGTCTTGTGTCCCCCTGCACCCCTAGCTCCACCCAAAGGGAGCATCTTAAACCAGCCAAGATCCTCCTGCTTTCATTTTACACGTGCATAACTTTATATGAGATTACACCACGTTTTAAACTAACAACTTCTGGATCCAGAAGACCTTGGATGTTGATTGGCAAAGGTCCAAGCAGAAAGCATGGAAAAAGAGGGCTCCTCAACCTGTGACAGCGGGCGCATGTGTGGTGGAACAGCTCCCAGCTTTCCTGCCCCCATCTGCTCAGGATCTCATCACAAAGACTGGCGTTATAATAACTTTATTATGGACCTTCTGGGGAAAGCCAGCTCCCAGCAAGGGTTTTGGTACAGCAGACAGGAAACTCGTTTGCTCCCCGCTGGAGTAAAGCCCTTTATAATTAATGCTGGGTAAATAAAGCGCTCATCTGTAAACACTTTTAATTAGAAATTGGTTAAAGCCAAAGCCCCGTGACCACACTGGCCGGGGGGATTAGACTCATGTCAAGCTTTGCCCCATCAGCAAATAAGAGGCTCTTTAGTATCCTCAATTCCTCTGCTGTGGGACCTCTTTCAGCTCCTATCACACGTCACGGCGCTGCTCTCCAGGCTCAATAGAGGATCAATATTTGCCTGTACTTTCTGAGCAAAAAGCCTCCTTGACACAGGCAGCATCTGTGTTTGAACAGTTCCTTGCTAACACATAGCAGACTTTCACCAAAGAGATCTGGAGCCCAGCAGGTCAAGCTGGAGGGAGGGTCACTGAGCACTGCTGGTGATTTCTGTGTTTGCTTAGCATGATGCTCAGAGCCCAGTGACAGCAAGGGCTCTCCTGAACACTGCTCAGTGCTCCCAGGGCACAATATGCATTTCAGAAAAACAGTACACGGATAGAAAAATAAATAAATAAAACCTCCTAACCACCTCTATTACCATTTTCTATCTCTGTAGATGACCTTTGCCTGACATCTCCTGTCTTCTGGTAGGATTGAACGGTGTCTATCAGCATGCCTGATAATTTGCTGTCAGATTACAAGGAAAAGGGACTCTCCCCCCTGACTGTGGCCATGCCATGTAGTCCCAGGTGTCACTTGTATTTAGGGACAACAGCAGAAGCACACAGGGATGAGGGACGCTCTTCCCAGAGATGGTTCCTGCTCTAATCAGATGGTGCCAGACTGACAAAATGGGTGCAGTGTAATGGTTTGTCTCCATTATGGAAAAGAAACACCTGGACTCTCCTGGAAATGGCACTGGAGACACAAACCTGGCCTCCTCAAGACAGACAGCACAGCACTGACCCCACAATGGTTTGAACTGCAGGGAAGCCAAGAAATCCAGAACGCAATGAAATGAGAGGTGCCATCATGGCATGAGTGAGCACACATAGGGTTAACACATAGGGTTATTTTTAGAGATGGGGAAACTGAGGCCCAGGAGCAACATGCCCACAACCTGGCCAGAATCAGAAACCACTTCTGCTGATTCCCAGCCCAGTGCTGCCCTGGGTAATGATCTCCCACACCTCTCATTTTCCATGTTCCTCGTTAACCTCTTACAGTTAATGAAGAACCTTTTTGAATATAAGATGGGATTTCTGCAGCAGAAATGTCTCCCCTTTCCCTGAGGGCCAACTGACTGCTGACATCAAGTGCTGAAGTGCAGCTGGGCATGGGGAAACAGGACACCAGGGCAGTGCTCATGGAAAAACCATGGCCAGCACATGCCATGGAGACACAGACCAATGAACTTGCCTACTGGATAATTCCCAGACCATGACTTCCCCAATTTTTAGGTTTTTTTCCTCAGCTCTTGTGTAGACTTTCTGCATGTTAACTTCACTTCTCTTTTACCCTTCCACATGTTCTTTCTGTGTTGGTGGTTTAACTCCAGTCCCTGGAGGGCAGGGGTGATCCTGATGGATGTGCTCACTTATTCCCTTCCAGCTGCAGCTGCTCCAGCCCAGAGGTGACCTCCTTGCAGACACACACCCACACTGCTGGGGATGGTGCTGGGTTTGGCCAGTTCAGTTGTGCCTTTAAGCACTCCCAAACCTGCAGGTCTCCAAATGCCCAGAGCAAGAAGACATCCACTACTCCATAGATACCCTGGCTTCCTTGGACTGAGATGGACTCAGATGCTCATGGGAGCATACAGAGGGGTTGTTAGTTCAAAGTTTTTACTGAAAGATTGCACTAGAGAGCCCTGGAGGTGCCTTCCAAGCTGAACTCTGCTGCAATGCTGAGGGCATTTCCACCTTTGCTTACAAGTGGATTCTCTCCAGCCAGTCTGGATGCAGCCCCAGTGAGATGTGAGCTCAAGCCTTTGCTGGGTTGGTAGCTCTCAGCTCCCGTAACTTCAGAGATGCAAGTTTCTGTCCTGAAATAACTTCTGTCTTGTCACCATCATCACCTGTGTTTTAGCTTTCTCCCACATCCAGCTGGAGGCAAGGTCCAGCTCCAGCAGACACCAGACTTCTTGTTAATAATGACTTAGAAAATAAAGCCAAAACTACTCTATAGATCCCCATCTGGCTTCTGATTAGAAGGCACTTGGTGGCAGCACATCAAATACACCCACGTGCAGTATAGCTGTCTGGACAGACATCCCTTCCACCCAGTGATCCTGTAGGAGTCAGGAAGTGGTGTTTGCTTTGGGTGTCTTGTAGCATGGAAAGATTTTTGGAGATGTGGAATACACCAGTCTTCTGTCAGAAAGCCCAACACCACTCACAAGAAAGTTTTGCAAGACAAGAAGCCTCTCTAGGTTTCTTACAAAGAAGTGCAGGAAGGTTTCTTGTTCCTAGTGCAAAGGAACCTGAAATGTCAAACAGACCTTACTCCCCATCAACACAGGTTAAATCTCCTCCTGGGTTGAAGCCTCATCTTTGAAATCAGATGGACATGGCTTTCTCCAGGGATGGCTTCATGTCCTCCTCTCAGCCAGAAGTGAGATTTGGAGTTTTAACAGATGAACACAAATTGCTGCAGGAAAAGGAAGGATAAGTAGCTGGGATGCTTGAGGGTTCTGTACCCCTATCTCCTAGCAGGAAGTATTTAAATTTTTATTTCAAATGCATAAACTATCCTCTGATGAAGAAAGGCAACAGAGAAATTTTCATATGGGCAAGAGCCCCACTCCGAAGTTATCGGGTCCCTTAATTTATGCAATTCTCTCCAGATGTAATACTAATATAGAATTTTAGTTCTTTTGAAGATCTTTTTGTACTCCCAGTCCAGTAAAACAACAGAGTGTTGGCCCCCTCAGGCCTATTGGTGAACAAAAGGGAGCAGTGCCCATTTGGATTACCTAAACCCAGCAAGAAAGCTTTGATTTAATACCCTGGGCCTGAAGCTCCCAGCAGCCACTCTGCTGCCCTGGGATACAGTGTCATCACTCCTCCCTACCAGAGGGATCAGGGGCTTAATGGGATTTAGGGTTGAAAATCCAAGCTCAGCCTGAGGTGTCTGCAGCACAGGACTTGGCAGAGGAAGGGGGAGAGAGCCAGATTTGTTCTTTCCCTCCTCTTTCATCAAAAACCTGTTTCCTTTTGTTTGCCCAGCTGTAGGATGGTCGAGTTATAGTGTCCGATATTGGTGTCAATATCATCCTAACTGCATAATTATATATTATACATGTTTAAATGATAATAATATTTTTAATATAAAATAGGGGAAAAAAATAACAACTAGTCTGTTTGCTAAAGAAAGCAGGAACCTGGATACAGTGAGGGAGGAGATCTCTGTATTCCCACAGTCCTGCCCTGGGAAGGAAACCCATGCAGAAGGAGGTAAACCAGTGGGAAAGGAGGATGTGGTCACACACAGTAGGAACTGAGCACCTACAAGGATTAGGCCTATGTGGGTCGTGACTTCAAGAATTGCTGAGAATCCCCCCAGTGAACTGCTGAGCTGTCACTCCCAGGTCTGCCTGGTTTGGCCACTTTGCAAGTCTCCAGCTGGTGGGTAGCAAAAGGCCACTTGCTCCCCAGAGCTCTTAGCCCATCCTGGCTCACTGTTGTATTACCAATGTGCACAGGAACCCCTGCTTTGTCAAGGGGAAAGCAAACATAACTTCAGAAAGTGAAACAAACTCAAGTGTGAACTGACCAAGCTGCTACTGCCCCACATGTTCCAGGATCTGGCAGCATCACAAACTGGGCAAATAGGGCAGCCAGAGGGAGGGAAGGAGGGGAGGGTGGAAGGCAGGCAGTATTAATCCTTCATGTTCCATCCTTGGTTCATGAGAACAACTGAAATCACTCCATTTACACAGAAGTGAAATTTGAAGGGGAAATGCCCTTCTTTTACCACCCCGCATACATATTGTGTCTTGTACAAGGATCCCTTCACCCCATCTCCATCTCCTCTTGTGATGTAGAGCTTCTGATGTGAAGCATTTCTTGGTTTTCCCAAATTCCCATCTTCCTTTGGACTTTGCTCTCCAGCCAGACCTGTGCTGCAGTATTACAGGAATAGTGTGATGAGCTGCCAAGGGCAGTAACAAGGGACTCATATAAACTTTCCCTGTCAGCCAGGAATAATACCCCAGGACCAGGAGCCCACTTGAATTGCAAGCAAGAGGAGGGAAGGAACGGGGAACCTATTTGCTTGCTTTGCTGTTTGAACAAAGATGTGTTCTCCCAGCTATATCCACACACTGCTTGGCACGTGCAGGAATATGAACTGTGTTTGTTGGAAATGCTGACAGCACAACCCTGCAAGACATTCCTGAGCATGTGAAGTGTAGAAGACAGGGATCTGGAAATGTGCACGTGTGTTTTTGTGTCTGCATGTGAAGAAATGCCCTTTGGGAACTTCTGTGAAGATACAAGCACATCTTTGTATTCCCTCCTATTTCCTCACAAGAAAAACTCAAGTGAGAGGAGGTGGCCAGCAGCATTCTGAAAACAAAAGAGGTTCATGCATCTCTTTGAGTCTTCTGATATTTCCATCTTGTCTGTTGTCTGTGTTCACTTCTCTCCTCTGCCTCTCCCCCTCTCCAAGATGGAGCATTTCAGAGGCTCTGTTCCAGCTGGAACAATGTTCATCTGAGCTTTGCAGTTTCTCAACCAGGCAGTCCAAGAGGACTTAGGGGTTTCCTCTAAGCCATTACCAAAGCATTAATATTGCCACCCAGAAACTCTCAGATCCCCTTTTTGCTGCTGGATGCTCGTTAGGCCTGTAACCTTCACTCCTTGGGGAAGCAATGGCTTCACACCAGCACACCACCTGGCTGCCCCATTAAGTTCAGGTTCCTTGTGTTCCCTCCCCAGAGAAGATGGAGGGCATCAGCATCTTGCTCAGGCAGCTTAATGCATCAACATTTCATGGTGGTCAGGAGAGCAGGGAATCTGCAGGGTCATTACTATTCCACAGAGGGAGTCATATGGAACCAGAGAACCATATAAATACATACAAATAAATATATACACACTGAAACCCCAAATCTCAAGTGTCCTAGAGTCTTGGCATTCCTTTAAAGAAATCTATTTCAACCATAAAATTCTCTACAAGCTTGTGTTCTTTTAAATCTGTAATGCAGACTGTCTGGTCCTTTCCACATGATTAAGGGAAGGAAATCTGCCAATGTCATCCAAGGGCAGTCACTAGAGGCAGGCAGAACCTCATGAGCCCGTCTGGCTTTGTCCAAGAGAAGCTTCTGCCATGACTGATGGTGCAACAAGGTTCCTCCTGACCATGGCACAACCTGTCAGCACACAAAGCTGGGGGGGGAAGAGGCAGAGTTTCTCAGTTCACTGAGCAAAAGAAGGGAAAGACCATCAGACTACATATTACATGGGGAAACTGAGGCAGAAATTTGCACAAAGCTTCACTGGAGAAAGCAAAAACAGTAGCAAATCCTCATTTTTTTTTTTTGGCTTCATGGTCCAGGAAATCTGTGCACCGAGACACACACTGAATCATTCATCTGTTAAATATCCAAACCCCTCTGGGTTGCTCTCACTAAAATGGCTTTTCTTTAAAAAAAAAAAAAATCATTATTGAATCATTAAAATCATCATTGAATCATTAATCTGTTAAATATACAAACCCCTCTGGGTTGCTCTCACTAAAATGGCTTTTTTTTTGAAGCTGGGCATGGCTCTTTTGCCTATGAGTGGGGCCAAGGCAGCTGAACTTTTACTTCTGGCTCTGCCACAAATTTCTCTGTGCCACAAATTTCTTTGTGTGTTGTCACCTACTCTTGCTACAACCACCTGCCCAGCAGTGAATGATAAGAAAACAATCAGTGCCAATCACACACACTTAGTTTCAAGAAGGAGAAAAATAAATTGGCAAAATTCAACAATATTCTGTCGTGGAAAAGTCTTATAAAGACCTGCTCTTGATCACAGCAGGACTGAGCCCAGCAGGGTTGTTATCCTGCTTCCACAGCAGTGGCTGCCTCCAGGTGCTACAGGAGAAGGTGTCAAAGCCTCAGCCTGCTATGAGTGCTGTGGTTCCTTCCTGACCTCAAGCGTTGTGAGCTTATGCCTGAAGCATGGGAACTGATGGTCCATGTGATTTCATTTTCACGAGTGTAACTGCAGATGGTATTTGCCTTGCTGAAAAATAATTGACCACCATATGAGAGATGTGTTGAAAGCCAAAGGTTAGCGTGGCTAAAATGTGTCAAATTCAATTACCTGGGACAAAAAGAACGATTGATACAGGAAGAAAAGGTAAGTTGATTATGAAAGTGATGGATAGTGGTTTTCTCCTCTCTCTCCAGTCTTTCCTTTCAGGATTCATTGCTTTCAGGTGGTGTAATCTGACAAGCAGCTGCTGGGAAAAGCAGCCTGGGATACTCAGAAACAATTCAGGATGAAGTTGTCTAATATTTTTTACTGTGGGGAGTGGTTTGACCTGTCTGTTGCAGATGTAGCCTGCAACTTGGGTAGTTCTCCAAATACCTGTCTGCCTCAAACTGGCCAGAAGGATGCGGCAAAAGATCACCACACTTACATGCTGAACATTTACCACCAGCTCCTGTCTGATGGCTGGGTGGGATCTGACCCAATTCGTGTGGACTAACACCATGAGAATGGCAACACAGACACATTTGAGAAGCAGCTCTGAATTAATGAGGGACATGGCTTGCTCAAGGGGCTGGGTGGGTGCAGGATGGGCCCACAGCTAGAAAAGATGTGAAGCTGAATAGCAAATGTGCACAACATAACACTTACATTTAGTGGCAAAGTATTTGACTTGCTTCTTTCCTGGAACCTCAGAAGGATGCTCTGAGGCACAAAAATACAGCAGAAAACCCATCACTCTCACTGGTTTATGCTTCCTGCCCATTGCTTCCAAACTGATTCTGGAGATGGTGAATTTTAGAAGAGGAAAGAGGGAATGCTTCAGGAACAGAAAGTATTAAAGGAGGAAAAACCCCCAGACAGCAAAACAATCTCCATGCAAATTTCAGAGGATTAAACCATGCACAAATTCAGCCTGAGTTGGTTGATTGCCACTGAGGATTTGTATGACCCAGTAACAGCGTCTGTAATCAATTGATCTCATGATAAAATCCATCCCAAATGCTGCAGAATACCTTGTGTCATTCCCTTTGAGTTTCCTTATCTCCCACTTCATAATTTCCCCTGCTCATAGAGGGGTTCCTCTCCAGATTCATTAGCCATGTGGTGGTGGTGCCTGGGCTGCATCTGTGCCGTGGCATTTTTGTATGTTTTGGCTGATGGAGGGGCTGTATTTCTGTTTCTTCAACTATATGAACCATGCCCAGAACCAAGTGTTCCATCAAAATCCTAAATTCGCTTCAAACCATTAGGAAATTTCTTTCCTGGCCTTCTTAGTGGTGGCCTTGTTTCAACCCAAAAAGGAGATTTTTGATTGAAACAAAGACAGTACTTGTGCAGTTTCAGCATCGTGGGGAGCATTCCTCAGCAAATACCACCTCTCTTTTTCTTCTTATTTAGTTTTCATTTCAAATGTATCTTTCCCCTTCCTTACAACTTCACACAGGAGAGGCTCACAACATCTGCAGAGATGCAGCACTGGAACCAATTGCAGCCCTCCTGGTTACAAAACAACAATAACAACAATAAAACATAATAAAATAAACCCTGGAATGGCTGTGGCTAACCATCTGTTGAAACCTGAGGTTGTGCTTGACTGAGACATGATAGGAAAAAGACCCTCAACTAGTGAGCAGGCTAAACAACTCCATATTCACACTGCCTTTTCCCCAGCATCCTCCTCCCACCCTCACCCCCCCCCCCCATTCACAAAAGACAAGCAGCAGATCATTAGCCTGGGGGCTGTTTGTTTTCATTGGGGTTTTCCTTTGCTTGTAAAGCCCTTGCCCACAGCATGAGGAGGTTCTCTGCAGTGTTGTGGTTACTCTCCTCAAAGCCATCTGTGGATGCAGCACTGCTCCTCCAGCTTGTGTGCACACATTGCACACACAAATCGTGGGCATCCTCCCCCCCTGGTTGCAGAACATGCTCATATACCCCAGCTCTAGATGATTATCCATATGCCACTGGTTTAAAGCTAAAAGGAAAGTCTTCCTGAACACCCAAAGGATGGACTGGGTATGGACAAGCATTGTCTAAAACTCCAAAGGGTTACCACATTGTCTCTGTACGTGGAGGAATAAATCCACTATAAATCCACTATACAAGGATTTTGTCTTGTGGAGCAGCAATTCCTTGACTCCAGTTAAATTGCAGGTAATTAAAGTGCAATTATGGGTACCTGAAAGCACCTTTATGCCAGGACAGGAAAGTCTCCTGGATTTCCAGGATAAAGACAGCTTAGGGAAGTGCTGAACATCCCCACCCTCTGCAAACTCATTGCACAAGTAAACCCTACTTAAAAAGAAGAAAATCCCTCCTTTAAATACCCAGGAAGAGGGAAACTTCACCAAACAGATGTCTTTTTGATTGCACATTTTTAAGTATGGCCAGGATCTCTCAGGTGGAAGACAAAGGCTTTATTAGAGACACGTATGTGCTTGAGGAGAAAATTTGGCTCCATCAGTAACCATGATACCTGTAGGACAACATCCCAGCATCACCTATTTCTTCACTTCATTTAAATTTCATGAGCTTTCACACCATTTCCATTGATGATGAACATCTGCAGGTCTCCTGTAGAGACTTCAGTACTCCAGACACCCCTGGATTTAAGATTTATTACCAAGGACAAGCAAAGCACTGATCCTGCCACAGTGATGAGATTCATCTTGAGACTCAGTGCAATTCCCACCAGTGCACAAGAGACTCTCTCAGCACCTTCCAGTGCTCCAGACAAGCACACATCCATCAAGTCCATCTTCCCACACAAGGGTCTGCTGCTCCCATGGTGGCTTCTTTCAGGTATGGATCATTTCATTGTATCCTGGGATAAAGACTCAAGCAGCAGCCTCTCCATCTCTACGCAAGATGGATTTCATTAGAATCCTTCTATTGGCCACGTGTCTCGTAAGTCCCTCTGAATTATAGAAAAAGAGATGTTTCACCAGGCAGTAAGTGAAAGTGAATCAGATTTGGAGCAGGAAACGCGTTCTTCAGGAGTGTAATAAAACATCTATTGACTAGGGATTTTATTCAGAAGGAAAACTATCATGCCTTGGGTTGGAAGCTCTGTGAACACTTACTACAGCCTCCAGAACGTCTCTTACGTAGCATAAACCTTGTGTGCATGTGCATAACCATGTAAATAATTGTATGCATAACTGCACACAGAACATAGGTTAGACACTTAAACATAATCTTAAAAGTCCTTAGAACAATAGGTTGAACCAGATGGTGATGTAGTCCCACAGGAGAACATAATGCAGTAATGCAGAACTTCTGGCAGAAGAAGCCCAGTTCTAAGAGAAGGATAAATCTCATATGTTTAGGCATGATGCCTAGGCACTAACTTCCCTTTCTTAAGTGAATAACTTAAGTAATATTTATTTTGTGAGGTAATCTTGTTTCCTCTCACAAACTTAGGTCTAAGACTGCTATTTTCATTACATTCTCCTGGACTGCCTTCTCCAGTGTGTCATCCTCCTTCATTCGGAGGCCCTGGACCTGGTGGTGTCCTGCACAGCCCTGTAATCACTCATGAAATTTGCACTGCTCAGCCTTGCAGAGGCTGGAGTTGTCCCTTCCATACCAAATCCATACCAGGGATTTGTCTTGTTCTTGCTAAGTCTTGTTGAGAACTTATGAGAAGAAACTCAGGTCCCTTTCCACCCAAGTTCTTGTAGTGGAATAGCTCAGGAGTATTTTCTTCTGCATTGGGTCAGGCAGCCACACCTGACCAAAAATCATACTATAAAAAAATCGTTTTTTAATGAAAGCTATTCTTGGTTAATTTCACTCCAGATCTGAAAAAAACCTTTCCCTTTGGTGTTCAGCCCTAAGCTATCTGATTTCCAGTGCTGGTAGCAATCCAGTAAGAAATTATTTGCCTTAATTCCAGCTAATTCAAGTTATGGGAAGCAGTACTAAAAAGATCAATTCTAGTTTCAAATTCAGGACTCATACTAACTTTTTCCAAACCTTCAAAGCTCCCAGAAAAAAAAAAAATCCACAGCAAACCCAGAAACTGCTATGCATTTTAAAGACAAAAAATTTCCAAGAAAGAAAAACACTATTTCTGAAATCAAGCATTATATCTGCCATCACCCCCGTTTGTGCAGCTAACTAGACTCAGAGATGCTTAGAGAATCTCAGCATCTGTTTAACAGCCATCAAGTGAAGTAAATGAAAAAAACACTTCTTTTTATCCTCTGAGGCATAACTATAGCCAGGTTCTGGGATCAGCTGCATGGCCTTGAAGGTTTTTTAGCTATTACGAATCACACCAAATGCCGGTGGATCACAAATGAACAAGAGGCAAAGTACACTGAAGGTGTTGTATGGATATTAAAATTGCTAAATCTTTTCCCCAAAGTATTTTCTTAAGCATATCCTATGACATAATTGGTCTGGTAATAATAAAACACGTGACAAGTTCTGGAAAATGTTTTAGACAACAAGAGCTGTTTTCTAGTGATGGATTTCATAGCAAGGATGATGGAGGGGATCACTGGGATGCTGCAGTCTCACCAAGCTCACTTTCTGAGGACCACAATGTTATCTCACTGGGTTTCAGTGATCCTTGAGCAGACTTACACCGATCAAACTGAACTCTGTAAACTTCCCTCCTGGTGCAGTTCAGTGCTACAGCATGTGCTCAGGAAAATTAATGCCTTACTCTTTGATACACAGCTACTGGGAGGTATTTCGGCACTGGTAAAGTCTGGAAACACATGTGCCCTAATAGACTCTCTGCGGCCCTTTTCAACAGCCACAAAGCTGCTGAATTTCACTTTGTGTTATTTGCAAACATGGAAAAAGGGTCTCCTGCCAACCTTCCCAGTGTTCCCTGTAAAACACGTCTGATTTTCACTTACAGCATCACAGCTGGCTGACAATAATCAACACCTCTGCCACAGTGGAAGGGAGCACTCGTGTAGATGTGCACCAGGCCCCCGGGCTCTGTGAAACCAAACTGAGAAGCTGTCCCATCCTTCCAGACATGGGATTGTCAGAACTTCCCTCCCAGCAACAAACTGTGCCTGGACCTAGTCCAGCCCTGTAGAACAGCACAAGGCCCTTAGCTCATTCTTTGCTGCTTAAAACACCTAAAACCAGTGCAATTCCTTAACAAAAATTATCGTAGGTTTCCAATTCTGAAATCCCTGGAACCTCCAGACCGTCCCACACCTTTCCTCAGTGCTGTACTGAAATATCTCATAACCTCAACACACCTGTGGAGAAAGAAACTGGAGAAAGGGAAGTTCACAATGCAAACTCAGAGAACTCTTTCATTTTCCCTGCTCAGATTGCTTTCCCAGAACTGCATACCCCAGGAACTCCTGGTTGCATGGAAGGCACTTCCAGCAGCTGGGAAGAAGGGGTACACACCACCCCTCTGCACTTTCTCCTGATACTGTTGGTCTCTTTCCACTGAGGACATCCCTCAAGCCACTGATGACACCTACTCTGGACCAAGTCTCCATCCAGCATCCTCAGGGCTGGCAGAAACAAGGCTGGTGAGCTATGCCAACAAAAGGAGGAACATATCTTACTTTGATTTTTTTTTTTTCAATTGTATATTGGAAGCACAAAGCTCTTTAAGAGAAAACCAAAGACTATAGGTTGAGCTTTGGAAGGGGTTTGTACATAAGCCATAATCAATCTCATAACACATAAGTCACCCAAATGTCATCTTTTCACAGACTGTCTAGTAAATTTTAGCAAGCTCTCTGTCCTCAGTCTGTCTCTGAATGCAAGTGCAATTCATTATGCCTCTGCACACTTCATGTTTTGTTTAGGCCCTTAACATCTGCTTGCTCAAAAATAGCTTTGGCACAGACTTCCTCAACAGCAAATCTACTTACACTTAAGAAAACATGTTGTTTGTTGTTATGGTGCATTACATGTATAATTCAGAAATATTCACAGAAAAAAAAAAAAGAGAGAGAACTATTTAATTCTGGTTTTCCAGTCTCTCTTTCCCTATTTTTTTTAAACCACAACATTTTTCTAAGCAGGTTTATCTTGATGGAAAACCTTACATACACATACAGACCCTGCACACTGCAGCCATGCAAAAATAGTTAACAACTGAAGCATCTTTTTGAAGAAGATTTTTTTTTCTTCAACCCCTGCACAAAAAGCATACATCAGCAAACAAGGAAAGTTAACATCAAGGAGTAAAACAAGAAAGGCCAGGAAAACTCTGCAGTAATTTTCTTCTGACATTTATGCTTTAATAGATTCCAGAGCCTCATAATTTCTAGGCAGTCTGAAATGGCCGTTTGACAGATTTTCACCCTGATGAAAAGTCATATACTTCAGAGAAAAAATGCAAAATAAAAACAAACAACCTTCCCCACACAAAACAGAGTGCCCCCAAAGCATGCAAAATAAAGACTGAATATACCAAACCAAGCTCACAACCACCTACAGCTCTCCCCCAGGCTACCAGGCTGTTAGGTGAAGGGGAAAACCTGGGCCAGAGCTTAGTTCCCTCTGCTTTTAATAGGATTATTTGCCTGACTCCCTGTGGCATGGAGGTGAGGGGCTCTTTAGTGCAGCTCATGCATCATCACATCCATCTCTGCACAGGTGCAAAGACATCACCTGGTTCTCTCTGGACCCAGTTCCATGGCACACAGGCAGCATGAAGGGCAGGTGGCATCTGCAGAACCCATTCATTCCCATACTTCAAGACAAGCAGAACCTGAGGTGCTCTGTGAGTGTGTGTGCCAAGTCTCACCTTACAGACTCCTGCACTGAGGTGCTGAGCCCCAGAGCCTGGAAGCAGAGATTTTCAAGCTCTCAGGCTTCCAGGTCAAAACTCAGCTACCTCCTGCTCGTGGAAGGAATATCTCACCAGAAACCAGAAATGATGCCAACCCTCTCAAGAGAGTTTCACTCTGGATCCCCATCCACATCTATTGCAGTGAATCGCTGACAGAGATTCTTAAATGGCTTCTTTAATTAGCATAAACCTGCTCGTTTTGGTGTTCCTCACCTCTCCCTTACTCCACACTGCCTTTGGCAGGGCTGCTCTGCAACAAGAGTGGCAAAGAGAAACTCAAAGGCACAGCTGACACTTAAGCACTTCAGCACTGGCAGCACTTGTGCCCTCTGCAGCACCCTTGGAAAAGCACTGGGGCAGGGTGCCCGTCCTCTGCAATGATTACTTTGGCTGTCAGGAAGGCATTTTGCTTTAATCCTGACTGTGCCACATCTGCACTCTGGATTAAGAGAGGCTTTTGTTTTCCAAAGCTGTCAATCTGGTATTTTTCCATGCTCAATAAATTATCTTTTTCTACAAACAAGGACATAACAAAGAAAGATGACGAACTACAAGACGATTTAGTCCTGAAATTTCTGGCTGCTTTTCCTTTCCTAGCAAGGGATCAAGACATAGTGCTACAGCTTCATTCAGCAAGGTCTTATGGAAATCTCATTTTGATACAAAAATGATGTTTCCAAATGTATGTTTTTCTCATTAAAGAATTCACCCTCATTTATCTTTACTATTGGACAGAAAAGGAGCAATAAATTATTCCAGCCCAGAAAGCAAATAGCCAGTGACAAAAAATAAAAGGAGCAGATTGCCACTTGCTTTTCACTTACCTGAAACACTTCAAAATATCTTCTTATTATGTAAAATATGTCTGGCTCAGATTTCGATGGGGACTACTGTGGCTGCATCTCCATGGCAATAGCAATGAGAGATGGCAGCCAGAACTGTACAGCCTCAAATTGTCCTCCCTCCCTTTCTCACAATTCCCCTGAAGAGGTGTGGGTTTCTCCTACCACAAGACTTGGTAACAAAATGGTATTCAGTGACCCATTATGTTTTTCAAGTGTTGCTAAAGCTGGAGTCATCTTTCCTTTGGATGAAGCTGGTAATCAAGAATTCAAATTAAAATCCAGGAAATAAAGTTATTGTAAGCAGCTTCAGCTGGGGGTGAACAAAGTTTTTTCAGGCTATTGCTCGGACAAATGGACCTGCAGAAGGTGGTGCAAGTACCACAGAATGTACAGCCATGCTTTTTGTTTTGCAAATATTTTTTTCAGCAAGCACACGTCCTCATGGAGGTGCATGGCATGCCCTGCAATGGGGTATGATGTGATTTGGCAGTGCAGATGAAAAATGACACCAGCAGAAGGGAAATCAGGACAAAGGATTTGTAGTGGAGACTGGCAGTGACACGATCCTAAGGAAATTCCACACTGGATATCATAAGATCACAGAAACACTGGTTGGAAATGATCTCAAAAAGTCCTCAGTCCAACCTTCCACTCATAGCAAGACTATTGCTGACAGTGGGTCAGGTCAGCCAAGGCTTTGTCTAGCCAAATCTTGGAAGCCTCCAAGGACAGAGATACCACGACAGCTTGGGTAAACAGGAGAGCTTCCAGAGCTGCTCCACCCTCCTCGTGAAAAGTTTTTCCTTATGTCTGATTTAAACCTCCCAAGCAGTAATTTGTTATTATAGAATCATAGAATCATAGAATTAGCTGGGTTGGAAGGGACCTCAGAGATCATCAAGTCCAACCCTTGACCCACCGGTTGCTCACTGCTCTGTTTTGTCACAAGGTATTCCATAAAGTTTGACACTGGCATCCTGGTAACTGCCCTTGGAATAGCTGTAGGAGGCTATTCCATCACCCCGGCACCTCCTCTTCACCATCAAAAATAGTCTACATCCTTCATCCCTCTCCTAAAAGTGTGCTTAAGGCTCTTGAATATGCTGGCTGCAAATCTGGGTGGCTCTGATCAGCATCCTAGTGTGACAGTCCTCAGGCACAGATGGCTATGGCTACACTGACCTTCCCTTTCAACTGAGCTCCTTCCATGTGCCAGGTACTCCCTATGGGAATGGGTTCTACTGCTTAATGAATTACATCCTACACGGAAAAGTCAGGGGTAGTTAGTTAGTTAGTTCCCAGTGACAGGACAGGGGGCAATGGGCACAAGCTGGAACATAGGAAGTTCCATTTAAACATAAGAAAAAACTTCTTTACTATGAGGGTGGCAAGGCACTGGCACAGGATGCCCAGGGAGGTTGTGGTGTACCCTTCTCTGGAGATATTCAAAACCCTCCTGGATGCAGTCTTGTGTAATGTGCTCTAGGGGATCCCACATTAGTGGGAGAGTTGGACTAGAGGCTGGATCTCTAGAGTTCCCTTCCAACTCTGATAATTCTGTTATTCTGTGAAAAGGCAATTCTCCTCATTGTTTTTTAATCCAGTCTTGCTTTCTCCAAATATTCCCAGAGCCTGGAGCAAGGAGGCTGAGCAGATCTTTGTTAACCTTCACCCCAGCAAATATATTTCACTGTATTTTATCATGGCTTCCCTTGCCCTTCCTAAATATCAGTAAAGGAAACATTTATTCAAGGCAAAAGCCTGAAACACTTTGGCTTTCTGGTTTTGTTTTGGGTTTTATTTTTAATTCACTGCATCTTTTTGATATTAAGCAGAAACAAATTACTCATGGTTGCAAAAGGAATGTGCCACCACCAAAAAAACTCGTCTGACTCAGTGGCTCAGCACTGATTCAGATGGAGAAAACCCACCTCTCAGACCTCATCATTCATTCCTCTGCCACTCTGGATTCTCCCTGGCAGTGCCCCATGCAAGGACTGATCATGCCTGAGCTTGATTAGCTGGTGAGATAAGGTGAGCACATTGCCCAGGTGGTGATGGCACTAAGCCAGGGAGAAGTCCCACATGCTGGAAAGGCTTCCTCAAGTGATTTCAGGAGAAAAGAAAGAGTAGCAGAATGTGTTATTCCTTAAGAATAGCACAAGTGGAAACTGCAAACACAAGTCAAGGTTCTTCCTTAGAGATGTGTAATGATTGGAGGCAATAATTTTATTTAGGATTGAAATCTCTATTCTTGACTTGTCCCAAAACTGGGGGAACAGAGCAACAAACAAAAAGAAAGGACCGCAGGGTCTTGGTCTGAGCTCTCCTACTCACTAAGACTTCTGCAAGTCACTAACTTTGGTTTTTCCTAATACTAGTTCATAATTTAGCAGTCTCCATGATGATTTTAGAGGACATCCCTTACAACATAAATGTATTTTATCTTTTACTGTGAGTCCTGATGTCACCTCAGAACTCGATACTGCTGCTAATCACAATAATTCTCAGAATGGAAGCATTTTCTTGTTGTTTCTAAATGCTGAAAATTTGTCCATGTCCTGTCCTTTTTCTTAAACATTTGGGACTAATTGCTTTTTGGATGAAATGAGAAAGTCCTGAATTCATTTTTAATTTTATTTTTTTCTATTATGTTTGTGGTTATTCAAATTAAAGTTCTGGTTTTGATTCTCTACGATATTTTCAATGACATTCAAGTGCCAAGAAATTCAGCTGAGTCTCTCATATGTTAAGAATACCCTAAGAGGCACAGGGATCAGCAGAGGTGAGACTGATTCAATCTGATTTCAGCTGCCTGTTAGCTGCCTCACCTCTCCCGTGGCTCTTTCATCATCCTGAGCCAAGAGAGATGGGAGCATCTGCAGAAAGATGGCCAGAGACAGAAGGCTGAGACAGCTGAGCTGAACTGCCCTCTGAATGTCTCTGCTGTCCTCTGATTAAAAAAAAAAAAAAAAAAAAGTGAGCCTAAATGGTGAGATACCAGATCCAGAGATTTTTAACGTGAGATGAGATGAATATCTCCACGTTGGTACAATTCAACGCCTAATGACATAAATGAGGAAATTCCTGCCAAGTGCCAGGAATCAGGTTCCAGCCCGCTGTCAGATTATTAGCCAGCACATGAAACTGTCTTTGGGTCTGCTCCAGAGCCCATTGGAGTCAACAGTCTCTTACTAACCATGTTAGCAGCCACTGGATTAGCACTTTGCTGGCATATCAATAGCATACTAGTGCAGTATCTTTTACATTAAACATGTCTGGCTTTGTTTGTTTCAAGCTCAGGATACAGAGAACAAAATAACTTTAACCTTTAGAAAATTAACCCAGAGTCCCACAGCCTGAGCCCGTTCTGGCTCTTTTTCTCTTTTCTCTTTTATCAAATAACCACTACCAGCACTGTGGAGTGGAATTTACTTGGAAGACAACTGCTCAAAATCAAATAATTATTCCTACTCTCTTTACTTACAAACGAATACACTTAGAAGTAATTCCAAGGAGTTTGGATTTCACTAATGATGGAGAGGCACTGGGAAGGAAGCACTTTTCTGCTATATTGTTATATAGCAAAAGTGATTTATTCTTTTAACATAATTTCTTATTTAATGTAATAGTTTTTTTCTTGAGGAGACATCTTTTTCTTTTCATCAACAGATAATAAAGAGAAAACCACTGCGTCTAATGTGGTGTAGAATTGTTTGATTTAAACAATAAACTCTTTTCCTAGTCCTACATTTAAAAAATATTTATTGGGAAAATGACAGGAGCTAAGTGAGTGAGTTATAGAAGCCATGGCTGGGCCAAAGATGAGTTGATTGCTTTCTCTGTTGCCTAAAACCAAGCCTATAATGTTGCTTTTGTTACATGGCTTTTCCAGTCCCCTTGTTTATCTTACACATGGTCCCACATTCAGAAACAAATGGGCTTTCATAACTAAAGCCATTATGGGCTGTCAGCTGAGCTGTCCTAGCAGGCTCTGTGCACGCCCCTAGCACAATTGGGACGTGGGGTGTGTTGGTTCAGAACCATTCCTGACAGCCAGACCTACCTTGTGGTAACGTGGCTACCCCAGCTCAGCATGTTGGTGGCTAGTGGGTCCTTTTTAGAGTCACAGAAAGGTTTGGGTTGGAAGAGACTTTAAAGATCACCTAGTTCCAACCCCCCTGCCATGGGCAGGGATGCCACACACAGACATGGGCTGATGGGCTCCTTGAGAGCAGCAGCCTTCATCAGAGAGCATCTCCCACTCCTTTCTGCTCCATGACCTGCCTACCAAGACCTTCATGACTTTTAGCTTTCCAGCAGTCAAATTAACCTGTGGAGCACAGCAGCATCACCCTGCCATGCTCACCTTAATCCCCAGGACCCAGGTGAGGTTGTGGAGGTGGAGGAGAGGCAACCAACCAGCTCGTGTTTCTGCAGCACCTTCCTGGTGGTGTTCAGCAGCAAAATGTGCCATGGGAACTGCCACCTTTCCCACACAGAGGGACACAGGGGAATTGAGTGGTTGTTGCTGGCTGATCAAAGGCTCTCAGTGAGGCTGAGTCAGAGCCCAGTGAAGTCAATGGAAAGCCCTCCCATAAACTTCAGTGGACTATGAATGAGACACTATATTCACAGACTATTATTACTGTAATTGATTTATATGAATGCCATGTGTGCTAAAACAATACAAAAGAGCAGAGCATTCAAAAAATAAATAAATCCTAATTACATCTTTTCCAAGTAACATGTCACAAATTTCTGGTAATCTGAAAAACTGCTGGTCCAGATGTCTGCTCTCCCCCTCTCCCTTTTGTCAGCCTCACTCCATACAATACTGGGGTGCAGCTAGATGGAAATTATTGCATTATTCACTGTACCTCTCCACAAATGTATCTTTTTCACTTTACTTCCCTTTTATTTCAGTGCTATATTTTTTTTCCTGAATCATTGGAATAAGTTAATAAAGACAGCAAAGCAGCCAGATGTTTCTGTTGTAAAGACAAGCTCAGTACCTGCAAGTCATGGAGGGGGCTTAATAAACATGAAGTGCCTATTCTTTAAAACGTTCCAGAGTTTTGAATTCAATTTTCATTTTGAAATCCACTAGAGCTCTTCAAAGTTTATGTTACTTTTCAACATCATAATGTTCCTATCAAAGCAGGAACTCATCAAATCCGTTCAGTAACAAAGCTACTAATCCTAAACCTTTTCTTCCAAGACTTCTTTTTTTCCATGTAATTTCATAGCATCAGGATGTCCTGCCACAGTTGAAGAAAGCAAGCCAAAAATTCCATAGGATATAGCTTTTTCTAAGTATGTTTTAGCCCAGCTTGCCAGTTACAGAAAGATCAATTGATTTCTAGCCATTGAAAAATAAAATAAAATTAAAAGAAAAGAAACCAGAAACAACACATAATTCTAAAAACAGTCACCTTTTTAGGGATCTGTAAAAACTTTGCCAGACCAGCATATTCATAGAATAGCAAAAACACATGGAACTCAAGTATAATAAAGATGAATAAATATCAGCTTCATGACAGACACTGTCGAATGGCTCAAACCTTCTCCTGCATCACTGGCCAACCAGTGGATGGATAATAAGAATATTTTGCTGTCTGTGTTGCTTTGGATGGGTATCACACAACTAAAGAATCCAATTGCTGCTTCCAAATAAAGTCCTGTTTCCTAGGACACGTATTTTCATTTCAGGCACTGCAAGGTCCATATCTAATCTTCTCACACATCCTTACACACAGAATGAAAGCTAAAAGGGGCAAAAAACCTTCACAACCTCTGACTTCATAAACCTGTCATGATGTATGTATCGCATACATGCACTACAAGTCAGCCTAAAGCTGATTACTGCCCAGGAAGACATCACCAGCTTTGGTTTTCTCTCATTTAGAACAAAATTCATCCTATACCAGCACCCTCACCAAATCCCTGAACAATCAGCACTGTCTCATAAACAGTAAGACACACAGAATAAATGTTACAGACACCAGTTCTACACCACCACCCTTAAGGGACACATCCTGGGTCCTTCATGTGAGAGTAATTCTCCTGCCCATCCCTGAGGACCACAGCCTGGGTGGATGTCCTCATCTATTGGACTTCTCTGTAGGGTCTTGAAGGTCTTCATGAGCTTACAACAACTTCCACATTTTTCCAGTGAAGTATTGGTAAGACACGGGCTTCTTTTCCATCCATGCCCTTAAAATCCTTGCCTCTCATAACCTCCTTGAGTTTTCACATTACCTTTTTTCTGAGCTGGAGATACACAGTTATTCTGGTTATGTATCCTTCCAGCCTGTTGATCTTGCCTCTACTTCTATTTTGCTCTTTTCTTCCTGTTTGGCTACTGAAACAGAATTATTTCTCTTCACCTCTTAAAGGTGAATACAGTCTCTTTCTCTGACAATCTGTCTGTTGGCATCACAGGATTCATTTGTGTTTCCATTTGTCCCATGATGCCTTCTCCACCACAGCTACATTTTCAAAGAAATTCACTCACTCAGTCTCTCCTCTTTTCCTACAGCTCACTGCCTTTGGTCACTCTTTTAAAGCCCTTTCACCTAAAATATAACTGAGGAGTTTAATTTGGCTGCCTGGCCACTGAGAGCACCACAGTGGCCAAGTCTGTTTCCTGATTGTTTCCTGTAGGCCCTCATCATCTCCATGGATGCTCAGCTGGAAAACCTGAGGGATGGTGCCTGCCTTTCTCATTTATAAATGCTTCTGTGCATCTGGGAGGGATGCTGCTGCACTGCAGATCTGAGCTTACACCTCAGTCTTCTCCTGCTCATCACACTTCTGCTCTCCAGTCAGAAGTCAGAGTCAGCATCAGGTGACTCAAGCAACTAATCACAAATTAATAAATAATGAAAAGTCTGTGCTAGCAGTTTATAAGTTGTTCACTGAACAGTTATGAGGAGAACTGATGCTGTTACAAAACAATATTTCTAGTAATGAATAATTTGACCAGCTTTTGACAACAGTTATGTCCGGGCATTTATTGCATTAAATACATTCATTCAGAAAGCAGGCATCCAAACCCACTTTTTAATTTGCAATATGGGAGAGAGGAGTTAGTGGTTATCCACCCAAACAAAACAATTTATTTTAGCAAAAGAGGGAATTTATTAGAAAGGAGAACTTGCAGAGCTCTTTGGCATTTATCACATGCATCAGTTTCATATTTCCTAAAAACACAAAGTGAAAAAATATGTTCCTATACTAAAAAATTTCAATCCTTTGCCATAAATTTAAGAAAATCACAGGTTCATAGAATGGGTTGGGTTGCAAGGGATCCATAAAGGTCATGTAGTCCAGCCCCCTGCAGTGAGCAGGGACATCTTCAACTAGATCAGGTTGCACAGAGCCCTGTCCAACCTGACCTTGAATGTTTCCAGGGATGCCGAGGTATCTGGTTTTAAAGACACATCCCGGATATTTGAGGATTTTGTTAACTTAGATTGTCAACTCCAATGCTTGATAACAGACAAGACAAGGTACACAGGACCACTGCCTATCTGTAAATGTCAATGTATTCTTTAATTCTTTTTTGATGTAGATGGAAAAAAAAAAAGTTTTAAATATATTGTGACTATTTTTAATGGGTTTGAACAATAAAAAAAGAATGTTTACTGTCTGCCTGGAAAGCATACCATTGAGTCTTCAAAAGGAAAAACACAAAACATTGAGCAAAAAGCAGTAAGAAAATACTACCAGAGTGAGATAAACACCTGGTATTTTAACTTGCTTGGCTGTGAGGAATGACTGAACACAACAAGATAAAAGCAAGAGGGAACCAGCTGGAAAGAAATACTGAAATGACAGAGGATGCAAGTAAATGAGATACAGCAGAAACACCTTTTCTGGACTTGATCTGAGAAATACTTCATTGGCTATAAGATGAACATGCAAAAAGGTAGCAAATTTTCTAAGAACTAGACAAAATATTGCAATATTAACATCCTGCATGTTGTTGCTTTTTAAAAAAATCAGTTCTAAGAGACCACAGTAAACATTTTTGGTGCAAAAAGTGTTTGTTTAAACAATAAAGGAATACTTTAACCCCCAGTTTTGAAGACACTTTGCTAGGAAGGAAGGAAAGAGGCCATTCAACAACTGTCCTATCAGCTTTTTGGGTAATCCATGTTCCCAGATTGCCATAAACCATTATGAGAATCTGTGTCCTGAATTTTTTGGTGGATCTGTGAGGTGGCATGAAGGGTGTGCTCCTTCAACAGTAACACATGCTTAGGATACCAACAGTGTTCAGATTTAAACTACTAACCCAAAACCTTCCCTTGTCCAACCCTCATGGTATCCTTGGTGAAACATCAGGTAGGATAAGAGCTCTCTTGGGCAATCAGGGTAGGCAAACCTTCCTTAGACACCAAGCACTCCCCAAGCAGGGTTTATTTCTCAGGTTTTAGCTTGTGGAGCAGATAGGCCCATTGGATCTTGGCCCATGATTGCCTCAGCAATTTGTTAACACAGATAAATAGCAATAGTGAGGAAGGCAGTAAGGATTTCAGTCAGCAGCTTGTGAGCTTGGTAGCACCACCCCAGCTTTTAGACATATTGGTGATACTTCCTACTCAGTGTAACTTCTACAAGCACAGTAACATTCCCTCCTCTACTTTCAAACATTCACCATCCCTCAGACTCTTGCTCCTGCAGAAGTCCAAGGGAGTTTTTTCCACTTTATCTGACCAAGTCTGGATCAGGCCTCAGCTTGGCAAGGGAAACACTCCGAGCACACACAAAAAATGTACTTTTGGGAAGAATCTTGAGTTGTTTTCTTAAAAAAGAAAATTCTGCAGAGCACAGGACAGGAAATAATGTGCTCATGGGTGGTTTCCTCCTCCAAAGCAGCTCACACGCTGCAGCTGAGACAACACATTTGGCTGGAGTGGAGCTCCCCCAGATCCTTGAAATGGGATTTCACAGCATTAAGAGAGCTGCAGCTGGAGGTGAAGATGTTTTGTTGAAGAGTGTCCACTGAAGGTGGAAGAATTCAGTGCTTGTCTTCATAAGCTGGAGAGGTTTTTCTCAATGGGATGTGCTACTGCTGGCTTTCTACCTTGAGAAGTGGTAAGTCTGCCTCTCAGTAGGCCATCTGACATATTTTCATTCTCTGTGGCTTCCTCCCAAAAAGCAGACACAAAGCCACTGATGGATTGCCCCACTCAAGAAGGCCATTTCAGCAGCCTGCGTGGCATTGTCATACAGAGAGGGGGATGCTTGGCCCATGAAGCCAAACACAGCACTGAAGATTGATCTCTTCTGAAATTCCTGCCTGATGCACTGACCATTAAGTTATGCAAACATGCTAATTTGCTATGCAGAATAAAGCAACTGCCTCTTGCCTTTCCAGGAATGTTTAATTTGGGGCCCAGCAGGGAGAAGAGTTGCTGTTAACATGAACGTTTTGTTAGTTTTAGCAACAGGGAATGTAAACTATAATGGGAAAAGTAGTGAAAGAATATTGAGAAGAAAGCTCAAGGTTAAAATTCGTGTCCTTCAATAAATCAGAATGTGTCCATCAGGTTTGAAACACAGGCAGACAGGCTTCAAAAGTGAGAAATATTTTACTCTTTTGCAAAAGACTGAAGTGTGTCAGGACTATTTGTGGACCACTGTGCCTTAAGTCCAGATATCCAAAGTAAGCAGGAGCTGTTACTGAACAGAAATTAGGCACTTAAGCATCTCAGAAGATCTGAGCCTCTGCTCATAACTTCCTATGGCACTGTACCCATTGATAGGTAATGCACAAACCAAGACTGAAAACAGTATCTGCTCATATGATCTGATGACTTAAATAAAGAGTGGATGAAAGGATGTGTTTGCACTTCCTTGGCGCTGCACTCAGGCTGCTGAAAGCATCCAAGATGAAGCAGGAATTTCCAAAGGTCGCATGGACAGACTGTGGCAGACCTTGGAAAAACTCCTAGATGTTTAATCACCATTTTCCTCACATTCATTTCTTTCCCTGGCTCAATGTCTTTAGCACTCTGTCCACTTAAAAAGGTCTTGCCCCTAAAAAAATGTATTGTATGACCACAGCTCTTATCCAGGCATCTAGTTTGATCCTTAAGGAGGAACAACAGCAGCAGAGAGAACATAGCAGAAGGAGGGATAGTTGTGCCCACACAACAGAAGTAGTAGGTTCACCCATCACCCCTTTAGCTTTCAGTGAGAACAACCCACTCTCCACCTCCCGTGCTTCTGGAATCTACAGTGCCACGAACTCTTCAGTCACCCAATGGTTTGCTAGCTTGCCTCCAGTGCCCCCAACAACCTTTCATTTTTAGAACCATGTTGCAATGAAGAGCTCATCCATCCCCCTCTCTGGTTTAGGACCCAGATTTTTTCTCCAGCCCAAGAGGCTGGACTTGGTCCTGTTCTTAACTCTCTTTGCCCCCACCCAGGAGTTTGCTGCCAGCACAGCCCATAGCACTCTGCTTACACAACAGAGCTGAGGTGAGCAGGATTTTCCCTTCTTCCCTCTTCCAAAATTGTCAAGTGCTTTCTGACAGATCAAAGGGGAAGCCAATTAGTCAACCACACCACTAATTCAGGCTCGGCACGTCAGCTTCCCAGAAAGGCTGTGCACAGTCTGCCAGCTAACCCCAGGTGTAACCTACTTCTACAAGCAGAGTGATCCATCATCCCTGACACAAACCATCCAGATTGGACAAAGAGGCCTCTCCAGCCAGCTCTGTTGTCTCTGAAGCAGAAAAGCCATAGCAGACAGGATGCCCCTACACCACATTTGTTGGCTTAGTCCTGGCTGGGCCATGGAGAGCACAGGGCAGTCACCAGTGGGTGCCCAGTGCCCTTTGGATCCCAGTAGTGTAGATGGAGAGTACAGCAATCCCACAGCTCCTGCAAGGGCTGTGCTGGGCAAGTCTGATGAAAAGTGCTTGGCATCCTTGTCACCTTTCCCATCATATCCGAAATTCTGGCTTTATTGGCTTTATTTACTGGGGCAGCTGCTCCAGGTATGGCTGCAGCCGGTGAGTGCCGGCACTGCTGAAGCTGCCCCGTGACCACCTATCAGCCAGGGCACAATTCCACCTCTTCAGCCAAAACCACCTTCCTCTCCCTACCCTTGTCCCCTTTAAAGGATTGATGAGCTGGTTTTGTTTAAACTTTATAAATCACTTTGTTATTTCTCTTCCATGAGTGTGAACACAGGAATAAAGTGATGCGAGGGGCAGGAAATTATTCTGGTTTACATCTTCAGTGTTCAGCTGGATGTGCAAAGTGGGTGAGAAAGAACTTAATCACAGTGGTTTTTGAGGTTTGGAGACTATGAGGAATGTACTAAACTTCTTCCTGACCCCGGTTCTCATTAAGCATTTAATCTAATGGTGCAAATATCTCTGCAGTGATGAACCTGCTCATCAACAATCAACTTGGCACCTTCTCCTTTCCTTTCCCCAACTGCTTTTACAGCAAGGACACAGTAACCAAACATCTTTTTTTAATAAACAGAACTAACTCCTTGTTGTTACACAATAACCAGCCCCGGGATGTTATCAAAACAGAGCCACACGTGTTGCTAGCAGCAGGCACCATCTCCTACCCCACGCTCCAGCCCTATCAAACACCCTTCTTCCAAAGTAGGTAGCAAAGAGCACAAAACCACTTGGGATCAGCCCGTGTCCCCAGCTCACACCAGTGTGCCTAAAAATATACATGTTGTGGCCTGACAAGCAATTATATCTCATTGGCACCCAGCACTGTTCTCACAGGGTGGAGGCAGGAGGCCAAGGCGAGGGGCTCTGCTCCAATCCATCCTCCTCCTGCAGCTTCCCACCCCGCGCTATGCCAAAGCCAAGTGGTAATTCTGAGCTCTCTGCTTGCACTCAGCATGACTTAAAACAACTCTGTCATCTTCTCTTGGTGGAGACACAGTGCTGCTGCACTGAGGCCAAGGGAGCTCCTGAAAGTGCACTCTGGGGAGCACCAGTCCCTGCTCATCATCCTGAATTCTGTGCCTTTCAGGGCACTTAGAGACCAACTCATGGTGCCTGGAACATTAGGTATGCAAGAAAAAGAATCCCCTGTGGCCCCCAGTTCTTTTTCAAGCAGTTCAGGCCATTGCTACTGACGGATGCTCAGGTGTTTGCTTTCTGCAGAGTACAGCCCAGGCAGCAGAGTTCGTGTCTCAAGAGCAGAGCAGCATAAAAAATGAGAAGTCTCCTAGAAACAGGCCTGTGCTGCATGACACCAGCTGCTCTCGGCCAAGAAATATTGTGAGTGGAAAGCTCAAGTGGAGTTTGGTTCAAACTTAATGAATTATGTTCATTTTCCAGCACATTGTTTTGGCTGATAAATCACAGCTTCATGCACCATTAGCATGTAATGATTGGAATATTTAATCAAAGGCTTGCTTTTTGTATGGTTTACCTTTGAGAAACCAGATTTGCCCGCTGGAACAGTTTTGACCCATTATGCACGCTTATCATCAAAACCCCTTTGCTTTATGTCAAGTGTTGCAATATTTAAAGTCCTTACAGCCAAGCGAGGCTTGGAAAAATTATTGGCTCACTTAACTTGTCAAAGGTAAAAGGATTTGTGGTGTTATTTGAAAGGATTGCAGGAAAATCAAAGAAAAATTGGGAGAACAAACGATTCTTCATTTATAATCAATTATTACAAATGGATTTGGATCACTGAGTAAAATCAAGAACCTCTTGTTCTAGATGCTGGAAGACACTGGTTTGAAGACACAGACTTTTGGGGGGTTTTGTTTTTTACTCAGAGGATGTCTCTCTGACAGTAGCTGCCTCTCAAGGCTGCCCTCAATGAGCTCTCTAGCCAGAAAGTGGCTTTGTACCCAGTCCTCATCTGAGTGACCAGGATGGATGAGATGTGGAAGGATTCAGCTCCTCTGCATCATGGTCCATCAGCAAGGACTCTAAACTCTGCTTGCACAGCTATTGCCAGAGAGCATCTTCTTATGCCCTCTTTAGCATTTAGGCAGCCATGAAACAGCTGGGAAGAATGCTCTCCACACTTGAACATACTTTGCTCTGTATCTATTCACACTTGAAAAAGTGGAGCAAAAATTCTCATTCTTTACTGCCTCATGCTTTCATAACCCTGAGGAGAAACTGTTTAGAAGTGGTTTGTCGGCAGCTATATAGAGTTATCAAGGGCTAAAAATTAAAAGCACCTCCTACAGAAGGGTGAATCAAAGGTATGTAAACCTGAATACAAATCTGAACTTAAACTGGGTTTCATAACCCCATCCAGAGTACAGTTTGTGCTCCTGGATAGAAATGAAGTCTCACATTTCCAGAGCAGTGGATGCTTTTGTTTGCTTCTTGAAATGCTTGGTTGAACAGCAGTGCAGAGCTGTAAAATAGGTTTATTTTAATGTGCTTTATGGGTCTGATTGTTAACAGAAAAGGCCCGAGGGCTGTGTGAGTTTGTGCTTGTGCACTTTGGCTCTAAACTTTTATGTGTGCGATCTCCCACACTGTGTAAATGGTGACATGAACCACTTGTTCTGCCCCAAACCAGCTTCTGTTCAGGCACAGAGACAACAGCCCCAGTGACAGTGGGGTGGCCATCAACACTCACACGCTAGTGGATCTTTACCTTCCAAACCCAAGCATCAGGTTGAGCACATGCAGAATATTTTTGTACAACTGAAACAACATCGGGCAAGGAAGAAGGGTTTCTACTTGTTGTTCCCCTTTTAAGTCATATTTTTCCTTGATCTTTTCTTCTCCTGACTGCTGAGCAGCCTCTTCTCTCTCATTTTTCCTACCTCTAACACTATGGCAAGGAGCCTAGATGCAAACCCCCAAACTTTTGGGGTTTTTGAATCCATGTACAGATGTGGTCTGGATCCAATTAAGTCACATCTCCTGCTGTGAGTCAAAACAAGAAAGACAGTGCTCAGCTTTCTGGTGAAAGCAGTGCAATTGATCCAGTCCTAGGCCTGATTTCTCTTCTTCAGTCCACTCTGCTTATGAACACTTGCATTCCAAGGCAGATGCAAGGAGATCTTCCCAAATTAATAAAATGAGACTAAGCCCACTTGAAACAGCAAGAACTGCAATACCAGACCACATACCTCCAGCCAATAGCTGTTTATTGCAACTTGTAAATGTGTCACTTAAAGGGCTGTCATCCCACTGGGTCTGTAGGTCTGCACTGGTGTGCTAACTACCACAGAACAGTCACAAAAGCCAGCATCCATTTCACACTTTCATGATACTTTACCTCAATGTCACAGTGTTTAGCACAGTAAACATATTTGTTTGAAATGAATGGTGCTTGGCACAGAGAAATAAAAATACAGTTAATTTCAGTTTTTCCATGGTGACATTTCTCCAGCTCACCCAAGCTGAGTTTTCCAGAAAGCTAAGCATTTTCTACCATAACTGTTCTTGTTGGACCAGCAAATGGGAATATCTTTCTTCTCTCATTCACAGAAAAAAGGAATAGAATTAGTTTGCTAACGCCTTCCAGTTCCTAGAGGGCAGGCATCCTGATATGCTTTCCAGACCTTGGCACAGTCTCCCTATATTTTCCCTGGAAAATGTTTTCACCAGACAAAATTTGGTTTTGAACTGCTGTAAGAGGGCTTGACTAGAATCCAGAAGCCACCTACAGACAAGAGACCTCTGACTTGTGCTCAGCTGTGGAAAGCCATGAACATCCATGTCCTACATCTCTAGAATTTCTTAACACAGTCTAGGAGACATTCCCTAAGTTGTCTTCCCTCCTCTCCTAAGGGGCCAATCATCATTTTTGCCTATGTATGATTAGTAGGTTCTTCCAAATCCCCTATCAAGGGCACTGCAGGCAGAAGTTAGAGAGAAAGCAATGACACAACCTCACATGTAAGATACTCAATGTGATGATAGGCAAAATGAGGTTCATATTTACTGGTTCTGGCTGTACTGGTTTTGACATGAGTTTTACTGGGAAGACTCCTCAGGGCCAAGACAAAGGTCTTCATAGTCAGAGAAAGAGCAGCTCATCCTTCAGGATGCCGAGGGAATCAAAGACTTTGGTTCAAATCTGCCTGGCTCAAAGGGGGTATCTAAAGCCCTGCAGTTGTGTTGCCCTCTGAACTTGTGCAGGATGGACAGATCTTTCCTTCCTACTGATCAAAAATTTCATCTTGAAGAGCCATAGTTTTCCCAGAGCTTTATAAAAAACAATATACTTCTCCCAAAAGCTTCCATGCCAACAAGTGAGTGTTTTCCAGTAACATCAATTAAAACATTTTTCAGCAAGCTGCCTCCCATCTCTTTGACATCATGTGCATTTCACTCCCATATTCCTATGAGAAAATCAATGAGGTCTCATCTCATTTTGGTGTTGGACCAAGGAGCTTAAACAGACTGTTCTGTGACCTGCTTGGTGGCAATTGCAGAGAATCTACGTCCTGACTTCACACGACTCTCTCCGAGTCCTTAGATGTACTCATCCTCCAGGGAATGTTAGCCTGAAACCTCAGCCCTGGAAATGATTTGAAATGCATTATCACACATGTTAATCACACCAGCTCTCTTAAAGCATGGCCTGTAAAACAAGAAGAGAGAGTGAAGAGGACTTCCTACTTCCCATGTCCTGGCAGCAAATGCATTTCCTGTGCTGCAAAGCCAAGCATTGCTCTGGGAAGGGATGCTCTCTAGTGGTTACAGCCTGAGACTGGAAAAACCAGATCTTAACAATTTCATTTTTTGTCTCTCCCATCAGTGCACTGCACCTGAGGAGGCAACCCATCCCCTCACCCCAGCTCCTAGGGCCCTGGCCTCCCTGCAGGTCTGAGGTTCACAGCAATCCCCTGATACATGGGGAAGGCTTAAATGATGTTTACAAATGTTTGGAGGGGAGGTTTTAGGTCACAGCTATTGCCAGGTTGCATTAGGTGAAGATGGTTGAAAACTGGCACGAAGAAAGAGGCAAGGGTCTGAAATGCTCCTTCAGATCATCTCCTCTCTTTTTATGTCACAGAAACTGTCCTTATCTTTACCTGAAGCATCACAGATTTTTATATTAAGATTTCCTTGACAATTGCCAAGGATTTACAACATGAAATGTTTCAATTTTTCTTATATTATGTCTTGGCATCAAAGAATCTGCGCTCGTTTCCTAAGTATGGGAAAAAGATGATTTCTAGTGGGAGACAAATGAATCAAGACCTTGACACTCCTATTTTATTTTCTTTCTCTCTCTTTTCCTTTTTTTTTTTTTTTTTTTTTTTTTTTTTTTTGATACATCTGGTTATTATTGAACAGAGGCTTTCATGTTTTAATGATAAATTGTCTTCTCCCGCTGTAACAATGTCCCCAGACAGCTTGTCTTGGCTGAAATGTCTTCTAAGAGCATCTGCTTTTGATCTATAGGGGTTTTAAATCTTTGGATCTAATCTCTAGCCTGACTGACTTGAAAGCTGATTTCCACAAAAGCAGAGTGTGAAACTTGTAGAAACCCTTTAGTGGAATCACTTGAAATTGTCTAAAAGACTGCACTGACAATACTCTGTACATCTCAGTACTTTTTTTTTTTTTTCTTTGCATATTTACATAGATACACATGTACATAACAACATAAGAAAGAGACATAAGAAAGGAATTTCTTTCAACAAATGCTTCAGTGATATTTCCATGTAATCTGCATATGTTGTGGCTTAATACTCTAATAAAGACTGACTGGAAGCTTTCCAGAGCACAATATTTATGCCATGTATATCAATTAAGATAATTGCCAATTATATTGATATGTCAATTAAAGTCAAGTGACTTTTAAAAGAGTTATGCCTGCTATTAATTTAGTTCTATGTGTACACTGTAAGTGTATTTATAAGGGCTGATCTTAAATTTCTTAATATTATTCACATCCAGTGCACCCAGCACATAATCACCACGTTGAGTTTGCTGTTTCTGGTTCACTTTAGGCTGCAGCTCCTTGTGCACTATGAAGACAGAGAAGGCAAAATCCATCACAGAGCTCTCTCTCTTGGTGGCATGGTGCTGGCACACTATCTGCCTTCCTTTGAAGCATTCCAAGTAGATTTTGATTTCATCCCAGCACAGATGAACATGGGAGCTGGTTACTATATGCATGAGATTTCTGTGGCTACGTAGAAACCACTGTGGTCAAATGAAAGAGAACCTCAAAATACTGCAATATATATATATATATATTTATATATATCCATTTGTCTTTGTTGGTGTGCATGGATGATAAATATCCTCCAAGAGTTCATGTGCCTATCAAACCTCACACAGTCTATTATTACACATTAACAACAGTGACAGACAGACCCTGAAGGGCTGAGACTTTAGGTTTTACCAGGATTAAATTGAAGTTAGGACAAATTCAGGGTAGCTTGAGCAGAAAAGCTCTTCTGCATGAACTTTTTGGTTACAATTGTAATGGAAGCCAGACCCCAAACTCCCTGGCTTGAGGTTTGCAAAACCAAATCATAACAACTGGCGAGGTTTTGCTAAACCAAAGCACTCCCTGTTTTCTCATCACAAAGATGAGATAAAAGCAGAATCTTTATTCAACTTTAGAACTCCTTGCACCTTAGCAGGGGTGCTGAAACAGACCCAAATGAAGCTGTATCTCCATTATCTACAATTTTTGAGTCTACATTTCCAAAGCAAGGATCTTGCTAGCTAGCTTTGAAACCCCCAGAATGCAGCCTCTCCCAGGCCATCTGCAGATTTCCCCAAAGTTCATGTCTGAAAATGAATTTTCAGAGGCTCCACCAAAACTTCTAACTATTTCTGTGGCTGACTGGGCCAGAGACATGACGGAAACAACCATTTCATAACCTTTCAGCACTGGCACTTCTATCCAAACCCAGACTCCAAAGGAGGGATGGGATGTGAGAAGCAATCAAAAACAACATTGGAAAAGCATGAATCCATCCTAGGAGTAAGGCTCAGCTTGGCTTTGGGTTTAGTCCCAGGCATGAGGAAATATTCAGGGAAAGTGGAGTTATTTCCTTAGATTCATTTGCCCATTTCTCATTAGCAAAGCATTTTGATACTCTGCAATCCAATGCCTAGCCTTGGTTTCTGACTCTTTGAAAGAAAATCAAATGAATTATTTCTAGGATGTTATAAAACTGGACTGATAGAATAAATATGTGGGATGGAAATAGCAAGAAGCCTTAAACTGAGCCAAGAGGCTCACTTTCCCTAGGAAATGAGCAGTGTGTAGCAGAGAATTTTTCTCACTCTTGCAAGACAATCATCAAGTGATAAGATTCTCCCTGGACTTGAGTGTTAACTGAGGCATCTTGCATTAAGTTAATATTTTATGGGGGATTTGCTTCCTCAGTAATCACCCTGAACTCTTATCTACAAGTTCTTCTGTTGTCGTGGTTGTTGTTATTGCTTTGACCCAACAAATGTAACATCTGAGCTAACAGGGGAGCCAAGAGTTCAGTTCAGGATCTCCTCCCCAGGCACATTTTCTGTCATTTCTGCTACAGCTGCTACTAAAGGGTTTGGTTTGTGGGGTGATGAAGGAACCAGTACTAAGAAACTCCAGACGCCAAAAAGAAATGACAATACAACCCAGCTCTCCTGAGTTTGTTTCCTGGCAGAGACATTAGGAATTGTTATTTGCTGTTGCTTTGCTCCAGCCAACCCTAATCAAAGGGGAGCTTCAACTGCACATGACCCCAAACTTCCTCTAAATTCAAATCTGAGCCACCGAGTTGTCAGTTTAATTGCTTTGCTGTGGATGCTGCTACTTTTATCTGGTTGTAAATCTCCATGTCACTTAGGGTATCATGTAAAGCATTTTTGATGGTGCATGCAGAGATCTTGGTCTTAAATACTACAGCAGAGAAGAGGCTCAAGTGTCTAAGATTACCCCGCTGACAGAAAGTGTACCCAGAGATAAAGAACAAGGAGAGAGGACATGGCAGGGCTCCCTGGGATGCAGGGATGGCAGAGGATGACACTTGATGTTTTCCCTGGACAAAATCATCCTAAGGAAATGTTCTGAAAGCCTTCGACGGCATCAGGGAGGAAGAACCCAGAGCCCTCCTTGCTCTGCCAGATGAGTTTAGGACCATCTCCAGCCCTAAGGGGAGGTCAACCAGAGTGGGTGTCCCCAGCCACTTGGTCTCCAGTCAGTGTGGGGCACCCATGGCTTCAGGGGGGTGCAGAGGAGGACAGGCAGCCACAGCTGGCAGTGCTTATCCCTGCTGGGCTGTGGTATCACTCTGCAGATTTGTTAACTCCCCTGTTGAGTGCAGTTACGTATTAGAGCTGCTAATACGCAGTGATTTTGCCTTAAGCTTGAAAGCACCAGAGGTTAAACAGATTTTGATATAAGAGCCTACAAGGAACACTCTATTTAAAAAGCCTATGCATCACTGGCTACAACTGAAAGGATGATGAGTGGTAGGAGGAGATGAAAGGTGGTTCAGACATGGGTATGATGACAACAGTAAAGGGAAATTAAATACACTGCAGGGAAATAGAAGTCATAATCATCTTGGGTTTGCAGCTCATGAACACTGAAAAGCTTATGTGATGAAACAGCAGGTAGAAGTGCCTTGAGACTCAAGTTTTAAGGCCCCAAGAGGTTAAACTTGACATTCTAGCCTTTTAAAGTTTTATGAGGGCATCCAATAATTCCTCCTGCTCAGCCCCTACCCCACTCCCCCCCCACACACACACCCCCAGCCTGATGTGCTGGTTGTTTGATTTACACACCTTCCTGAACATACAATGAATTCCAGGGAAAGCCAAGCAGAAACCACTGCAGGTCTGTAATTAAATATCCTTCATGCAGCTTAACCTCACCAGAAATGAATGTCCAGCCCCAATTTACCTTTGGCTGGTGAAAACTGACCCAGACTACAGGATCCGATGAAGTTTTTATCCACAAAAATACAACATGCCCATAACGTGGTGTCTGCTGGGTGCAGGCAGGAAAATCTTGCTAATCCACACAGGAATAATTTATACAATTGAGCATACTCTCATGAAAATTATTAGCCCAACAACACACTCTTCAACAGAGAAGATTTCACAGCAGAGAATTACAGACATATTCCTGCCACTGCCACCCTCCACTGGTCCCATGCAAGTACCTGAGTTACCCACCAGAAGCCACCTGGAATGTAAAATGACAATTTCAGCTTTCCTCACCACATCAGATTAACCAATAGTATAACAGATCCTATAATTAAAATACCTCTGTGCTAATTTTTCATGTTCTAATTATCCTAATGGCTTTTCTAATTACAGCATGATAATTATACAGAAATTAGACATGATTATGTTAATTATCTAGCTCTGCACGAATGTCACTTTTATTAGATAAATATCTCTTTTTTTGGTCTTAAATAAAACTGATGATTCTATAAAAATTATTGGAAGCAGTGATTGCTCTTCTTTCTTTTTCCCCACTTTCACCATTGTTTCCTTTTCCCCACTTTAACCATTGTTTCCTTTGTTTTAACTTCAAAAAATACAGATGGTAAATTATTTCAGTCATGGCCACCATTCTCATGAGCATGGATTGAGAGACCTAGCAGCTACACCCAGACCAGTTCAAGTAACTTCAGAACTGTCAATAAATTCAGTACAATCCCTTAGACTCTGAGTCTAAGGTAGACTGCACTCTACCTTTAAGTAGTGCACATCCCAGAGTGCCACAGAATACAAGCTTCTGGGAACTCTGGAGAACATGCCTACAATCACAAAAGATAAAATTCAGTCTTCAGAGATTGAGCTGATGTGCCTCAAATTGTGAACACAGTCTCAAGAACCAACACTGTGCTTGTAGCATTGGGGGAAAAGAGAAGTTGTCTGTGCCAAGTTCCCATTCATTCAGCCTAAAAATCAAGGGAAGGTTGCTTTGCTCCTGGTGTTCAAAAAGATAGATGACTGAGCATCCTTTGGAACATGCCTGACATCTGGAGGAGTGGAGCATCATCAGCATCTGGAGCATCTGGAGCATCATCGGTGGAGCCAGGCAGCAGATTTTACCCACTATGGATTATGTGAGGAAGAGTAACCCCAGCTCTGGAAGAGGACAAAGAAGAAGCCTTTCATAACTGATCATGTTGTGATAAATGGAGATGTTTGAAATAATACCTATGGATTATTTGGATAGAAAGTAAGGTGAAGTGCACGTTGGACCTGAATTCCTAACACGTTTCCAGAGATGTTGCATCAGCCTACAGGCACCACTGTCAGACACGTCCCAGCATAAGACCTTGCTTGTATTTTGGCAATGCTTTGCCAACTTTTGACAAATTAAACTGGAAATTTTTTTGTGCAAGAACTTGAGAACTTCTCAGTCGATGCTCTATGTAGTCTGTCATCCTATCTAACTGTGCTCCCTTTGGATCTATGTGTCTCAGTAGCTCTCCAGTATTTTATAATGCCCTCGGCCAGTTTCCACCAAAGTGATTGGAGAGTAAGGCCACTAACTCCTACATCTTTCATGAAGAGAAATATCCAAATGAGGCATAAAAAAATCTGCTAAAAATCAGTAAAGAAACAGTATGGCTGTACCAAATCAACCCTTACTGAGAGTCTAGCCAAAAATAACCCCCAGTAGAAATTCAGTCACAGTGGGTGAAACAAGAACTTGATACACAACAAAAATGTGATAAGGATCCTGCTCAGCACCTACAAACATAAAACTGTGTCACTGTGTACAGATACACCATGCCCAAGGGAGAGACCTTAGTAACCCTATAGTACCTATATGGCTCTGACTATCAGGTCTGAATATGTGTGATCCACTGAAATGACAGTGGGGTTTTATTTTTGCAGATGTATCCTTGTTGCTGATCTCTATAAATCTATTTCTGATACCTCAGCTTCCTAACAGCTTTGTTGCACCCATGAGACACAGGTTTTGTCTTCCTGTATCAACACACCCCTTAACACACCCAGGAGCTCAAGTGCTTCAAGCATGCAAACTGGGAGAAAATCAACAAACAATGAGGGCCAAGCTTCTGCTCTTCAAAGCAAGTGCCAAGGCTGCCTTTGATGCTCTACACAAAGTTTCCTTGTTCTTGTTTTTCTAATTCCTGCACATCTGATTGCAACATATGGCTAGTTTCAGCAATTGACAAAATATTTCCTTTTCTTTGCTATTTATGCCACAGCTTTCCGGAGCCACAGATGGCTCCAAAGTAGCAAATGACAACTGAGAAGCGGTGACATTTTTTCTGCATTTTAAACCAAAACACAACAGCAACAGCAGAAATTCAACTTCTCTCACCCACAAATTTCCATCACTTCATGCTGGATGGCTGCTGTGTGTTTTATTCTGGTTTTGATCCCCTTTTCACTTGTGATCTGGCTAAGATGTAGACAGACATATACTGGGCACACTGAAAGAGGTTACCACTCTCTGCTGCTCTACAAGAGGCTCCAGATAACTCACTGACAGGACAGAGAAAAGGAGCTGAAAAAATACACCTCACACTAATAGCTTTTCTTCCCACAAGGGTTAGTATTTAAACAAAACTGTGTTAAAATTTGGTATTCACTCTCCAGCTGCTGTGTCCCTAAAGCTCCCCATGAGAGGACCAACCCAAACTCCTACTGCAATTATCATCATAATATTCTAACTCCTGCATTATACTCTCCTCAGTAGATCCCACAGCACTTTTACAAGTAAAATCAGTGATTTTTTTTCCCATTGCAGAGGAGAGGTGATTTACCCAGGGCAACCAAAGAGCATCAGTGGCAGGACGGCAAACATAAAACCCCAGGTCTCCTGAGGCACCCATTGAATGTGATCTTGGACATCTCACATGCTGAGAACAAGATTTACCAACTGGCTGTCACCTCTTACAAGACCATAAGTATGTGTTTTGTAGACATGCACACCCATTACAGTGGGATCTGCAGCAGCATCAAGCCAGGCTCTGCAGGAGCCAGGTCCTGAAGAAAAAACTAGAGACTAACAAGAACTTCATTTTTTCAAACTGGGATGATATTCAAGCACAAGATGGAACACTCTTCGTGTTAGAAACCAACATGATTCATTGACCTTATTCATTTATTTCTTGTCTCCAAACAAGAGGCAAAATACAGCTCTAGTGGCCTGGGAATTGAACAGAGGAGGATAATGTTAATCCCATATACAGTTATTGGAAAAGAGTCTTCTTGCAAAATTAAAAAAGAAAAATAATAAAAAAATATATCATTGTGATGATTGCTTGGGCATATTGTGTTCCCTTTTACTCCAGAGACCAAATTCCCTGCTTAGATCTTCCACAAAGCACCAGGGTGGTTGTTCCATGAAGCTCTCTGGCCAGCAAGCCCGAGGAGAGGTTTCTTTAGCTGGGAGCTCGACCCACAGAGGTTAACCAAACTACAGCTCCAGAGGGGATATTATATAAATGTGCCCAAATTGAAACATTACCCCTTTCCTTTGCAGGATTTTTAAGACACACCAAATTTTTTTCCCCCCTGCTTTTCAAACACAGACTTTTTCCCACAATAAAAAAATCATCTTTAGTTTTGCCATTTGCGAGCTCTCTGGCTGGCCACGGGGAGGGGGGGACATTCCCCAACCCCCTCCACATCCCCTCCATCCTGTGCCGGCTCCGGGCTCTCCTCCCCGCCCGCCTCCGGAGCAGCGGCCGCAGCAACGCGGGACCGAACCCAGCCCGGGAGAAGCCAAAGCTGCTGCTGAGCTTCCCCCTTCCCATCCAGCGCTGCCCACGTGCGAGGATTGAGGAATGCAGCAGCTCTGTGGACTCTTAGTGTGGGTTTGCCCACATTAGTTTGGCAAACCATCCGGGCAGCATACTTACTCTTGAAATCCCACCCCTTTTTTTTTTCTCTTTTTTCATAATTCATGGAAAAATATAGAAATTTTTATTTGACAGAGCAGCAAGCTCTAATATTGCAGGAGCTTTGTTTTTCTTACTCCCATAATTTTCCCCTGCTGTGGCAGTAGGTGGGGGGAAAGGAAGGAGAAAGTTACTTTTTGAATTGCAGTGAAATCTTTCCAGATTCCGACCACTCCGTTTATTCCACTGGCATCCTGAAAAGAAGACAGTGTGCTAAGGGTTTGCCTTGCAGGGAGGACTTCAGTTGGACTGGCTAATAAAATCCATGAAAGTTTCTTAGATGGGGATAAAGAGTGATTTTTCAGTGATCCTTGACCTTTCAGATTTTTTTCTCTTTCAGTTGGAATAGGAAAGCCTTACTCATTCTCATGAAATTCACTGAGACTTGCTGAGATAAAAAAAACTTTGTGAGTGAAAGCATATAAGCATCAGGCCTCTGTTCATCAAGCAGAGAAAAAAATAAAAAGCAATTCAGTGGAGAAATGTGTTGGAAAAATCTTGCCCCAAAATCCTGGGGACTCTTCTCCCCAAGTGATAACACCTGAGATTTTGTTTTCTGTTTGGAGAGCACCATGTCTAGAGATCTTCCAGATCCAGTTCCAGACAAGCAGATTTCATAAGTCTCAGTAATTTTTAGGAGCTGCCAATGACTTCTTGCCAGAATCTTTTTTTAAAGACTTTGACATTTTTAAATTTTTGCTTGCTTTTCTATCATACAGAATTTCCTACTTTTTCCTCCCACTGTTTTTTCCCTGCCACCAAAAAGACAGATGTGTTCTTTCACAATATTTTAATTGAAATGTCTCCCTCCCGAAGAAACAGGAATAGTCTGAATTTTTCAACCAGCTGCAATAAGGATAGCCTACATCAAACTTTCAGAGTTCAAATATCAGCTGACGTTGTTTAAATCCAAAGCCATTTTTCAACAGGGTAAATCTTCACTGATTTTAGATGCACAACATTGAGTCAAATATAAAGCTGTAAAGAGAATCTTGCTGCCTTTAAGATCTTTTTGCTCAGGTAGAAGTAGTTCTACACCATTAAAAATCAAAGAAGCCACCTTCTCTAGTATTTTCAGGGCATTTTTTTCCATAGCCAGCTCGTAACACTGTATTACACAAGCTGTCACTAATCTCTTCTCCTTGGACAGCTTTGTATTTTGGCTGCAATCAACTATTGCTGCTGTACATAGGTCTAAGTAGGATGTCTACACTCTTCTCAAGTTCACTGGAGAAAGATAGACCTTGCCAGAAATTACTCAGGTCAAGGGTGGTCTCCACTTTGTATCTTTGGATGAAAGTAACTTCACCAGGAAACACATTACTTCTTTCCCTTGATTACAGGAGAAAGAAAAATTTACAAACTCTTGACTAGAGAGACTCCACCTTCTCACAGCTCAAGGTAAGACAAATGTATCTGGAAGCAAAACTCCCACAAAAGTCACAAGAAAGTCCCCACGGAGGAATGGACAAAGAAGCAAGAAAATTCCTGCCCCCGGAGATTTTCAGAGCTGAACTGAGCAAGCAACCTGAACCAACTTTGAAGTCAACTCTGCCTGGAGTGGGGGTGTTGGGCTAGAGACCTGCAGAGCTTCCTGCCAACCTAAATTATTCCATGCATTTATGAAAGAAGCTTTACAGGAGCTGGCATTACAGAGAGATGTGCACAAAATGCCCCATCAAAACCTTTCCCAAACCACATAAAACAAGTACCATTACAGAATTCAGTGAAGAGCACATGAGTTGCCAGATCAGGCCCTTCCAGGCAGTCAATCAAATTCATTTTCCTCTTCCTGCAGTGGCCAGTGGCAGAGGCTTCAGAGGGAAGTGTGTGGAGCCCCACAATAAGTGGCTTTAGAATAACACAACCAAAGGAGAAATTCCTTCCTAATCCCAGGCAGCCAGTAATGGGTTGATGCCCTGAAGCCTCTGGGTTATTATCCTCATTAGATTTACACCTATGCAGCGTCACTGGGGATGTTCTCATTGCCCACGCCAAGGACATGTTTTCTTGGCACACATCAGAGGTGATACAGAGCTTGCTCAGGCCTTTGCTACTCAAACTAAGCTACTGCATGCCAATAAAATCTTTACACCACACCATCTTGCATTAGGCAATATATGTTTGTACAGTCTGTGTGGTAACAGTAAGGGTTGTTGTTTTTTTTTTTAAAGGCAGAAGTATGTAATAAATGACATCCCTTCAAACACGCACAGACTTTGCATTTCAGCACCTTCTGCCTTACAGTCCTCCTACAACCTCAGCTCTTATATTTTGTTATGAAATTTATGGGTTTATGCATACCAAAATTGTGTGTGTGTGTGGACTGTTACCAGCAGGGTGGTCTTGGAGAAAAGAAGCAAATAAGATGCTCAAAATTGATTACAGGATATAATAAAAGTCAAGACTTCTTCCAGCTTATTCTCATATAGTCCCTTGGAAGAAGAAGAAGAAAAAAAGCCATTCCTTTTTTTTTTTTTTTTTTTATCCTTCTTCCCTTTTTCTATAAAGGAACTGCTTTCTCCCCACCCAACAGAGCTGGCAGTGATAGCCAATTTTCCTGCGTTTGAACCTCTGAGTACGCACTTCAGAACCTCACGTGGTGAAAACTAACCCCAGAATACCCAGGAGACATCTGAAAAACCCATTTCAAGGGCAATGCTTTGATTTCTTCACATACACAAAATTGGACTTCTTTTTTCTTTTTTTTTTTTTTTTTTCAGTCAGGGAAAATCTCCAGTCCCTGAGTGAAGGGAAAACGACAGCGATTACTCCTGCCTTTAGAAGGCTGGATAAATATTTACCCAATAAGACCATATATTATGGAATGAGCTTTTTCTTTTTTTTTCCCTCCCCAAAATACTGTTTCACTGTCTCAGCAACTGTGAATGGTCCTGGTGTCTCTCCTAGTGTGGGCGGCCATTTTGCTGATGCATCATCTCACCTTTGCTGGAAAGGGATTAGAGACCAACACCATTAGCATCAGTGGCAAAATTCCCAGGCATTGCTTCACTGTGCCCTACATCTTGTGTTGTCGCTCAAGGCTGAGCCAAATAAACACAGAGTGGTCAAAATATGCTGCTACTACAAAATGAGAACTTTCTGCACCCACCTTACCCTTATTTTTCATGGTTATAAATGACTAACCAAGGGCCCAGGCTGTGATGTGTGAGGCTTGACCAACTTTGCTCGTGTAGAATTTAACAACACAGAGGGAGCTTCCCAGGCCAGCCACTGAGCTGGTCCATCATCCTCCCTCCTTCACTTGGAGTTAGTCCAGGAAACTCCACTCCCCATCCAAAACAAGTATGTGTATATAGGAAAAAGCATTTCAAAGCTGTTATTTAGCAGATTCTCTAATTCTCCTAGTCCCTGGAGGAGTGGACTTTTAGTATTTTCTTGCACAGGGAGGGCCAGATTGTCATAATTTCACGGATGTTATATAGTATTTTACCCCACAAGAAGTCCCTTTGGATCCAGCAAGTAAGAAACCCATCTGGTCCAAGGAGAACAAAAGCAAAAAGAATGGAGCTGCCAAATCACACTGGTTGGCTTTCTCCAAGATTTTTCTGAAACCCAAACCAAAGCTTTCCATCATGACAAAACTCCTTTGCACTAGTATTGTCTGCCTGCCTCTGAAATGAATGAGAATATATGGAATATCTGTAAGAAAAAAACTGCAAAGCAGTTAATTAAGCATTGCTTTCTTTGTTTTCTTGGGGAAGATCGCTGTGTGGAAAAAAATTAGAAATGCATATGTATTGGTGACAGCTTGAACTAATTTAGATAAAAATATAAACTGTGGAAAGCAAAATCTGAAGAGAAAATAAAAATTTGCAAGGGAAAAATATACAGTAGAGGCTGCCATTTCTTCAAGCTTTGGAAAAGGAAATTGAAGTTTAATGGAAATGTTGTACAACCTGTTTTCAGGTACTTACTTCTTCCATAAGACATTCACTGACACCACTGCATACAACATCATATGACACTGTTCTGAGAGGTCATTTACACAGTAATCTTTACTAGTAAGAACTATTGCTGTCCATAATATATGGTGGATCATTGGGAAAAAAAAACAAACCAAAAAACAAAGTAACAAATTATTTTGTCACAGAACTGGTAATACAATGCCAAGGTTACTGCAATCAAAGCGTTTTCTGCTGCTGAAAGTGCTGTTTCTGTTACAAAAGAAGTTATATATTGTGCATGAAAGAGCAAATTCTTTCATTTCAGGGCTGTTTACCCTGGGAATTAAGTTTTCTTTTCCTATACCATAAGCTTTACTATGGATTTCAGCACAGCCTCTCTCTTTTGCATTCATTCAAGCAGCAGTGCTGTTGGGTGAGAGCATGGCATGTATATGGAATAGCAGAGGGAGTTTTACCTAAGCTCTCTTTATAGTTTGGTTTCCTCCCATATACTTTGCATTCTTGCACTGAGCAGAAAGGTTGTAAGCATTGTGAGACAGAGAATTCTTCCTTTTCTTGGCCAACAAAGTTCCTGCAATATGTGTTGTCTCCAGCATAACATCTTTCACTCATGAAGGAAATCTGGGATTTCTTGAGGTGCATTTTCCTTCTCTCCTTGCTTCCACCCCCCTCTATCCACTTCAAATCCAGCTTCATTCATCAAATGAGGAAAAAATGAAGCAACTTTGGTTCACCATGAAGTGCCATAGGTCTCCAGCAAGAATATAGTGTAGCTACTATGTTCAGTAAGAGGGAGGGAGGGAGGGAGGGAGACGACAGAAAGATCCAGTTCCTTCCAAGCACAACAAACGTGACGTTGAGAAATGTGCTTGGAATAACTCTGGATAAGCCTCACCTCTGCTCAGCAGCCAGCTCCCTATAATTTCTGGACAACAAATACAGCATTGGATTAATAGATAAGGCAAGAGGTTTCTCATCCCTTTCATCTGAACTCTTCCCTCCAGCTGCCAAGCCAGCATTTTGGCCTCGAGACCTTGCATCGATCATCCCGGAGCACACACAACACAGAAATTAATTAGAACCAAATAAAAAACATAAATTGTGACCATCCTGAAAAGCCAAAGTCCCCCATGACATGTTGGGGACACAACATCTTTATAACATCTAAAGTAGGAACTTTGGGGGGCAATCTACCATCTCGAGCCCATATGTGCTTGGGACAGATGACAAGACATGCTTTAAGAGTGCACCTGCACTCTTTTATGCCAACAGAGATGCTGTTCCCATAAATTAGTCATGTATAAGCTGGTTTTGAACCCCTCACTCCTTGCCTGATGCCAGTTCCCAGCAAGTTCACCCCAGCTGAATATAGAGAAGGAAATGTATTTACCTCGGGACCTTTCTCCATCTGCTATCAGCACCCTCCCACATAAAATCATCCTTCTCCCTGCCTTCTGTGGCATTCATGCACGGTATTTAAAAGTCAAATAAAATTATTAGGTGGCTACAGTTATACCACAGAATTGGTTTTCAGAGAAGACATCTAAAGCCCCATGCACCATAATGCAGGGAACACAGAAAAGCTTTATAGGCTTTCCCCTGCCCCACAAGAGCTGAGGATCTTTGAGAGTCCCTGCATCTGTCAAGTGTGATGTTTATTTCCTCCATGAAACAAGCTATCTTTATGAAATGAAATGACTGCCCTTCATATATTAAAATAACACCTCCCTAGGAGAAGCTTCCATGGGCATTGGCTGTAGCCCACTTCATAAAGGGAACATTTACACTGCAGAAAAGTTAAAAGTCAGCTCAGGATTGGTCAGATCAAGACCAATTGGGAAGCATGGGAGCTGGATGTTTCATCTTTGCTATGAAGTTATGTACCAAGCAAAGGCTGGGTTTTGGTTGTTTATTGGGGGGGATTTTTTAACCAACTTTTTTCCATGTTGCAAAGTCTCTCTGCTAGAAACAAAGAAAGCTTAAATGTGGATTTTTTTAAAGTACTGTTAAATTTTATAGACATTTTGTGCAGCTTTGTGCTGAAATTGTTTAATGGTTTATATACATGGCTGGCTTCATACCCTGGTGCTTTTATTTCATGCTAAACTATGTAAACCTTCTGCTGGAAACACAACTACTTTTGTATCCAGGAAGCAGGGCTTTGAAGCATAATGTGTAAAAGTGAGTGGGATTTCAACACACGATACTTAAATGCCATTCTTCACCCCATAAGGACAATGTATTTCTTGTCAGTGCAATGAGGTTTGCAGAGAAAACAGGGAGAAAATGTCTTTAGATATTAGTCAGCTAGTAAAAATCTGAACTTTGGAGCATTGCATTAGGTAATCAGTTGTATAAAATGAAAGCCTTTGGGTGCCTTTTGTAAACCTTCAGCATACAGCATAATTTTTTTCACCAATCCATTCAGAGTGAAACACCTCCTTTTTCATATTCCCCTTCTATCACTCTCCCAGCTCATTGTCCTACCACTGAATATTCCCTTTGCTCTTGCATAGATGATGCTACCAACTTGCAAGCTAAACTAGATTAGCCTAGTTTTCTGACTCCTTTTATAAACCATTTAAAAATGTGGGTTAGGTTTGTAATTGAGGGGCTGCACTACAGGATATATCAAACTCCAGTTTAATTCTTGGCTTTGCCAAATAATGCCATGGTAACCTAAGCAAACTTAGCTTTAACCTTGAACCTAACTATGAATCCGTCCTTCATTTGAGCAGTAAACTGGACTAGATGATCTCCAAAGGTGCCTTCCAACCTAAATTATTATATCAATTTATGATTAGACTGTGTCTATTGGTATACCATCAGGATTACACTTCCCTGCTGCCATGAATGTTGCTGGAATCCATAGAAGAAATAGATTTCTCACTATCCCCTTCTTGATTTTTCCAATGCACATAACTGTAACTTCAAACATCCCGCAGCTTTTGTTGAAGTATTTTTTACCTCCATGAAGAAACAAAACCTTCATATGTCATAATCAATATATACTGAAAGGAAGTAGTACCCTCTGAGTATCTGGACTTTTTAAGACAGTCTCAAAATATGACATAAAAGCACTGATCAATGCTGAAAATGCTTGACTGTGAAAAAAAAAAATAAATTGTTCCCCAAGATTCTCTCATTTTCTTTTGCAGACTCAAGGAGCTTTGGTATAGCAGGGCTGAGTTCTGGTCCCATTGACATTCCTCTTTGCTGTTGTCCTTATTTGCTAGGATAGAATTGGTGAGTACAAAAACACAGGGGGAAATTTTGATTTCTTCAGTGCAGTGCCAGCAATCGGTGTATCAGCAAAAGGGCACTTCCTCATGGTAATGATTCATTCAAGACTTATTACCCAATGCACATAGCAGACAATCTCTTCAAAAGATGATGGTCTCCATCTTCAGAGAAAAACTGGGGACTAGGAGATGCTTCCATAGCTACAGGCATGAATGCCTAAAATTGAGTTAAGGAGTCATCAGTCTCTTAAATTGATATAGCTCATTCAAAGGTTATTTACACATACAGACAAAACAAAATCCTGTGCAATAAGATGAAGAGTACAGCTGGGTGGTAAAAATCCTTATGGCTCATAGCAATCATCCACTTGTGAAGCATCCTCTTGATGTGATGAGAGCTTTGTGCTCTGCAGACAGTGCTGGGATTGCCCACACAATTTCTAAAATGTCTGTTATTAAAATCACTCTTAATACTCTTACTATGACAGCATCTGAGAAATCTTCCTCCACTTCCATCAAGAGACAAGACACTTAGCCCTGGCAAGTCACTCTGTCTTGCCTTAGTGAATAGGCCAGGCATTTTAGAAATTTTATTTTCTCAAATAAAATGTGGAGATACTGAAAAATACCCATTTATAAAGTGAATATATGTTCTTCTTAAGTAGATCTTGTCCTGTCCAGAACAAGCTGCATTAAAAGATTTACTTTTCAGTTTCATTTTGGAAACAAATCCAAACAAGCAGAAAACAAAATGACTCATCAAAGCAATTTATTAGCTAATTTATTGAAGAGAGAGAGAGAGTAATGTTGTATGTGAGAGTTGTTATCATATTTGGGCTCTTCCACATGGAAGTGAAACTCTGGCAATGAGTTCTTGTAGGTATTAGTGTCTCATCAGAGAGTCCTGAATCTACGTGGAGTGCAGTAGGGCCACTTCTTCCATGTGGGTGTATTCAGCTCCTGGGATGCCAGGCAGCCAGAGCAGCAAAAAAAGGGAAGATTCTGTTTCTTCAGACTGGCTTCAAGAGGTAAGATGGGCTGTTTCTGCACCATTAACTTGCAGAACCCCATCACCTGCCTGCTTTCTGTTCATTCCACTAAAATTATACAAACATTCCTACCTACCAACCTGTATTAATCTTTCCCTTATAGCCACAGGATCACTTATATACTACCAATAAATGCACAGGGTAAGAGCTTGTAAGATACTTCTTCATTTCCTGGTATGAAATGTGGGGAAAAAGCAGTCCTATAATACTGTAGTTTATTGAGAGCATTTATAGAGAGCATTTTTCCTAAGGAGTTCAGAGAGCACTGAACTTACAGACCCATAAGCCAGGACTTTCTCAGAAATTCTGAAAGCAAGTGTGGCATAAAAAGTAGAACCATGCATAGAAGAAGGGGCTTTCTGTATAATTCACTTTGTCAGAACATGCCTGAGTTCAGGAGGAGTTTGAATGATGCTCTCAGGCACATAGTGTGAATCTGGAGGTGCCCTACACCAGGACAAGAGTTGGACTTTAGGATCTTCATAGGTCCCTTCCAACTCAGCATATTCTATGATTCTATGATCTAGCATGGGTTTTGATCAAGCCAAAGCAGCCTGGTCTTAGCTTTTAGGAGACAGAGATGTTGAACTAAGCCACATCCTTCTTCTCAGCTCTCCCAGCCATGATGCTCACTTCCCATTCCATCTGGGCCATGATGCCAGCATGTGTTCCTTTTATATCTTACTAAACTGTAGATTTAAGCCAAAAATCACCTTTTCACTGAATACCTACGCCTTGTCTAGAAACTTCTGTATTCCCATTTCATAAGAACTAACCAATTCCCTTGTGATTCCTATTTTATACTCCTATCTTACACCCAGGTGTCCACCTGTTTCCATCCACTGCATAGAACCAACCATTCTTCTTCTAATTCAGAGCTGGAAATTTGATTACTGAGATCCATTACAGCCAGTTTGGCAAGGAGAATTGAAGCTAGATTTCACAGGCTGACCATATGCAACTTTAAAGGGTTTCAAGCTTCAGTTTCCTGCTCACAGAAGAAACATTTTCTTTTTAACTCATTCTCAAGACCGCCAGAGAAAGCCAGGGCTATCTGACATATTTTGGCTCGCTGTAACCAATACTTCATGGTCTGATGATAAATGTAATAGGCCATAAGCTGGGTATTGTGTCAAAATTGTGTGAGAGGCATTAATTGTTGGGAGCTAGAATTGAAATCAGATGGCCCACTTCAGACTGACATAACCCAAAGGGCTGTTCTTCACAGCTGAGTGGTGAATAAATCAGCATCAACCGGAGAGCATGGGAGGCTGGGCTGGGCTGTGCTGCTTGTTATGGTGCTGATGCAAACAAATTGGAAAAAAAATACAGACACATGTGGGCACACACACACACACACACACACACACACACACACACACACACACACACACACACACACACACACACACACACACACACACACACACACACACACACAAATACATGGAAATTATTCAGGCTCTGTGTTGCTGCAGCAAATACATGGAAATTATTCAGAACCCATGTTGCTGCAGCTGCTAAGCTTTTTCATTAGGGACTATTTTAAAGCTTTTTTTTAAAAGCAAGAAATTGGTCTCAGCTTTAATGTGACTGAGCAATTGCATTCTGCTTGTGTGCCAACTCACTTTTCCTTTCTTGGGACATCTCTCTGGGCTAAGAGCATTTCCAAACCCTGTTGTACAACTCAGAAGCTTTTGCTAACGTGAGCAGAACAATCCCACCCTGTCACACGTCAGAGCCTTTATATGAGAGCTTCACTAGGACAAGTAAGGAAATGAGTACTGGCTGGAGCCAACTGGTCTGTGCATAGCTTGGGGATGAGGGAAGCAAATGTTAAAGGACTGAAAGGGAGCATGGGGAGAGAGAATTGTTGCTGAAAAATATTTTTGGTAGAAACAAGATTGCTACAACAGACTTCCAGTGTTAGGAAAGGCATGATTAAGTGGAACATACTTTTGAAAGCAAAGAAATTTGGGCAATTAAGATGGTTGTATTAGTTCAAATGGTGTGTGGGAGGAGGTATCATTTGATTGACATTAATTGCTTCTATTAGGGCTGTGTGTACTATACTTCAGCCTGGCATACAATCCGTGGATTAAGCAGAGGACAGTGGCTCTTTTGTAGCTCTTGGAGTTCATTTGGAGCTGAATGACAGTCCTTGAAGCATGGAGCTGGGTTGCAAAGAAATCCCTATGGAGCTTAACATCACAGGTGGAAATACTCTCCTGAAAGGTCTTGCCACCTGCTCTAATTGCTGAGCTTAAATGTTTCAAGGCTTTTGCATCTGTACTCAACATCTTTCTTAGATGCAGTCATAGAGAAAGGTCCATTTGAGCCTCTCTGGCCCATTGGTCACCCGAGCAAATGTCTCCCAGCCAGAGATTCATGAAGACAGTAAGTTTCTGGCTTTCCTTCCAGCACTCATGACTCCCCAGCCTCATGAGCCATATATCCACTAAAAGCAGATGGTTGGGGGAACAGCATTCTCACAGCTGCAGCATGAAGTCCAAATTCTCATCTCGGAAGACATGTGGAGCAATACACTACCACAAAAGAAATACATTCCTTTTCATTCCATTTCATTCCTTTCTTCCTTTCCTGATAAATATGGCTCAAAAATTTCCTAAAGGCAGATCCAGCCTCCCTGCCCACATTCCACAGCCCCAGTGAGGAGATCTAACAGTGGAAGAAAATCATCTCGAGTGGGGTTTTTTAGTCAAGCAGCTTAGACATGATGTCTAATATTTAGATAACCAAAATGAGATGAGATAAAGTAATCTCTCATCACTTTCCCACTGAAACAATAGAAGTATTAGCACGTTCCTGTGAGCACATTCTGATTAAAACATTGTGAAATGCTCAGGTGTATTATCATGGTGAGACATGAAAGGATCTGAGGTGTTCTTCAGGGAACAGATCTGTAATTGCAGGAGTTGAGAAAAGACCTTGACAAAGATACCCAATAGCTCATCCAAAGATGGATTAATAGTTGATTTTATTATTCTTTTCAACTCATTGTCAGCACTAATGGGAAATATTGCTTTAGGTTGCCTTGGGAAGGATTTGATTCTTTCCTTCCAGTTTTCTTGCTTTTAGTCAAATAAAAGGTTTTGTCTCAGGATGCTCAAATTCAAGTGTCTCACATCATCTGTCCGAGACTTTCCATCCTCTAAACAAAACCATTTAAAGACAACTAGGTATATACAACTTTTCATCAATTTTTAAAATTAATTTTACGTTGAAATACGAAATCTAAACGTTTCTTTCTGAAAAGATTAAAACAGCACCTTTTGCCAGGAGTAGAGCATGTGAGGTGAGAGCAGGGATGTCACCACTCAGCACAGGTTTCCAGACTCCCAATTAACTCAAAAACATCTTCTCCCAGAAAATAACTTATTTCCCCCCATACATCTGACCTATTTGGGGGGGCAGAAGGACCCCAGCCCAGATTCTGCTCCTCTGCCAGGGAGAGCCCTGTGTCTTTGTACCATTTCTCCCCCACAGAGATGGTTTCACCTGCCTATCCCATAAGACTTACAGGCAATCATAAAAACGGAAGTATAATTCTTGCAATTACATTTCAGGAGCAGTTTTAATGAATATTAAAATAACTTTAAACATCAAAGTTTTGACTGAAGTGGAAAAATAGTATCTTTACTACCAGCCCTTTCCCCGTGCTAAAAGAAGATGCAAAGAAGAAGGGAGAATATGGGATTTATCAGGGATGTCAGGAACAATTTACAGGAGCTCAGTGACCTGCACTTTGAACTGGGCTCTCCACCTATGATCTGTAGCATCCTATAAAAAGATCTGCTGTTATCTTCTTTGCTGCAGCCAGCCATCTCCACAGGAAGGGCAGGCTGCCTGCATTGCCTGAGGAAACACTTGGACTATTAAAGGCAGACAAAGGTCCTTCTTTTTATTTTTTATTTTATGTGCACTGTTTGCTGCAGAGGATTTCTTTACAGTATCTCAGGAACAGCAGTTTGAGCCTTTTGAAGGTCAGCTCTAGCTGTAAAAGCTATCCAGAGGAAAACCTGAAAAGGATTGTCAGCACTGACACAATGATTTCTTTTGGTCTTTACAGAGAAATGTCATGGTCAATCTTTACAGCCATAACCTGCTTGAGGTCCTGAACTACAAAAAGTATCTAACCCACAGCTCCTCTAAACCTGTAAGCACAAGGGCGGCTCAAAGCATGAAAGGATGCAGCATACCAGCAAGGGCCAGGGTGTTTGAGCTGTGGTGGGATCCGAGGGCACTCACATTCCTTCCCCAACACTCTCCATCTCCGGAGAATGCCCAAAGAAAAGGCTCTGCCAGCTGCTGAGACTCAGTTCTCTGCTTCTTTCCTCAGTTCTCGGCTACTCAACACATCCTGTGGTTCATGGTCATGTAGAACATTTGGGGATGCTGCAGGAAGGCTGCCCACTCCTATCTCTAACCCTGATCTAAGCCATGCACAAAATTGCAGTCAGTTACAGGGTCATCAGTTCAGCTGGTAACGTGTCAACACTGGGGCTAGATCCTGACACACCCTTGAGAGATCAAGACTCTTTCTGTCTATGATTACTCTTTATTTACAGCATCCGATAAAAATTTACAGTAACACGAGGAGCCTACAGATGAGACCAGGATAGGAATCAATGAGGACAGGTTTGCATGAGGAACAGTTTTATATGAAAAAATACTGATGCAAAACATGTCCCAGGTGTATGCTGATAACGGCAAAATTTCTAGCCTAGAGAACTGTCAGAGGGTGCTTTATTTCAGCTGTCTTCATCAACAAGAAGAGAGTGGGACAGAGCAAAAGGCTGGTCAGTCTTAAACAATTCGATGTCAGAGAAATGGACCTGACCTGTTAACTTCTCTATTTCCTGAACACTTTCTGCCAATTTTTTGTTTCACCAGAAATGGAGACATCTCAGTTTTCCCTCTGACTGGTGAGGAAAATGCTGGCTCTGAGGTGCTCCTGGTGGGAGAGCAGTCAGACCCCTGACAACTTCCATTTGCAGAGCCCACACCTGAGTGAGACCAAAGGCTGGGAGAAAGCAGATCAGAGCACTTCACCCACATGAGTCCAACCTTTCCTCACAGATCATCTCCAGCCTGGCATCTCTCAGCACTTTGGAGATTTGGCATCTCCAAATGAAGAAAACGTTCCAGGTGAGCCTGCACCTCTCTGCAGACAGGGGGTAGGAGCTGAAGCTCTGGCCATGGCCTGGCTGAGCACTCCTCCCAGCATCTCTTTGGCTGTAGTAAACATGTTTGGCTCCAGGAGGAAACCACCCACCAAGTTTCATATGGGTTTTTGCTGCTTTAGTTCCCCATTCCCACTATAAAATCCATGATAAAAGAACATAAATAACCCAAATGGAAACAGCTTCTCTAGAAATCACCCGGAATATTTCTGAGCCATAAATATTCTGTCACTGTTGATTTAATTCCCAGCACTTAGGAAAACGCAATTACAAGAGACAAATGGTGATGAATGCTGAAACCAAGGGTATGTTTTTGACAATGGGAGACAGGACTTGCTCCCTGTGAGTTGGCATCAGTCATGCCAATAGTTATCCATGTTCTAGCACTGCCAGCTTTCTAAATGCTATGAGTGCACTGAATGCTAGCTGCCTAAAGCTATAAATTAATGCAGCTGATGTACTCCATCACTGCATTGTCCACTTGAAAGGGCAGGGGTCAGAATCCCAGATAATATTTTGGTAGGAATAAAAGGAAGCAGGTTAGTCCTGATTCACAAAAGCACCCAAGTTTCTGTTACACCTAGAGCTCAGCATGTGCTTAAATACTACACTGAATGAAGACAGCCTGAACTCCTCACAATATCCCAAACTTGCAGCAAAGCCAGGCCATTGATTACTTGCCCCAAATGAGAGAATTTGATGAACATGAGGAGCCCCCATTGTTCTTCCCCCCCAGAGGTCATGGCTCCAACCAACAGCACCACATCCCTGTGTGATGGCAGATGCTGCCCCAGACCTTGGGGACTTTACTGGAGCCATACCCACTGCTCATCCATGTGGACCATTAGATTGGCACTTTCTTTTGGTTTTTTTCGATCAGCTAACAAACTCCTGAAAAAAACAGAAGATGGGGAAAAAAAAGGTGACATTTCAAACCAAAGCTTTAGCTAAGATCTTACTCTTAGCATTTCTCCCTGGGAATAGCTGCTCACTGAGTAGCTGTCATGCTGTTTCTTCCTTGTCAGACACCTTTCACTGTGTATTTAGGCCACGCAAAACACCCCACTCTGTTAAATGGGAACTCAGGGCTCTGTGTTTGCTGGAGATTTCTCTCCTTGCCTCACATACCTGTAGCCAGCCTGTATCCAGCACACTGAAAGCACACAGCACACTACATACTCATTAAGGTGCAGATAAAATCCCTCTTTCCCACAACACCTGGCTTGCTGCAAGTAGCTGCAGGGGAACCTCAGGGAGTTCAGTCAGAGACTCATCCTCCCAGCACTGACTTCTCTCCCCTTAGGGTACAGAGCTGCTAATTATTGAGCAAATAACCAGACTCTGCTCTTTTGTGTTGAAATACAATAAAAACCCCTTACAGGGTCTGATCCCAAACCAATCTGATTCCGTGGGCTGCGAATCAGGCCCATTGCAAACCCCTCCCCACACACCTTCATGAAGACAACTGCATGAAGGGCAGGTAAGCACAAGGAGAGCCTCACTTTTCCACTTTATGTGTGTGGGAACCTAGAGAGAAACCCTCCACGTGCATATTTTGAGTCTTGTCCCATGACCTGTCTGGTGCATTGCCAAGTGGGACAAGGGGGGACAAGGGCTGCTCTTGCAGAATGTGACTTTTAGCCACATTTTAATGAGCAGCAGCCACCCAGAGGAGGAACCTCTATCTTGCTTCCTAATCCCAGCTTCTGGTGGGAAAGAGAGTGAGAAAACAGAGCTGCATGAGAGCCAGGAGCTAGATGAGGGAGTGCTGGAAAGTGTTGTGTGTGATGGGTGGATAATGTCCAGACTTAGGCAGAGGACATGGCTGAGATCACAGCCTAAGGACCACCTCAGAAGGATGGGCCACTCTGTGGTGGATGGCACCATGCTTGTATCCTCACTGTGCTGCAGAGCTGGGACCATCTACCTTGGGCTGTGCTATAACATTCAGCAACAGGAACCCATAAACCCTCTTTTCTTCAGCTTTCACCGTGATTGCCCTCAGGTTGGTCTCCAACAGAAACCCCAGGGAGGTAAGAGGACCTCAGGAAACTTGGGGGAAAATGTTCTGTCGGGACCCCACACATTCTGTCTTTTCCCTAGATTAATTCAATCTGTCTCAGCTTCCAGCCAAATCAAGATATGGGCTCATCTTGCTAAATATAGCTCTCAAGTAATTTCCTGCATATTGGGACGGAGTCATTTGGCAACTGCCAGATAATGTGTAACAAAAACACGGGGCAGTGGTGGACGCCTGTGGCTGCCCATAAACCATTAGCAGCAAGGTCAGCAGCCTCCGACCCTGATTGTGTAACCCTGAGCATTACCATTCCTTGGTTTATTTTCTCTTCCTCTCATGAGGATGGTAGAAACTTTAGGAACAGGGAAAGGGCATCTAGCATGATCGCCTGCAATTTCCCGGCAATCTTCTTAATCCCACTTCTTTCCATAAGGCTGCTCTTTTCTCAAGCCCCTCCTCAAAAGAGAGACAGAGGTGTCCCCTGCACTTAGAAACTATCGCCTTAAAGTACCATCTTAAAGTCTTAGTGTAATGTCTTTACATTGCTTGCCATTCCCTAGTAACTTATTCCATATGCTTAAGCACTCTTTGAGCATAATGCATCCGCCTTATTCCCATCTAACTTCCCAGGGTTTTCAGACTGTCTGCTGATTTTTGAACCCCTTGCCAGTGTGAGTCATCTGCCCCTCAGGAATTCCTAAGTCTTCTTAAGAAGATAAAGATAAAAACAACAACAACAACAACAAAGAATCAAAGTCTGCATCCATCTAGTTAACTATTCTGTCTTCCATGGTGATGGAAATGGAAAGACTATAAAAGAAAAAATCGCATAGAAAATGGTCACTTTCTATGGCACGTCCTCTTGGTGTCTGGAAACCATCACTTCCAGGACTGCCTCAACTGCAGGCTGCATCAGGACTAGGAGCTACTCACAAATTTACCTTCCACAAAAGTGTCTACTTCTCTCTCAGCTCCATCTGTCCTCTTGGCCTTCACAATGTTCTGTAGCAATGAACTATTTAATAATGTGCCACGTGCCACAGTTCTGCAGTCCTTTCCCACTAGGTGAGATTAACATCCTTTAAGCATTCCTCATGGAGACTGTCACCTCATTATCCCAGACAACTGCTTCCAAAAGCAATAATGTTTGTCTGTGGCCCAGTGGCCCCCGATTGGAACAATGTTCCTTAGGAGGACAGACTGAGAGCCAGGTGCCTTCAAGCATCACCCAGGGATACTCCATCACAGCAGCAGTCAGCCTTGTCCCCTGGTTTGTGCCTGACTCCTGGTGATGCCAGCACTTCCTGAGAAAAGCTGTGAGCAGTAAGCAGGTTCAGCATCCTCAGAGGAACAGGAACACAGAGGTGAACTTACGCTGTGAAGCATAACTGAGGACAAAACTGGATACTCTTCTTATCCATGAAAAAATCCTGGGTTCGGGGCTTTTGTTTATTATTAATTCCCGCTAAGTTCCTGATCTCAAAGACACCTTGAAGCAATGAGCTCCTCTTTTTAATTATGTACCCTGTGAAGAGGTACTCTTTTATTAGCATTTCTTTCATCACCTTTCTATTTTAATCAAATGTCTCCATCTCCTTGCACTATGAGGCAGAGCAAATATAAGTTTCTGATGTCCAAAATATGTATTTTCTTCTGCTTACTCATTCCAGCTCTCATAACTTACCCTAGGAGGTCAGCAGCCATTTCTGTTCTGCAGCTTTGCCCTGGGCTGTTTCAACAATAATTTCCAGATTCATTTCCTGACGGCTGTGGCTTTTAGCCCACGTTTCCTATGCTGGCTCCCACACAGCTCCAGCCCTGCCTGCCTTGTGCTGTGCTGCACGTTTGCCACCTGCAGCTTCACTTATCTCAGTGATATGAGACCCTTTAAACATACTCAGGCTTACTGTATGCTCTGTCTCCACTTGAAGATGCAGATGGGCTTTCGTTCCACTCACAGACACTCATACAAATATTATGCACAGGACCAGAAGGGATCCATTGATGCAACCCACTATGAACACACACACACTGACTTCCACCAGAGTTCAGGTGTACCCAGTCACAGCTTCCTGAACTGGAGAACTCTACCTGTGTGATTCCTCATTCTTTTGATTTGTCACAATAACCTCCAAGGGAGGTTAACTCGGGTTAAATTCAGTCAAAACTGAATCAATCAAACAGATTTATACCAACTGAAATTGCATGAAAGGGTACAAACTGAATCTCTGATTTTCACCAAGGTCACTAATTTACCCATTAAGAGCTGTTTTGCCCGAACAGTGATGGGTGAGCATCAGGAAGCACTGGTGGGTGGTTTGGAGAAAACATTTACATCTTCAGCTGATTATTTCAGCTTAAGCACTCCTGCTGGGATTAGGGTCATATCTAGCCGTATGAAACCATCACATTTTGCAGGGTTTCCAGCTGGAGATGTAACTCACACCAGGCCAACTGCAGGTCAAGCTCATTCCAGCAATTTGTGTCCAAATGGACTGAGATTTACTGAGAGGTTCACAGGACCCCAAAGAACCTCACCTGATATCCTTATTTTCAAGAGAGAATTTCTCTGCTGCAATTCACCTAAAAGATCCCTATTAACTAGTGGAATGAGAAGTGAATGTCTCCTCATTTCCTGACCTAGCAGATCTTTCTTTTTCTACAGCTTTACCTATTCTTGTCCAATTTTGGATCAAGAAGTCCTCTTCGTGCAATGTAAGCACTGTTCCAGTTGAAGTAAATCAAGGCTCCATCTCTCCCATAATGTCACAATAAAGTGCAGGGAAACTGGTATTTGCACCTTTCAAAGTCCACATCTTACTCATTCATTTTGCAGAAGCTGAGTAATAAAGTTCCCCGGTAGCTTTTTAAAAAAATTACAACTCACTTTTCTAACTTATCAAGCAATCTGAGATTCATTACATTACACTGGTACAAAGGCAGATGAGCCAAGGAAGGGCTAGGAATGCATTTGCACTGAAATAGTTCAATGAAAAGGGGCATTTCTTACCAAAAACTCATATATTGTGATGAAGTTACTGTGACAATTAACAAAGCTTCCAAAAAGAAGTTCAGGTATTCTTCTGCATAAATCAAATTATCTTAAAATAAAAGAAAGTAGAAGGCCCTTTTTTAACTGAAAACCCAAAACAATTCCTTGATTTAAATAGCAACACTTTAGAGTAAATAAAAATGATACAGTATCTTCTACAGTAAGTAAATGAGCATTTTCTGTACTCCCAGCAAAGACAGCACCAACTTTTGCCTTTTTCAAGACTCAGTATTGACGTCCTCCCCTCTGCTTCCATCTGATTGCTTCTTCACATGTACATGATACATTCCACAATATGGGTTTAATAGTGATAAAAATTTTACCCACCAACAGACCTGTACTTTGAAATTCTTAATAGATAATACAGGACTCTGACAACCCCTCACCTAAGACCAGGCTGGTTGCCATTTCCCCCATAAGATGATGTGGTTGGTATCCTGAGTGTCCTTTTCTGATCTCTGGAGCTTCACTGTTGCAACACGCTGCTGTATTTTTATTGCACATAACTACAATGTGTGAGCTACAGCTGGGTAAAAACATGCCCCATTAAGGCAGTGAAGACACAGCAAAAAAAAAAAAATACTGTCATACCACTTTTAGGGTGAGAAATTAGAAAGGGCTTAAGAAGAATGAGTTTTCAACCCCACCCTCTAGAACTTGGAAGGAGTTCAGATACTACAAAGATGGGGCCAGACAAACTTTCCTTTAATGTTTCAATAATCACAATTCCCAGGCCAAATCCTTGGTCTTAAACAAATGAAAGAGAATAAAACTTCCCCTTCAGTCTTTTGGTGGAACATTGTTTTTCAATGAACACTGTAATTCAGTGAATGGCAAAACTGTTTCAGTAAATTTGTAGGAATTCCTTTCCAGATCCACAGCCCAGAGCAGACCTAGAGCTTGGCTTGAAACTACTTCTTATGCTCTTCCTGCAGAGAGGGGTTTTAGCAGTTTGACAGTACTAATGTATGACCAGGTCAGAGAAGCTTGAGGACATGAAGATCACTTTAAGCAGAAAAGGGCTCTGGAACAGTATTGCCAAACAATTCTGGGGCATTATAAATCTTCCCATATGAATTCAACAGTGATACCCCTCAACCTTCTCTACTGAATTCTTTTTTGTTGCTTAAGTCACCAGACCCTCTTTTCCATATCCAGCAGCACTGAAAACCTCTCCATCTATACCACTTGGTAGGATCACTCTTCAGGAACTTCTCCCACTGTTGCAGAGTGTTTACTTAGCAGTTTGAGAAAACAGATTACAAGACACAGCAGCAAAAAGGGGACAGGCAAGGCAGAGACCACAAATTAAACAGTGGCAACCGAGTCAGTGGCAGAGCAGGTAAAAGTCTTTCTCACAACCTGTGTTCAAGGAGAGGTTACAGATTTGGAGGCTGGTCCTTCAGGGTCCCCTCGGGATGCCTAAAATAAATGCCCAGTTTGTGAAAGTATTGGTCCAACTGCCCCAATGCAGGGATTACGTGACAGCCTGTCCATCTAGCCTGAATGACTGGCAGAGACCCATCAGAGGCAGCAGAAGTCAATTAAGCCTCTGCTTACACACAGCCTTTCTGAGCCAAGCTAAATTTTTATAACCCCAAACTGTTCTGTTTCAAATTCTAAACTCACACTTTCACATCCCTTCCAGTAGAAAGTATGTGAATTAAACACATGTGTAAGAGACAGACACACACACTCAAGAGCACCTTAGGAGACCCTGACAGTTCCTGGGATGGGGGTGGGTTGGTTTTTTGCAGGGAAGAGGCATCTTTGTTTTGTACAGTGAGCAACTAGAAGGACTTGATGTGACAGGCTGTGTTGCATAGCTGAAAGCCCAATAGGAAAGGAAGGAGTCACTACCCTTTAAAAAAGCCAGACGTGAAATAGATGCAAGGACCCTTCTGATCTCCAGGAGTTAAGCAGGGTTGCAGCCATCCCATCCCATCCCAGTTCTCCAGGGCCTCATCCTGAACAACTGTCTTAGCTCACGTTTCACCTTTTCTAGGCATTGCTTCACATTTCTTCCTATTAACCACTTGTGGTTGGCCCCAGCATAGAACTGTGGGGATCCACCTGGCAACAGCTACCCTCAGAAAAGCTCAGGCTTCAGGCTCTTTTTTCCAGAAGCAGGCAAATGTTCAAATACTTATCCAAAAATACAGGTACAATCTGGCAGTACAGCTCACAGGAAACATCCCTTACGTGTGAGTTTCAGCACTTGCTGTTTCTAGAGGTGCCAGAAATAGTAGGGGAGGAGGAGAGAGTGCTTTTCTAATAGTATTTGGAATATTTCTCACATCATTATGACTGTAGCTGGGACAATAATTTATAACGAATCATTTTATTTTAATTAATTTCCATTTATTCTTTGAGTGACTAACACACAACCCCAACTGCCTTACATACACCTAAAAATTCTTCCCTTATAATTACAGCCAGGAATAATGGGGGGAGAAACTTGATTGCAGGTAGTTCTGGGGCTTCATTTAATCTTTGTAAGTCAAGACTTTTCAGTGGGCACACCTTGTGACTTACATATTGTGTTTCTACACCATGATGAGCTGATGGTTCCATTTTGGCTAAAATTTCAACATCAGCTGGTGTCACTTCAAATCTGGAAGTGGTTATCCACAAACTGTCACAAACTTTGCTATTTAAACAAAGAGACTTGAAGATAATCACAGTGAAGCCAGAGGTGGTTCATACACTCAGAAGAGTTAATATTAAATTGTAACAAGAGGCCATGTATTTTTTTCAGCTTCATCAAAGCAATGCACAGACGAAAAAAGATTTCCTCATCTATGTGGTTTATTTTGCTGCATGTGCTCGTGAAGGAGGAAGTTTCACACCAAGAAACAGGTTTCTGAAGACATCCACAGCCAAGACTTCCTTCATGTAACTTGGAGATGAGAGATAGACTTCAATAAGTTGAAATACCTGCCCCATGTCTATACCATAAAAAGACAAATCCTTTATGAGTGAGGAGTTCAAGGCCTCTACTAACGAGCTGTTTTCCTTAAAAAAACATTGGCTGTGTTCATCTGCTGTCATCAGAGTGCTTGGCTCTGCTTTCTGCTTCAAGAGAACAGGCTTAGCTGTGTCACAGCCTTCTGAATGTTTGTTTCACTGGGGTGGTGACAAGCCTTTGTGCTGACCATGACACTTGAACCATATGTCATCACTTGAAGCCCATGTGAGCTGTAGGACTTCCTCTCTGTGTTAAGTGGAAGATAGATTCTCTAGCAAAGTCTTTTATCTGCCTGAATGCAATTCAGCCAGCCTGAGTTTTTTCTAAACGCCTTCCATCTGCTTTTCATTTGACCCTAGGAGGCTTTCAAGGTAGGTATGGTCTTCTGTTTTGGTTAATTATTTCATCCACACAGATACCTTGCTGTGCCTGTTTTACTCTGCCAGCTCTTCATTTTGGGTACAAGCTGAGTACTCCCTTCCTGAGTTTCATGAATTTGATCAGCCTCTCTCCATCCTATTGTGCTTAACAGATGCTAATGTGCAGAGCACACCTTGCCCATATGAAGTGGACTCCCAGAACATGGTGTTTTAGCCCCAAATAACAATTTGGCACTACAATTTGCTAGAAGGTAACTATTCCTGGCTTTGCATACACTATATATGTGGATTATTTTTAACCTCTGGAAAATAACAATACGAGTGGTGTCTCCACATCCAGAATCTTGTCACAGGCAGTATCAGCTGCTTCAGAGGAAAAAGCAAGGTTTACCACAGTGCTCAGTTAACTGATAGTCTGTGATCTGAACCAAAACTGTAACTGTCCTACTGACTGCCTTTCTCCAAACCCAGGTCACAAGTATGATGCCACAAGAGCTAAAGGATGCTTAAGTCTAGCAGAAGGAAAAGATTTTTTCTTCTGAAAAAGTTTTAATGAAAGTTTGATGCCTTGATCTCACCCTTCAAAGCCTACTCCAGCACTGTGGATTTAAAACTTTTTCACAAGTTTTTCACTTCTGCTCAAGGTCTCTGTCTGCCTCCAATAGGCATCAAATCCATTCCTCTTTTCCAGCCAGCCTTCATAAAATGTCAGGTTAGAAGGGACCTCAAGGATCATCTAGTCCAATGTTAGTGCTACCTATGTCAGCTTGAGGTGCTGGGCATTCAGCTAAATTTCTCACTTTGATGGGATCTGTCAGATGGTAGAAATGGAAAACATACTGAGACCCCTGGATCTCTGCCCATGTACATTAGTTGTCTTTTTTTTTTTTTTTTTTTTTAATTTGGGAGGAAAACTAAATCAGACTTTGACACCAGAAAGGGTGTAATGTATGAAAAAGACTCTTGAAAAAGATACAAATTTTTTTCAGGAGAAATAGATGACAACGCTTGATGTGGAAGAAAGAGATTCTCATGGATGCTCTACATAACAGAAAGATTGCTCTGAGGCCAAGGTTCAAGGGAGATGAAGAAGAGTTGCAGTGGATCAAGAGAAAGGTGCTTATGGACAACTTCTGTTCATAAGCATCTTAGAAGCCAAAAAATAAGGTGCCAAAGATTGTCTCTAAGCAGCACAGGCATCAGAAATCCAGCCTGACAAATGGGACTGAAAAATAAACCAGTTTCCTAATCAATGTTTTTCCTCCTGCCACAAAATGTAAGCCACATTAGTTAGAAGAACATGGCTTATTGCAATCTTAAGTAATTTTTATTTCTTTATATACCACAAGATGTAAACCAATCACGTGGTTTCACTCCATTCTGATGAAAAGCCCCTCCTTTTCTACACTCTGATAAGTTTTTGTGATCCTTTTACCACTTTCTCTTAAAGCTTAATGAGTTTCATACCACCTCAAAAATCTCCTGGCCACTCCCTTCTGGAGACCACTTGGATTTCAGAGCGTATGCTGGGGATGGCATGAAAAATCCTTAATGCACTGCAGTGGAAAAACAATTTGTAACAACATTTCCTGAAGCAATAGGTTCCAACCCATTGCAGCTCTATTTACCATATGCTTGAAAGACTCCAGGAACAACAGAAAGCCTCTGCACAGGATGCCTCTGTGCAAACGCAAGTCAAGTAAAAATAGACCCTTCTGACCACCATCCAGCTGCACTTGAGGAGGCCATTTTTAGGTTTTCTGAGTATCTTAGCACTTCTCCTAATTTTATAGCTAGGAAAGAGTTGTTCTTACCCCATGGAAAGACAATGGAAAATATTAAGATAATTTCCCAGCTGATTTCCTTGGGGCTAACAGTCACAAACTGCAAGGCTCAGGAGCTGCTCCTAAGCACTCAGGGCAAAAGTGTGAAGTCTGCAGAGAGAAGACAGACACATAAAAATGCAGAATACTGCAGCAGCAGATGCCAAGCAGGTAAACATCCCCACCCACCAACCTCCCACATCTGTGCAAGTGTCTGGCCGGGCTGGTTAGGTTCCCCTTGCTGAAGCATTCTCACAAGTACTTGAGTGCCATGTATATTTTCCATACACCCAAATGTGTGTTTGGTTTCTGGAAGTCTATCCCCAGAAGAAGGGGAAGCTTGACTTCCAAAACCACTAATTTTGTTGTTATTCATAAGAGAGCAACTCAAAGAAATTTCCTGAACCTAAAAGTGCCTAAGAGAGATATGTGGCCAATGTCTACATAGCCATCTGACCACTGACATTCACCAACACCAAGCATCTCTGGTCAGACAGTTCTGTCCTGCAAATATTGTCCTTAGAGGTCACAGCTTAGAGAGGGCAAAATTTCTGTTTGCTCAGGATGGGTATTCACTAGGGAGAATTTAATCTTGTTTTGGTTTGAAAATCACATTAAAACATGAAGGAATGAACTCATGAAAGGACTTGCTATAGCACTAGCTCTGCTCTCCTGGAAATTACTGATAAAACTGCCAGTGCTGCTTAAAAAGTTCTGGTTGTTTTTTGGGTTGTTCATTTTTTTGCTCTTTGGTTTTGTTCAGGTTTTTTGAAAAAAAATACAAGGCACTTCAGTGAGATTTTAAAACATATTTCTCAGCTGATTACCCAGAAGCAAAAGAAAAGGGAGAGAGAGAGAGAAAGAACTACTGCCTAGAAAGGGGTCATAGATAGAACTGAGCTCTTCTCAGAGGTGCCTGGAAAAAATGTCAAAAAGCAATGGACACCAATATCACAAGGTAGGGTGCAACTGGGTATCATGAGACTAAAATGTTCCCAGGGAAAGTGGTCCTGCATTGGAATGGGGGTCCAGAGCAAGTCTTGTCAAATATCTCCTTGCAGATTTCCAAACCTCAACGGCACCAGGCACTCAGCAACTGGACCTGATGTTGAAGTTAGTCCTGCTTTGAGCAAGAAGGTGATTACAGCCCTCACCAGTACTCCTCTCATCAAATGCAACTCATGTTCTAGGAGAAAATAAGTCATATTTTGAATATTATAATTGTAACTTGTAAAATGTAAACCTTCCCTTTTTAACCCCTCTGGGTGACTGTGGTCTTATTTCTGAGGAAAAGCAAAACAAAACACAAAATTGCACTTTAAATTAAGTCTTTTTCAAGTGTGTGCCCAAGATTCTAATATTCATGTGTATTTCAGCACATTCTGCCAGAGAGAGTTTTCATTTACTCAGAAAAGTGCTTCAGTATTTTAAAAGCAAATATAGCAAAACTTGGGTAACTCATAGGATATGGGCCCACTGGTTCTAGAAACTGTGGTCGGAATGGAGGTCACGTCACTAATGCTCAGAGTTTTTTCCATCTGATGCCCATTCAAAGGATTCCAGGAAATAAGCTGCTGTGCATACACACTCTTGCCACAATTTATACCAATTAGCATTTGTGCCTGAAGTCTTGACAGTAGGAATAGCTGGAATGTTTTTAATCAAAATATGTTTGATGAAAAGGGGGGGCTGTAAAAAAAATTAACACTTCACGGGATTAAAATAAATAATTCGCATCAGAATTGTCTGATCATCAAAAAAAGGGAATGAAATCTGACTGTTTACTGTAAAGAAAAAGGGGGATAGAGACTGAAGAATGGAAGCTTTTCAGTATTTACTATAAAGTACGTATACACGTAACACTTGTAACATACATCTTTTTACTTCTTAATAAACAAAACTATCTTTTTTTGAGCATATCTACTTTTATTTCAGCTCTCTGTGTGAAAAATTGTGCTCTTGGCCCAGTCCTCTCTTAAAGGAAAGGCTGAGAGCAGAGATACGTGGGAAAAGAAAGGCCTCTTTTCAGAGGTGACCTTCCAGGTAAGAACTGAAGCTTCTTATACTGTAGCCAACGAGTTGCTTGATCTGTGAATAACTAATGAGAGAACACAAATGTCTAAGTCTGCCTGGTGAGTTAGCACCTCTGGACAGTTTGAATTCCCCATAAATATAACGATTAAGGCAGTTTTTGAAGGGAAGTGCAGTAACATTTACTTGTATGTTCCCAAATGAATGGAGAGAGAAGCCAAAGAACCACCAGACTGAAACACAGAAATCTCCTGGTTCATCACATGCAGCCCCTCACAGTCAATGTATAACAACATTTATTCAGAAAGGTCCACCAAACTTGACTCCACATAACTCTACACACCACAAGCCACAAAACACTTCCATGTAATCTATAACAACTTAAAATCTTTAATTTGAAAAACCAAAAGCCACAAAAAAATACAATGTGCTACAGGCAGAAAGAAGACACCCTAAGTCCCTGCAAGGACAGGTCATTTGTTAGGTGATAATGCTAGTGGTCAGAGAAAGTTGCCCATATGCCATGCTACTCAGGAAACAAAAACAGAAGGCAAAAGAATGTCTTCTGTCAGTCTAATTGAAAGGAAAATTCTTCCTGACCCTAAGTAAAATGCTGGCTTGAGTGCATGAGCAAGACACAGCCCACATGGCATCTGAGCTGTTTTATCACACCAAAAGGAGCAATGGTGTCACTTCTCTTATCTCCAGGGGCTCAACAGAAAGCACAAAAAAAAAAGGAAAAACAAGACCAGAATAAAATATTCAAAGTTAGGACAGAGGAAAACAAATATCCATCAATCAATTAATAAATAAAATCCTTCCCCTCATAGGCAGCCAGTAGAACCCAGGAGCATCAGATAAGCATGGGGACAGGTACCACAAGACCACAATCCTGCCCCTGAGGGCAAATGGTGCCTGACACTGAGGAAAGTGAGACCCACATGCACTGTCCTACCCACCCATTCTAGCAGAGCTCGGGAGCACTTGCCTCCACAACAAGCTGCCCAGAACTCCTACCTGAATTTGCAGTTCCTGAGGTAGCAACTCCAATGAGAAATGAATACATAATCAGGCTAGTTTCTGGAAAAGAATTAAGTGTGGGAACCTAAAAGCCTAAGGTGTTTTATTTGTCTTCAAGTAGGTTCTTGCTCCTCTGCTGGAAGTAGAGGAGAAAAAAAAAAAAGTGGGTGTAATCTCCATTGCTAAGGGCAAAGTCATGTACAGTCAAGGTGGATAAATGTTGAAAGGTTTGGTTTCGATAAGCACTCAGGAGTGAGGTGCTTATCTACATCTTGGCTTATCTGGTGCACTTCGATCAGCAGCAGAAAGCCAGGAATCATGCCACAGAGTCATCTGCAGGCTCTTCCCAGGAGGTTCCCAGCACTGACTCCCATTGCCTTGGCCAAGTCAGGGATATCCAGAGAGGACACATTCTGAGAGCAACTTAAGCTTCCTGCATCCTCATCACTGTGTGAACCAAGGAGAAACAAGTGGCAGAACAAGTGATGCATGTATTTTGGAGAGAGTAGGGGATTTTCATCAAATCCAAGAGAAGATTCTGTTCAAGTTTGGGCAGGAGATTCAGAAATGTTCAGATTTTTATCTAATTGATTTGCATGCCCCTGTTTATAAGGAGATTCCAGACACGGAGCTACAGACTCTTTATTAGTGCTTGCACAACTGTCATTTTCAGACAGCTTAAATTCCACCCAAAGTTCCCAGGGGGAGAATTCACCTCCCATACCATCAGCTCCCAAAAACTGAGGTGCCTGGTCTGAACCCTGGCCAGGCTCCATTGACAGCCAGTGGAGAGAGGCTGGCACCTCCAGGGAGAGACTCATCCCACCTATCTCAGACACCTATCTTCCATGGAGATGAATCACCCACCAGAAGGGCCTGTCCCTCCAGAGTGACTGCAGAAAGAGGCTGGATGACTTGCTAAGACTGGCCCCACTGTCTGGAGCCCCAGACAAATGCCCTTGTGCTCCCACCACAGCAGACAAATGTTGTGCTCTGTTTCCCAACAAGCCAAGGGAAGGAGGAAGTGGGATGTACTTGATCCTGAAGACCTTCAGGTGCCAAACTCCAAAGGGAAAGCAGGGCACCCAAGCAGGAATAAGAGGCTCAAATCAACTTGTGCATGTGGGCCTAAGTGACCTCCTCCAAGCTTTCATCCTAATTTAAAACACTACTTTTTCCACTTATGCTCATGGTTTTCCCCTGGCTATGGTCCCCTTTGAAGATTCTCTCATGAATCTTTTACTGAAAACATCTCTAAACTCCTGGATAAGCAGGAAAAAAAGAAATTAAAAAGACAGAAAGAGAAATTAGCATGAAGGAAACTCTCCAGCAGCACTCACAAAGCATCCTGCTGAGCATTTTGCCAACAAAGCAAACAAAAGCTGTGAGGCCTTTTCTCAGCCTCAGGCTGGAGAAGTGATCACTCACAAAAAATTTCTGTCCACTGCCCCCAGTCCTCAAGTTCTACCTATTGACCCCAGAGGAGAAAGTCACCAACCCCTCCATGCCGAGCCCCCTGCAGTGCTCCTCCCCATCACATCCCATTTAACCCAGCACAGTAGCCCATAAGAATTGGTGGGTTTATTCTTATGTTCCTTGCTGAGAAAGAAACATTTTTATTGACATGGAAAGATTGCGCCATGTGCATAATTGCTGCATACAACAAGATGGAAACCACAAGCAATAAAATACTCCATGGGTGATGACTCGTGTTTACAGTAAATAGGAACGATGCTGCCAGATGTCAGCAGCACCAAATCATGTGTTGCTTATCCCAGGTCTCCAGAAGAAGGAAATAAAACCCCACCACGGATATTTTTATTTCTGGCATGGGAATGACTGCGTCTCGAAAGCTCCGGGTAAGCGGCAGAGACAGGAACTGGTTTTTGTTTCAAGAATTCTCCTATGTTATAGTGGGGAAAATACTTTAATAGTTTTTCAAATCCCAAAATTTAGAAATACCATGTTCCTTTGTCTAGATGTGCTAGTGTGCTGAGCCTACACTGAAGACTAGGGGAGGAACTGGATGCAGAACATTTGTTTCATACGTCACCCCTCCCCTGGACACAAAACATCTCCCAAAAACCTATAGTTTGAGACTCTGGTGAGACACTAAATGCCACTATTTCAACTTGCCAGGAGAAGAAAGTAAAAGAGTTCAAAGGCATCGCTGCTATCCCTGGAAGCAGAGTACCTCTTTCTTCTAGCAGTCTTTCAAATCAAGGCTTCAGTCTTTCCAAACACTCTGCTATAGCTCAAAAAGAAGCAACAGCCTCAGTCCCTGAGTAAGGCTCACCAGTTATCCAGAAGATTGGCCCAGAGAGGTTCTTGTGGATTATGAATTTCTGCAGCTCCAGCCACTCATTTAGGACCCACAGGATGGATTTTAGGACTACGTTCCTCAAGTCTAGTCATGTTGAAGTGCTCCCCTCAGGATGCCTTAGAAGTCCTGATTTAATAAAAGGGCTGGGAATCAGCCTGAAAAAAACAATAAAAATTCAGGACTTCTTTACAAAGGATTCAAGCTGTCCGTTACAGCTGAGCAGCCAGTACAACCAGCCAGTTCTGGCAGGGTTTGCTCCAACTGCCTAAGCTTGGGCATCCAATTTTCAGTCTGCCTGCTCTGCCTGCTGTCCTTTGTGTGCCTGGTACAAAGAATAAATCCAAACCCTACTTTTCAGACTGCAGTGTCACAATCTATGAAATACTGTTGTCTCTGGGTATGTCTAGGTGGAATCTGCCAGCAGATGTGGTCTGGCACTTCCTTCATGCTCTGAACTGGCTAGAAATGAGCCAGCTCCAAAACAAATGCTGTCTGTGAGGATGTAGCTGGGTGTACCACACCAAAAGCCATCACACGTTGTCTCAAGCTCACAGTGGTGTAAATATATCTACATAATGTTTGCTCAGGATGACTGCAGTAAGGGAGCTGCATCTGTTGAGCAGAATGACAAAGGGGGTTTGCCTGGATCCTGATGTGCCCTAGAGACTGAGTGGAAATAGCTGAGTGGAAATTTTAAAACGTGAAATTCTCTCAGGAGCAAAACAGTTTGTTTTAAACAAACAGCATCCAATTAAACCAGTTGGATTCAATTCTTAATCTCAGCATCAGAGATAGCTGCATTCGGATATCAGGCAATTACAGAAAGAAAAAGATACAGCAAATACACCAGAAATGGGATGTCTGTAGACCGTCATTTTTTAACTAGACTGATAGCCCCCTGACTGCAAAATCTATGCCTGTCCATCACAGGGTTCAAACTGTCCTCTGAGCCTTCCCTGTCAATTCACATAACTCCTGGTAATGGTCTCTTGGCAGCTTCACCCTGGAAACTAATAGGCAGGCAAATTACACACTCTTGGACTTATTTCAGAAATCCAAGTACCTGATCTCATCCAATAACGCATGACGCTAACAGCCCCCTCTTGCAGATGTGATTATCCTGGTAATGATGTATTGTGGAGACCACAATCTGCTATATGACCTCATCCTTATCTGCAGCTGCAAAGCACTACTGGATTCAAGGTATAGGCTACAAGTGGCCTCAATTCAAATATGTCCAGTACTGTATGACTCTCAATCCTAAATCCCCTATAAAAGCAGACGGTGACCTGCTGAGCCAAATTCTCACCCTGTCTAATTAAGCAGGAAAAACATACATTTCCAAATTGCATTTTTTCTTAATTTGCTTTTCCTATGTGCAGCACTGAAATCGAAATAGTTCCAAATCTACTAATTCCAGCAGACTGGCATGTTTCATCAGGAATTGTTTGTTACATAAGAATAATGTTACCCTGTCACATCTAAGTGTTTTATACACTGACAGCATCTTTTCTAACTCAAAACTCTCCCTAAGTGTTCATTTCAGAACATCTTCCACCTCTTTGGCAAGTATTTTGATTTCCTGCTCTTATTAGGAAAGTTACTTCAAAATATTGATAATCCCTGTGCAAGGAAAAAATCCAGTTGTGAAGCAGTGAAGCACAATGCATCCATTAACTAGACAAAATTTGTTTGGTGGGTAGGACACAGTGTACTGGAAGACTCATGACCCTGACACTCACACCCAGAGAAGCCCTTCTAAAAATCCTTGGTTTTTTTTCAGCTTAAGGGAAGGACTTTGTTCATTCCATAACTCCCACCCACGTATTCCCACTGCACAACCCCTGGATGCCCCAGGTAAACACCCCACATTATGTGGCTCAAACCTTTGGATTATTCCAGTGCAGCAATCTGTTTTCCTGCTCCTTCCTGCAGACCTAGAAATTTGTGTGTCATCTGTTAGTTTGCAATGTTCAGGAAAAAACATCCTCCCAGTTACTGCTTTCTTCACTCGGGGCTGAGCACCTGCTATGCATCAGCAAAGCTTCTCATATCACTGGCAGCCTTTCCCTGCTTGCACATGGCTCTCTCCATAAACAAATACCCCAGCCTTGGTTCCAAAGTGCCAGAAAACATGTTTATTTTCCTCCTGTACACAGTATTTGCCTTGTATTCCACTGACCTTCACTGACTGTCCTGTCTCACCACAATTTTGATACAATGGGGGTTTCTCTGCATGTCTGTGGCTTCAGGGTGACGTTTTAGCACTCTCATGAACTCCAGGTTGGTTAAAGCAAAACCTCAGTTACTACAGATTTCAAATACCTGTAGCACTCTGCCACTCTAAAGGGACTTGTATTTCCTCAAGGTCAGCTAAAAACATTGGGCATTCCCTCAACTAGCCCAGACCTTGGCAAAGCAACTTATTTATTGGTCCTCATTCCCACAGCTGAAGTTCACACTGCTGGCAGCACCCGAGTTTACCTCCAATAAGGCAACATTTCTCCTTGAAAGACAGCTCTCTGTATTTTTCCATTTCCAAGAAAATTGTCCATTCTATCAGATGTTCTCATTCTGCCTTTGTCTGCCTGAGTTCCCTGTAAGAAGCCACTCCATGGCATCTAATGCCTGCAAAATCTGAGCAGTCTCATAGGTACAAATTTGAAAAGGAGGGTGCATTAACCATTTGGTTTGCAAGAGAAAAAGTGGATCCTCTTCCCATCTCTTCAAAATGAAGACAGACCATCTCTGGAAACCATGCTTCAGCCACCCATGCGTGGAAAACTAGGGAAACTATGAGTTTTTCCACTAGAATAATGAGCTGCCATTCCCCATGACCTGTGACAAACAAGGGAATGGATTTGCTGATTAAGGGTCCTTTGAGGTGTATGTAGAAACCTTCCCACACACAAAGACCTTCAATCAGAGCTTCTCACACATACAAATATTCCTGCTGAGCCAGAAGAGTACTATTCTTAATGGCAAAATCCTTCTTGCAAGTTTCAACTGATCTGGATCTCAGTCACCCGCATCCCCATCAAATCCTTTTAGCACTTGCTAATGAATACAATCCTGAACACTGCTCAGTGCTACAGCAAGTGCTTTCTTCTACATTTTTTGCTCTTTATTTTAATTTCATTAGTTCCCTTATCCTTCTTTATCTCACTACATATTTTATGGCTGCTCATCCATATATAAATATTCCCTTTCTTTTCCCTTCTTCCTGCCAAGATATATGTGCATCTGCAGATCAGGACCAGTCCAGTCTGGTCTTCCAACTATTCAGCAGAAGTCATCTACTCAAGAGAATCTCCTACAATAATTCAAGAGCTGACTTCTCCAGTGCTTTGTTGTCTCTTCCTTAGACAGCTACAGTAGGATTCTCATACCCCCTCCTCAGTCTTTATCATTTGCTGTTCACGATGGGACAGATAAATTGCCAGGGCACACAGGGTTCTTCTGAGGGCTTTTTTTGAGATTAAAAATACAAATCCTTACCTCAATTACAATTAAATTAACCCTCTGGCTATATTTCTTGGGCACAGCATGCACCAAAGTTATGCTGCATCCATGGCTCAGGTTCAGTTTCCCTGATCGGGCTCAGGCCTCATGGGCACCTTGCCCAGGACCAGCTCACTGATCAAATCAGCACGTTGTGGATGAGCCTCTTTCTGCCTTGTGCCTGAGCTGCTGCTCTTGGAAATCCACTCCTCTCAGTTCTAACAAAGAACAGCAGCAGTCAAGAAGAGGCAGGTCATGGGGACACTATCGAGACTGGTCATGGATGTGTGGTCAACCCAGACAGAAATAGCTTTTCTTTTTGAGCACTAGAAGAGATGGCTTTGAAGAGAATTCAAAGGTGTCTCCTTGGGGAAGGATGTCCCCACTTATTTAATAGTTGTATCCTTTCTAAAATGTCTGTCCCCTAAAGGCAGACCCTCAGCCAGAGCATCCTGCATTTCTGTCCTCACCACTGCCCCAGGGAGGATCCATCCCTCCACAAGAAGTCTGCCTGCACAAGATCCCACCATACAAGGCAACAGCCTGTTCTGCCTGTCAGTCACAGCCAGCAGGGAAGCCTGGAGTCACTGCCCAGCCTTGTGTCAATAAGCACTGCCAGAATGTCCTCTCTGTTTCCCTTTAGCACAATAAACTATTCCTCCCCCCTCCTCTCATCCCTTTCCTCCGCATCCAGACGTGCGCGCCACAGGGATGGACCCCTGCTCCCTCTCACCACCCCCATTTTCCTGTCTCCACTCCTGAGGAAGTCTCTCACACACAAGGGCAATATGCAAGTAGTTTTGACTAATTTTGCATGGGCAAGAGATAACAGTGATATGACAGCCCAGCAGGATCCTGGGGAGGGCCAGCAAAAGACCCCTGACACAGCTGAAACAGAAGATGTTGTGAGCCCTGCTCACATCCCCCAAGACATAAGGACACAGGGATGGGACAACACAGAAATATTCACTTCATATCCAGGAAAACATCTGACAAGAAAAGAGGATGGAAATATCTTAGTTTAGAAGTAAGGATTTGCAAAGTACTAAAAACAAGTCTAGGTTTTAGACCAAGGTATGAAAAAGGCATTGGAACACCAAGCTGAATTTTTGCCCCACTTTTACAGCTAAGCCCCTCTTTACACAAGTCAAATCATGTGCTACAACCTACACAGCCCAAGCATGTATATCTACTTCTTTTTCTAGTGCATCATTTTTGGAACCTATCTCCCACTATCAGAAAGTTCTAGCATAGCAGTAATCCCAAAGACTACCCCTCTGACAGAGAGCCAAGGAGGAGGAAGTCATCTTTGGAGAAAGCAAGCACAATATTTCTCCTCCTTAGGTCTCTAACAATTAACATAGCACAAATAACTTGCAATTAACAGCAATTAAGCCCCACGTAGCTGTTTGTCACCAATGAAGATGTAAATAGGATGCCTGTGAGGAAGGTCTACTTAAACCCTCACCTGTGATGAATGAATCACTCATCCAGAGGAAGCATAAAAATTAAAGGCTGTGCCTTGCTGGAGTTTAAGGGTCAGACTAAGCTGGGGGCAAAAGAAATGAGTACTTATGAAATGAGTACTCTATGAAATGAACACTCTGTGAAATAAGCACTTAGTCTTGGGAAGTGCTTTAGATGGCTCTGTGTGAGTGTTGGTTGGGGCCAGGCTTTGGAGTTTGTCTCTTCATTAATTTCTCTGATTAGATGTAATTTGGTTTGTTTGGGATTTTTTTCACCTTTTTTTTTTTCTCGTTATTCTGTTTTGCATTCTGTACTTTGCCTGATGCACAAATTTTTCTTAGCTAGTTCTCTATCCTTAGTATGTATCTACAAACCTGATAAGAGACAGAGGGAAAGCATGGAGGACTAATGAGAGGGGCTTTGAGGCTCCTAAGATAGTACTGGTGGAGAAAAAGGCTTTCCTAAACCCTAAACTGGATCAGGTGTCTCTACACAAACCTATAGAGGTATTTTTTCTCCCCAGTATGTTCTGCATACTTAGGTCCTTCTCTTTCTTGCCTAAGTGAAAGGCAACTTACAGTAGGATGTCAGCCCCAGGTTTATGAGCAGTGAACTGAAGGTGCCAGCAGTGAAGTGATGAAGAGGGGATGTCTGCTGCTATGGCCACAACCCAGAAGAGAGGCAGACAGCAGCACCCATGGCTTCCCTTCCTATCATTCCCCCCCTGACTCTTCTCCACCACAGCAATGAGGCCTCAGTGGTCCCATCACACCCAATAAAGCAATTGCTGTTTTTCAGGCATGGCTGGAAGAAAAGCTTGGCTGATGGAGCTGCAACTTAATACTCTACTTGCCATTGTGAGGAAGGGGCTTGCTCTCTACTATAAACCTGTGAGGCTGTTAAGGTTGGTGGCCATAAAGCTACAGCCCTCAGACAGCCTGTTTCAAAGTTGTTTGGGTTTTTTAATATACCTTTATATACTAAATAAATCTTGTACCTTGTATACAACAGGAAGTCTCCTGAATAAAACCATATTCTGTAGCTGACCTCAAGTTTTAGACAGATTAATATTAGACAGGATTAGTGAATTGAGGCTTGCACCTTCTTGTTTGATGTCTTCCTTAAAAGATTTTTCAGTGAGCGAGTGAAGCCTATAACAAAAGCAGCCTTTAAAGAAAAAAGATCTGAAGTTCCTTCCAAATTTCAGCTGAGTAGTGAGCACAGGAATAATTTAGTTCTCTAAAGCCAAGGGAGATGTCATGTAAATGTTGAAATCCCAAACATGGAAGCAAATGGTACTGGAAAATAGATATCTAACATTAACAAATTCAATGGAGCATTTTGCCAGTAAATATAAAATAAAAGTAACCTGAAAAATAGCAATGTAAACTAGAATATATATAAAGCTTACAAATGGAACTAGATCGTAGCTAGGATGTCCAAAATTTGCACTTGTTTACTTAAGTGCAACCTTATGCCCACTGGATGTTTCATAACCCTCTACAGAGAGAAAGAAAATGAGATACTTTGGTTTGTGACTAAAATCTCAAGTAACATCCCCGGCCATTTATACTGCTTAAAAAACAAACAAACAAACAAAAAAAAAAAGGTGGATGACAAAGTATTTTAATGTTCCTAACCTACACCACGTGCATCAACATGGAATAGGCACAACTTGTCTCTGATGTAGGCACTATTATTCCCACCAGACAGGTGAGTAAACAAAGTCACAAAGAATTAAGTGTTAGGGTGCAAAAGGAAGTCTGTGGCTGAGCTGGAAACAGAACTTGTCCCTTGATACAATCCTCTTCCTTAACCACAGGGTAATCCTTCCTTGACTTATGCATGCAACAGTAGATTACAACTGGGATATTTTTTCCTATCCAAAACATGATTACTATCCAATTTTTTCCTCTTCTCCCACATCTTCCCATGATGGCGTAGCTCTCTAATACTCCAGGAAGAAGAAAAAAGCAAGTGTCTAAATAATCCTAGTGCAGAAAAGCCTCTCAGGCTTTCTGCAACGTTAGGAACAGTGATGTGAGGTTGTCCCTTTAGCTTATGTGTGATTCTTCCTTTTAGTTGCTGCAGTTTCATCTGTGGAAAGTGAAGAAAGCATCTGCAGCACCAACACACACGAGAAAGAGCTCAAAGTCTTTGATCACTGCCAAAGTGCTTTACCAACCTCTTGTTTTTGCTGTAGATTACCCAGAGAACAAGACCCATTATATTAGTTTTGGCAGTTTTTATGCATGGTTGTGGTCAGCATCCTGCCTTTCAGATTGTTTTTCTCTTTCCCACCACTTCAACCTCCAAAACAACTTGTCCCACGCTATAAAATATTCTGCATCCAATTCCCTTGAAGTCTCAAACACTGTGAAAAAAGAGGAAGGACCAGGCATGCTTACCTGGCCAGAGGACAGCTTTTCAGTACAAAGCTGCCTACATGCTTCTCTGGAGACTTCTTCCTTCCTCTGAGCCTTTGCCAACCAGGGGCACTGCAGCCCTGAGAGTGTCACGTTGGGGATGCTAACACCAGGCTAACAATTAATCCAATGGGAAGGATGGAGGCTTCCAGCTCTCTAATAAAGCCATGACTGCACCCAGCTGTACTATACAGGATGATTCTGAAGCTGAGACAAGTCATCCCTGGCAGATAGGGGGTACTAGATTTATAGGGATAAGTGATCTGATCCATTATGACAAACTTTTATGTTCTTTGGCAAATCTTGTGAGAAGAGTTTCTTTTTAAAAAATTGTCATAAATGCGGGTATTAAAACACAAACCTCAGTAAATTGTATTTAAGAGCAATTCTCAGCTACGAAGCTTGTTCATCCCTCAGATTACTGGGAGATTTAAGAAAGTGATACTCTTGTTATCACTTGGTCTGTGGGATTTTGTTGGCTTTTGCAGGCTGATCGCTGTATTTAAGGTAGAGCTTGCTGTGTCAGACTCCCTCTGGGCCAAGAACAATATATTCCAGCTATAGACATCCCAAATATATCTCTTTGGGGGAAGGGTGTATCTCGAGTAGCTTTAAAGAGAGAAGAAGCATGGTACCCTGAAGAGCTTAGCAAACATGGCAGGAACTGCACTGCAGAGGCACTTGGATGAAAGTGATTTGAAGCTTGTTCTCCCTGCCCACAACCAGAAACACCATCCATCACAATTGAGAGTTCTTCTCAGCAAGCAAACAAAATATGAAAGAGTTGAAATGACTTGCCTGGGGTCAGCCAGCTCACCAGAGACAATAATGAACCACTGGTGAACCAGTGAAGTCCCAAATCAACACCTGATCCAGTAGACCCACAATGCCTCCATCTAAGACAGTATTACATGCAAAAGTCCTTCTTATTTTAATATTGGGACTTCTGAAAAAAAGCTAAGGTTCTATCACTGAAATCAAATGTACACAATGGAGCTTATTTCCATTTTTAATGACCTGGATTCAGCAGAAACTTGTTTTCAAAAGGTTTGAGAAAAACTTTATTCTTGTTGTTCTTCCCTCAGCATGGACAGCACCCATTCTTTTTTTTTTTTTTTTCTGCAAATGTTTTTATCTTGGCTTGTCCTGAAGGTCAACCTGTTCATGTTCCCCACACATCTATTAAACTTACTGAAGAGTTCGTAGTTTCTTGAATGCAGATGAATTCTGAGCTGTCTTAGAGTATAATCAGCAGAGCTTTTAACTGAAACTCACTAAGTTTTGTATACTCACCACCTCCTCAGATGTTTCTTTCAAAATTTCCCCAATGCTTACAGAAATTATCACTGATAACAAAACAGCTTCTAACTTGATCCTGTTTTGTATGATACTCTTCAATAACTGGGTTGCCTAACAGGTTCATTACAATTGCTTTTCCTCAATGCTTAACATCTGGCAGTGACCTTTCTTCTTATTGCAGAAATATTAAGCACCAATATACTGCAGAAAACAAACATTAGCCCCAAACCTGTCCTAGAAGTGCCCAGAAGCTCTTGAAATACCTCTCAGAACATGGAGCCAAGCCAAATACTGGGCTCCCCATCCTGGACATGTTTTCAAATTGCACGGAACAAAAGCCTTTCGTTTATATTTGAGTTTAAAAGTCTAAGAGCAACAATAAATTAGGCAAATAAACTTGCTGCCCAGGATCAAATAAGCTCTGAGAATGCCTAACAGGGAACTTGACCAGCAGTTAATCTTCTAAGTAGAAAATAGGCCACTGAAACTCCCCCCTATCAGAGGAGGCTTTTCTTCAGTTCCTTCTCTTCTGCCATCTTTCCAAGCCAAATCACTTACTGAGCTTCCTTTTCTCACATTGTGAGGTCAGTCCAGCCCTGCTCCTCACACTGAGTTACCTCTGTGGAGGAGTCATGATCTGAACTTCCAGCTTGGCTTCAGCAGAAGGCTTTGCATGAACACCCAGCTGAGCAAGATTCCCAGCTGTGCTCACAAGATGAAGGAGGAAAACAAAGAATGGGATAAATAGCTTCTTTTGTAGCTCTGTTTTTCTAGCTTCCCTCTGTGTGTGTGTTTCTGTGTGTACATATGCAATCAAGCTGTAGCTGCTGGTAACTGACTTCTGAATTTCCTATCATCCAAAGCTAAAACCTGGCAGAGCCTGACACACTGCAGGGATATAAAATATAGAACGTTGAAAAGACCTGCAGATCTGAAGCAACCTTGCAGGATCTTTCTTAAATACACCCTGAGTCAAGATTATGCTTCTACTCATGTACTTGCAAAAACCTAACCTCTTAGAAGTAGAATCTGGCAGTACAGATGCAGTACTGCCTGTGGAGTACAGTTACTCTGTAGTTTTTTACAGCAACTGCCATCAAGGGATAAACCTGCTCTTACAAACAGCTCTGAATCTAAATATTAGAACAAAATGAAAAGTACCAGTAACTGCTGTCATGTATGAGAGAACTGAGAGTACCCCCAAGTCTCCAGACTGTCTGCAACCCTTTGGAGCTCAGCATCAGGGAGATGGGTTAACACAAGTATGAGTGGAAGGAAAGGTGTTTTTCCACAAAACACATGGAGAAATCAGTTTAGCCCAGGCACATATGCAAAGGCTCTTTCAGCAAAGAATCTCCTTTCTGAAGCATTTGTGTTTTGTAATTAGTCTTCCTAATTAATTTTGCAATTCTCTGGTCAAGCGTTGGCAGCGCTTGGGAAGAAATGGGCAGCTTCTTCTGGTCTAAGCTGTGCCATTTGAAAAAATAAAAAAGAAGAAGAAAAGCCAATATTGGGCTAATGCAAGCAGGCTTCCTGTGGAAAGACTTGGAGTAACTGGTAACCACGTCTTCAGGTTCAGATACTCATGTAAAGTTACCTCATGGTTTAAGAGGGCACCAACAGAGACCTGAAAGCAGCAGTTCCCCAGCCTGTATAGGAACTTAGATAGCAAACACCCTGTTCAAGTACATACAAAAAAAGTATCTGTCATTCACAGTTGGCCTTTCTGTCCCTTTTTAGGAATGGCTCACTAATCTGATTAGGTGTTCCCACTGTGACTGATTGCCAATTACACACCATGAACGATGGGAGAAATTGAACATTTCCTGAAAGAGCTCCAAAGGTGAAAAGTGTTTGACTAGATGTAGCTCATAAGTTACAGAAATGAGATTTAATTTCTTTTTTAGATCTTGAGCAGGGCAGGGAAATAAGGCTGAAGCTCACTGTTAACATATTTTTCAACCAGCAGTTCACCCAGAAGACCCTACTGGGGATATCTAAATAGTGGATAAGGGTAGGCTGGTTCAGACCACGTAAAAACTCACCCCAGCTTCATGCTTCAGCTGCTGAAAGGAGGCAAAAATCAACTTATGTCCCCTCCTCCTGGCAGCAACAGTCAGTATCTAAATGCTATAAACCAGGGCTATGTTTTCTTAGCTTTGTCCTGGCTCAGGCTGAGCTCTGCTCCTAGAGATTGTGCAGTTCTGCCCAAGAGGCTTCTCTGATCCTAAGGAGACCAGTGCATTGTCAGAGGCTTGAATGTCAAACCTCACACTCGTAGCTATAAAATTCTCTCTGCAAGTTACAAACCAAGATGCTCTGAGAAAACTGCTTTTCTCTAACAGGTACTGAGGGACACACCAGACTCAGCCTCCACCACTCATATCTAGATGACCAGGAAAATTCAAGCCTAAAGATGGTTTTCATGCCAAGGATGTGGAGGCCCAGAAAGAGCTGGCAGTCTGCACAGTACTGCCTCCCTCTGCTGTGTTTGGGGGGGGCTTATCTAGGCAGTGACTTTCTGCAAGCCAAACACATCATAAGTTTTCTCCTAATGCTGGCAGCATCAAGCCAAGAGAAAGCTGAGCTGTATTTTCCCTCTCCTGACAGAGAAAGAAAAGAACGCAGAAGTTAGATTTGACTTAGTCTCTGATGGACTGGAGAATTGGTCCTTGCTGTCCCAGGTTAAGGCCCTAAGCACTACCCCATTCTTTCCCTCGGGTGTGCCTGCTTTTCAGCTAGCTGGAAAGAAGGAGATTTTTGTCCTGCACAACTCCAAGAAGCCCCTCGGAGCCCTTGCTCCTGCTTGCCCGTGTGTAGTCAGTGTACTCCAGCCTTGCAGGTCGGTTCCTGAATTTGGCCCTTTATGAATAGATCACTATATTGGCTGCTCCCAGACGTACACAGCCAGTTGTATGTGGGGGAGAATCATAAGCAAGGTCAGGAATGCTTGTTTGGCAGCCATTCCCAGCCTCCGAGTGTCTGCTGACTTTGCTCTCTTTTTTTTTTTTTTTTTTTTTTTTTGTGTGTGTGTGTCTGACACCTAATTTTTAAGCTAGGTTTTGATCTTCTCTGCCAGTGTAAATCAGGAGAGTCGCTCCAGACTGACATCAAGTGGGCATGTTCATGCACCAGAGTGCTGCTGCTCTGCCTGTGGGGACATCTTGCAGGAGATGGGAGTCAGGATGGATGACAGCACATCTCTACCTGCTGTCTTAACCCCTCTTTGGATCAGCTGGGGCCTGTTCAGTGTCTGTTTAGGTAGCAGTCAGCTGGGAGAAGACAGAGCAATGGTGAAGGAAAGAAAAAGCTAAGAAGCCTTGCTACATATACACAATTTTCATGCTCTCACCCACTCTTTCTCCATATATTATATCTTGCTTCTGCAATTAAAACACATTACTTAAGGAGAAGATAATATTTCAAGCTGAAGAGTGAATTGGAAAGCTGTGTTTTTCATTTCCATGAGTTAAACACACAGGGGACAGCTGGAATGGCAGTAACAATTAGACTACCCATTAGGATGCATTAGAGGACATTAACCCAAGACCTCTCAGGTCCACCGCAAAGCTGTGGGGCTGCAAGGCAGTTTTAAAAGCAACCTGGAGCTTTAAAGTGACACTCATGTTCACTGCAAACAGTGAAAGGGGGTTTTTTCCTTCGTCATGACATGGCACATGATCAGTGTTGCTGCTTCTGGACTACAGGGGCTTGGCACCTCTTTTAATGCCTTTATAAGGGCTGGAATCAAATCTGCAATAACCCTTTCACTACTGCAAAAGTATTCCAGAAATGCATCAGCAAGAAGTGTCAGATGAGGGTGTGACCAATCACCCTTCTCAAATACTGCTTATTCATCTTTCCCTTGCGTGGCCATTTAGATTGGAAATTATCCATCTTCCTGGTAAAGAAAGAAAAAAAATCCTGAGGCATCAAGCCACTGAGGAGCTAAAGAAGCACTACTGCTTTTGCAACATCTACCATCACTACTTATCTAGGCTGTGATATTTTTTTCCTGGGATCCAACTTCATGAGTCACCATAGAGGGATGATGAAACACCATTCAAATATTAAGAGACTCATGGGAAGCTTAAAATGAACTTAAACTCCAGAGCTCCTGCAACTCTGAGTACCTCCTGAGATTTTACTCGCATGATAAGTGAATTATTAACAAAAAAAAAAGGCTGGCGTGTGGAAAAATGAAGCCACTGGTTCGTATTTTTTGTCTAGGGATCTACTGGGATTAAGAAGACATTTAAAAATACCAACCTTTTTCCAAATGTCTCCTTAGTTATGAGAGGAGACTTGCCAATGGGAGATCATAAGTGCTTTAAGGGAAAACAATCATTCACATCCAGATGCACTGCTGAGATGTGTTTAGGGTCCCAAAGGCTCTACCCAATCTTGCTTGCATCAAACTACCTGATCCTCCTGAAATCACTAGCAAGCTCCTGTTTGTAAAGCTGCAGCAAATCAGTCATAGCTTTCACAAAAATGCTGAGTTGTCCATGTCAAGAAAATTATAGAAAGTCAGGCTATGGGCAGAAGGGGGAGAGGGTTAGAAAAAGAGAGCATTGTTTATGGAACATGAAAAGCTCCAGCGACACAATATATGGAATTCGGAGGGAAACAGTCCCTCTTTTCTTTCTGTACAATTCAAATAATTCCAATGGCAGACTGGATATTCCCTGAAATGAGTTAGAAAAGCACAGGGCTGTCAAAGCAATTTAGAAAGGGAAAGTTGAAGTAAACATGGTGATGTTTTTTTTCCTAAGCCTTAATACTTGGAAGACCTGAATGTTACCCTAAACAGTGCATGCTTTCCACAGAAGAGAAAGAAATATTAGCTGGATATCCAGCTTATTCTGAGGACACTGCATGGGCATTTAAAGTCAGTGTGTGGAAGCACCCCCAGATTGAGTCTTGCCTTAGGCATGATACTCAACATGCACAAAACCCTCCAACCTTTTTAGGTGGTCTTAGGTTCTGATTAAGACAAAAAAGTCCCTACGAAGTCCTGCTAGTGACTTGGAGTTATCATCTTCTGGAATGGCACTCTCCTGCTCCCCCAGGATGCTCTAGAGGCCAGAAGGGCAGGCAGGGACTTTTTATTGCTCTCATGTTTATATGTTCATGAAGATGGGGAAGGACCATTAGGAGCAAAAGACCCTGAATTAACATTTCCCATCACTCTGTCCTTCTTGCTACTTTTTTCCCTCCTTACTCCATCTGTAAGTGGGATCTAACCCCTGAATTTGAAGGAGTCTTTGAACCTTTTGACTTACTTGTCCAGGAAAAGCCTCTTTCAGACTTGAACAAAGTGCATGAAGGGCTTTGTTCTTCTTTGTTAAGGCAAGATGGTTTCCAGCATTTTGTATGATTTGGCTTCTACTGAGAAAAGGAGATGTAACAGAAATGGCAAATTGTTCACAACTATTTCCAATTCCCTACGTGTCCTTTCAATTTATATATATATAAAATTGTGATTTGGTTATGATATGACATGATTTGGATCTAAATACAAAAGACTAAAGAAATCACAAGGCCTCTATTCAGCTGGGTCTAGACCAATTATATCTGGTAAAACTGCTTGGTTATATACTTTATTTCTCTAAGGGCTTCTGTTTTTTTAAATATCACTTTCATGGAAGAGTTTCTATCAAAAAAAAGCTGCACACTTTGCCAATTCAGGGAGACAGTGAATTCAAAGTCTTGCTCACTTACCTTTTGAAAGACTTATTGCCTGGTGAGCAATCTTACCAGGACTCACTTGTTTAAATTATCTACATTAACAGATGACCTGAAGCCTAAAGAACTCAGTCTGGCTTTCTCCTACACACAGTTTACTGTCTAATACACTCCTGGCTGGTGTGTTTGAAGGGAATGGGGCTTGGGTTTTTTCTTTTCTGACTTGACTGACAAGTGTGGCTTTGACTGATTAGTTAAGAATCACACCAACACACTGCATTCATGCATTACTTCTCCATCTACAGACTGGGGAGAGTCAGAGTGTAGACTGGAGTATGGGAATCTAGGAACTAACCAATTATTTTTTTCTTTAAATAGAAATTTTCCTTTTTGAAAGTTTTAATTACATTCAGGCAGACAACATGTTGCTGTCGTTTTGAGGAGGAGGATGTAACAGCACTGTAGAACAGATTTGCTTGTTTCCATCAGAACAGAACTTGAAGTTTCATTTTGAGCTTCTAATTAGTAGGTTGGCAGCCTCCCTCATAACTCTTTCACAAATTACTCTGGGTGCTAAAGGTTGGTATAAATCAAGCTGACATGCCTGTGATGAGCTCCATAGAGCTCCTGAAACATCCATGAGGTGTCTCTACCAACTATCCCAGAAAAGCTGTGAGTCATGGTTAGCAAACAAGACCAAACTGACATCATTCAGTCCCTACAGAAGCATGCTTGTTTGTCTCTAGTTATAAAAATTTTCTTTAAATGTTGCCTAAAAGAGGGAGAGCATGATCTTGTGTAGCATCACAGCTCTATCCAAATAACTGAGCAGTCCTAGTACCAGAGAAAATATATTTACAGAGTCAAGGAATGGTAAAACAACAGACTACATCTGGAAGTAGTAAAGGAAAACCTTAAATATGTTAGGAAAAAAGTTCCAAGAGTGGAAGTCACTTAGACAAAGGAATACGTTGCTAGTTGAGAATGCATGAGGCAACGCTAGAAAGAGGTGTTTCAGAGATGAATTTTGAATTTTATCATAACAACACTATTTGGCCATGTCATCAAAAGCACCAAAACCCATGCTGATTCTCAGAACTTGAAATCTCATAATCTGAAACCTACATCTGCATTTGGGCAGCAGCAAAGCACACAGTAAATGCTGTCTGCACACAGCAAGAGATTAGGACCTAGAATACTATTGATTACAGGAATCAGAACCTGTAAGGGAGACATCACTGTCCCAGTAGTCACTGGGTCCAAGGAACCACCAAAATGGAGTTTTTACTGACTGACTCTTTTGAACATTACTCTGCACTTACCAGTCAAATCAAACTATGCATAAAGGAAACAGAGTAGGGAACAGATCCATACATCACTCTAAAACCAAGCAGCAACAGCAAACAAGCATTGAAGGCAAAAGACTCAACTTTTGACTCAAAAGCTGAACTAGGCAGCTGCTCTCCTTAGTGACAAAAAGAAGACACTTCTGAGGGGCAAAGAAAAGGATGAGGGACTGCAAATCTGAACTATGACCACCTCTTCAAACTGTCTCATCAAGTGAAAGGGGAGTTGGTTGGTTGATTGGTTGGTTGGTTGTGGTCCAAGGGTGAAGGCAAAAGCTCAAAGTCAGCTGACCTACAAAGAATGAAGTCCTGGAGCTGAGATGAGAGATCTGTATTTACACTACAGCCTATGTGGCTTCCCTGGGATTTTTGTTTCTGAAATGAACTTCAAGCTAAAACAGTCTAGGACAGGCCTCCCTCATGAAATGCTGAGGTGAAACTGCCACGTCCTGCCCCCCATTTTGATCCAAAACTATGTCAAGAACAATGATTGTTCACACCATGATACAACTAAATGGGAGCAGAGATCTGGCCCACTGGAAAAAAGATGAAAACACATATTAAGTCTCTTATAGGCAGTAACAATCTGTAAAGCACTGTAACTTTCCTGATGTCTGTAAAGAGGTAAAGTCAAAACCTGCACCCTGGTGTTGAGTTAGAGAGGAAGCACCTGAGGACTTTTTGCTCCACTAACATATTCGTCTAAAGCTGCCAGGAGACTTCATCCTCTGTTGCTTTCCACAGTTCAGCAGGGAACAACAATTGTGTCTCAAGAAAAAAGCTAAGAATTTGGGTTTTTCTCTCTTAAATGTGTTGTTATGAACTAAGAGCACAAAAACGTCCATTTGGGTGTCACTAAACTGTTGCTTTGCTGATGAGACCCCTGGGTGTTTCTAGGTTCACTTTAAATTTGAAATTGAGATATTTGAGGGTAAGGTTTTTTCCCACTCAAAATACAGAAAATTACATGAGCACTATTTCTGTTTTTTAAAAAATAACATTTCCCCCAAATAAATAGCTCCTGCCCATATTGCATGCATAGAACTGAAGCACAAAGGGCCATATCAGGATTGTCTCTGAAGCCCCAGATAAGATTGGCTTCCTGCTAATACAGCTGGCCTGCAAGCACAGACCTTGATAAGCTTAGGGAAGTGCATCCAGAGCTCATGGGATCCAGGTGAAATATATCCTATATATGGAGAAGGAGAAGGAAAAGAAAAAGTGATAGGCTACTGCTCTGTCAGAGCTTCAAATGCCCTCCCAGTCTTTGACTCATCCCACACCATTTTTAGACACTTCAAGCTCAGTTTTCTTGGACTCTGCACACTGTTACTGATTACACGTTCCCCAGGACACATCCAGCTGCTGCTGTAGCAGCTTTGCAGTTGGGCTGCTGCACGCTGGGCAGAGCAGCCACAGGAGGAGGTGACAGGAGTCTGGCTTGACTGTCCCTGTTTTCCATCCCCTCTGCCTTGCAGCATCATCGCATCCCACTCCTAAATTTTGTGCTGTCACAGGAGCCCTTGCCTCCAGCTTGCAGCCAGCTCCAGTCTCAGTGTTCCTGCTTTTCCGTGGGTTGAGTGGAGTCACCAGTGGATGGGCAGACACCAGCACTATGTAAGGCACAGGTAAAAGAGCCCAAAAGGGAATCAGAGAGACTTAGCAGGACTCATTGGTAAACCAGCAGCCACTGGCCACCACCCTCTCAGTAGTGCTGAAGACTCCCAAGATAGTGCTCAAGTTGAAGCAAACAATTTTTCCTTACAGCCCTAAGGGACAGGTTTGGCTATAGGCTCTCTAGAATGAGCCTGCTCTCATTTTTCAGGGTTGGACATGGCCTTTGTGTTTTTATCAAGAACTCTCCCTCTGTCTCCAAACTGGGGTTCAAATCTGATAGTGGGCAACTCAGGGTATTAAAAAGTGACAACAGGTAAAGTGAGTCACTGCTCATAATCCTTTGCAACCTGTGACCTGAACTGAGTGTGGATCAATGGCACCTTTTGCATTTGGACAAGCTGAGGTAACCTGAGTTAGTTTAAAACATCTCCTTCACTCCTTCAGTCCTCTGTCTTACACTTGGACAATCCTTTCCTCTTCACAGCCTCCTCATAGAGTGCTACAACTTACACTAGAAATGCCCAAAACAGCTTACTCTCTCCTTACAAACTACAGGTAGGAAGTTAAACTGTTTAGGGAAGCTTGCAAGCCTAAGGCAGGTGAGTTCTTGTGAAGAGTAAGAGAACCAGGCAAACAAGAGCAAGGACTTACTCTTCCACTGAGCTCAAATGTGGTGGGGAATTCAAAGGGTTCCAGACAAGAGGAAAGGCACATTCGCTGAAATAAACCCAGTATTTTTACTGTTTTGATAAGTGCAATGAAAGATAAAGGGTCTTGGAAGGCATTTACTCTACTTCACACTGGAGTGCTGCTAAAACCAGCATGGCAAGAGACTATAACCCTGTAAACATATGTTGTGTATTAGATTCTGATCTGGCAGCTTGCCTTGATTTTGTTTTTTTAAGACTCCAGTGACTTTCAAATACACTTCCATGTTTGTGTTCCAGCAAAAGAGCAAAAGGCAGAATGCTTGAGCGACGGGGACCCTTGAATGCACTGGACTATAAATTAGAAAAAAAAAAAAAAAATCCTCCATCAGAGTTGGCACATCAGACAGAAGACAAAAATATCAGCAAATTCTTTCCTCTGTCCCTTTCTCTCAACTTTTTCTTCCTCCAGTGTTCACTTCACAACTGCTGAGAACTGTAACAATTTTAATCTCCTCTATTTTAAATATCAGCATCAACAGAGGTGACCAGAGAACACCTCTCTACACAGTTTTGTTACTCCCAGCTCCCCACCAAACCCCCCCAGACAATCCTCTCAGTAGCAATTAATCTGGGTCCCTGTAGGCACAGACAAAGAAATTCATTTGAGAGGCATTTTAGACTTCTCAGGATTGAGAGTTCCGGCTCATATAAACAAATACTGTTAGGAGAGGCAAAGCTGATATGGATTTATGCAAGGAATGTACAGACTGAATAAGCAATCTGATAATTAATGGAGTTGACAGGAACTTTCTAATAGTACACAAGTATGTGTAGACTGAATGGTTTCATATACATGCTGATCCAAAGACAGAATTAATTTTTAACCCGTTTTATACCTAATCACTTAGATGAAGGAAACAAGCATTTTTTTCCTCTTGGGTATTAATCTTTACCTACCAAAGCCTGAGTATTGGAAAACAAATCCTTTGCACTTACAATTATTACAGACAACAAACCTGCATATATCTTGAAGAGGATCATTTTTTTATTAATGAATGTCTGAGTAATAAACTTTTAGTTACTTCCTAGGCATTGGTTACCTCTTTTACATGCCACAGCTTAATTGCATGAGTTTGGGAATTTCTGAAGAGATTCTCTTGACTAATTAGAAGTTTCTTTTATTATTGGCTTCCAAGCAAGCCAAACCACTGCTCCTACAACCCAGCTGCAGAAACTAAGAACATTTAGTGAGGTCTTGAGCAAAGCACTGTCCCACCTGGCAGGAGTTCATGATAAAGCATTGTGTATGGAAGCTGCTGTGACATTTTGAACTGCACAGGGAGAAAGCAGTAGTTTTGTAGCCCCTCCCATGCAGGAATGAGATACTCTGTTTTCTCAGTCTGAATCAAGTTGGGAGATGAAGCCTTGCTATACTTCACAACTTCATCCCTCATGATCAGCAAACAGCCATCTAATACATTTGGTTTATACCCTTGTACTCTAGACAATATAGAGTATTCTAAAGGTTGCCCCCATAGTAACCACCTATGGAAACAAGATCTGGTCACTCTTCCCCTACCCATACCTCCTTTCCCCACACCTTTAGCAAGGAAATCAAAAGCCAGACCACACTGCTCATTTTCCAGGGCCTTTGTCCTCCAGAAAGGCACTAAAAGCACATTGTCTCCAGTTATATTCAAGCTGTCCACAACTGCAAAACACCTATTAAATGACATCAGTTCTCCAGCAAGAGGTGGATAAGCAGCAGCACGGAGTTAGCTCTGAGGTGTTCGGGGCCCATTACTCTGTCCAGCCACCAGCCAAAAGTTGATGCCTAGGGACAAATGAATTAAATATATCCCCTAGGAAAAGCGTTGCAGATGTGCACAGTTCTGCCATCCTGCTGGGAATGCGGCAGCAGGGCAACCTTCTAGGGCCAACCAAACATCAAATGACACACTGCTGCATGCTGACTACCTCCTTCTCCAACCCCAGGTGCCTTTGAAGGAAGGTGCAATGCCTTCTGCATGGATGTACACACCAAATAAAATCTTTTAAAGCATGTGAGAAGCTGTCATCAAAACGTACTGAGCAATTACGGGTTGAAGGTTGAACTATTATTTCTTCATGCCCTTCCATTCCCCTCCCCTCCAGGGTGGGAAGAAAGGGGGAGGTTTATTCATTTATATTCAAGCACTTCATTAATGTTTATAAGAGAATCCAAACACGCAAGCAAAACAAGGACCAAACACTCCCTCCAGACGTGTGATGCGATAAATGTCACCGGAGCAAATATTTAGATGTGTTTACAGAGAGGACTATTAAGTCCTTTTTGAAAAGCTGTGCAGTGCTGTGGCTTGGCCTCTGCCTAGCAGCTCCAGCGTAAACACATGGAAGATGGCTAAGTCTCTCTCTCTCATTTTGTTATGACATCTGGAAACCTTAGGAGGTTGGGAGAAGCCAACTGGCTGCCCTACTGAGATGTCTAGCAACAGGGTCGGCTTGTTGAATGATGGCAGGGCATGCAAAGTGGAACTGCTGAGTTCCTCAGCCCGTGCCAAAATCAGTGGATTTTCAACACAATAATCCCTCAACAAAAGTTGTTGCAACACAAAAGCCTTTGGTACAGTGCTAGTGATGCAATTCTATGCTCTTTCTGCCATTTTTAAAGATCATTTGTGTTTGAGAAAATCAGTTTCATTAAGGACTAAAATAGGGTGCAAAGATGGGTGGAGCTGCTCTCTTTACCAAGGGATGAAGCTGTGTCTCATAATCCCTCCCCACAAGAACTCTAGGTTCTGGAGTTTGCAATCAGCCTAGACTTCTGTAGGATGTCCTCTCTCATTGACTCTAGTTTCTTCACCTACAAATATTTATTTTTCTAAGAGTATTAAATAAATCAAAGGGATAAGAAATTTATAGAAGGATAAATCACAGTATGAGCCCCAGATATAATAACATATTTGGGATGTTTCAGCTTCTGAAGTCATGCCTTAGTTTCAGAGATGTTATGTAAGGCAGATATCAAATAATTCTTTAAGTGCATATTTAATGGTCAGAGTTTGTTTCCCAGATGCCCAGCTTGCTTGCTTTCTGTTCAGAAGGACTGATGCTCAGACCATACAAATGTGAAGGGCTGCACAGTAATCTCTAGCAGTGAACCAGGAAAGGAAAATCTGGATCAAAACACTTTCCATTTGAAATTCTACTTCTGATTTTGTGAGTTTAGTTCATTTTTTTTCATGGCATCAAGAATTCAACATGAAATCACGAGTGATTCCAAGTTACAAGTCCGCTTTTTCAGTCCATCTAAATCATAAATAAATTAAAGAATATTGAGTAACTTCTTTTTTCTAATTATCTTAATTAATTATTTGCCTAAACAAACTCCTTTCTACATAAACCAGTGGGAAAGACACCTTGTCTAGTTTTGAGGACTACTGGGACATAGTTTTGGGTTCCAGCTTCAAGGACTGCATCCTTACTTCCTTTGTCTTAACAGGAACTGCACAGAGCTGTAACCCACAGAACAAAGAATGGGTGCCAAGTCTTTTGGGATTCTCCCATTGGTATCTTCAAAGCTATACTCTCAAGTCTGAACAATCTTGGCAAAACACACCCCTTCCCTCCCTGACTGATAGGGATGATGGATTACTAGACATGACAGTTGCTAAGCTTGTTTTTATCTTAAAAAAATGTTAAAAAGGCTCTGATTCTTCCGTGTGTTGGAAGAACAGGAACATGCCTGTAACCACTCAATTGAACAGTAAATAAATGTTTGTTGTCCCTACTGTGGAACAGGGTTCAATCCTTGCAGACCTAAACTTTCAAGAGGAAATTTTTTTCTAGCTGACTTTCTCTTTTTACTTAGTGTTCCTGACTAATTCTTGCAGATAATGCAGGACAGCTTAGTGGCTTGGTCTCAAACCACAGTCCCTTCCGTGATGCTATGTTCAGCTGCACTCTCTGATCTTGGTGGTGTTAGGAGTGCCAGGTATTGAAACCTTGTCAGTAGTATGCTGAGCATCCACCACAAAGAAAGAGGAATCCCTTCCTCTGTTTTTATTAAGGTACCTCCTGCTACTCCACTTTATAGCTAGCCCTTGGAGTTATTTATGTTGCATGACCTTGAGATAAATGGCATTGGCAGCCTGCTGGATGACTTTGTGTTTCAAATCAAACATTCTCAGTTTCTTCCACTAACAATGGGAATAATTCCTGAATGGCTTTTTGGGGGTATTTTTTCCCATGTCATTGCCTGCCACGGAGCTTTTTGGTAATTACGTCAGAGTTGGTGAACTTCAGCTTCACTTTCATGTTAGATGCAAGTACCAAGTGGTGAGTGTGGTTTTCTTCTGTGGTTTGGTGTGTGTGTGTGTTTTCTCTTTGTCCCAGAGTGTCTGCACTGCTGGTATTAGAGCTACAATTGTTCTATATAAAGCAAAGATCCCTTGAATGATCTGCCAAAGGTTTTATCTCTGAACAATCTTTGTCTGTACTTGCTTTGCCGTTAACCAGTTTTGACTCTCCTCTGGAATGGCTCGAGTTGCTTTGCCTTAACTGCTGTATATCAAAGAGAACTGCTAAAATTAACTGCTCATGAACTGTGTGCAGGATGTTAGATTAACTCATCTAGAATCTTTCAGTGAACAAACTGATTTACGATGTGTTATGACATTGTTACTTGATGTGTTGCACAACAACTCAATTTTAAAAAATGAAGAGTGCTCCATTAATAAGAGATAAATCTTTCCAGTGTGATTCAAATGAATCTGCAACAGCTTCAGAGAGAGCATGATAAGAGATCATGTGTGGGTTTTTGGTGATTGTGTTTTGCATTCCTGGGGATATCTTCCACTAGAATCTCTTTGTCAGTAATGACAAAATCCAACTAAAGTATGCCAAAATATGACACCTTTTGGGAGATTAGAGATTTTTGTACTTCCCAGGACACAAAAGGGTACTACTACAAGTGGTTCTCAACAGCAAATACTTTCCAGTTTGAGAATGTACACAAAAAGCATGAAACTGTGCTTTCCTTCTACTTCAGAGCCATTATTTGCTGAAGTCTCTGCATGGTACATCCCTTACGAGCCTACCCAGTCGTAGTTAACACTAAGCATGTGCTCAAAGCAGTCAGTTTCTTTCTCAGAAAAACCACTCCTTTATAAATTAAGATATAAATAGAGTATTTTTTAAAGCAAGCAGTATTCCATTACTGGAACATGAACCAATGTCAATGCTGCCCTTAAATTACTAAGTTTCTAGAGCGTATTTCAGATGCATACATGTGAAAGGCTCAGCTTCAACAAAAATGCCTTTGAAAGTGAGCTTGAATTATATACTGTACAGTATGTCTCATTTCACAGCCAAGCCACTTGAGTTAATAAAGAAATCCTCCCCCTGGCCTCACACTATTAGCTGGGAGCACAGCTAGCCAGTGCAAGTATGCATACAGCACCAAGCCAATCCATAAAGTTGAATAGTGTTCCATGTTCCATGGCTGTGAATGCCTCATGCCTTCACCCTCTGAACTTCACCTCACCACCAAAAGGCCTGGATTATTTCAGGATGGTATAACCTGGTCTCATGTCTTGATGCTCACACCCTTCAGCAAATAAAGTATCTCCCTGGTGTTTTGAAAATGGAAAGGAGAAATGCTGACAGAACTGAACTTCAGTTTTCATAGGGCATCCCAGTTGTTTGAAGGCCATTTTAGAATTGGTTTGGCTTTGATTTGGTACTAGAAACCTGAGACTGATACTATATCTTAGTGAGTTATTTCCTTCATTAAGCACATAACAAGCTCTTTTGACGATGTTCTTTCTACCTTTTTACTGTATGAATCAGAAAGAATATCATTATGAAAAAGAGCTTTCTGCATATTTAACCCTTAAACTCAGCATTATTTCAACCCGTTAGTATGCTTGCTCTTCTCTTGCTCCTGTGAAATCCCAAAAGTAAAAAATTGCCTCAGCTTGAAAAGCAAAGTACAAGCTTGTACTTGAAAGCAAAGTACAAGTCAGAATCCCAGTTGGCTTCCAGTATGTCAGGACCAGCTCTTCACATGGTCTAAGTCTTAGCTCTTTTCCAATTGACAATGGTATGATGATTTTACCAGTGCTTTAAAACCCATGGGACATACTGGAATGTGTCTCATCACACTTCACCAATAGAATAACCTTAATCTCTATGATCACTTATAAAATTTTAAATTAATCACATGCCAGAAATACAGCCTTCAAAAAGTTTGTCATTTTTCTTAAACCACCCTTTTGTCCTCTCCCCCTCTGCTGACTCTTCAAAGCCCTGTGTTGTGAGCATTTTGTGTCACATTTAAATAAATATTTACCATCACTATTATCTTGTCACCTGTAACAGGAAAAGCCTGCAAGAAATCAAAGAGAAAAATTTGTGCAGTGGCAGGAAGTGTAGAGAATAATCAGTGTTCATTGTGATTGCTAACAAAAGTGAGGGAGCTTAACAGATATCTTGGATTTAATACAGTCTCTAAAATATTAAGGGGACACTTTAGACACATTCCTAACTTAAAGAAATATTTTTCCTGTGTTCCTCATAACCTGACTTCTATTAAAATGGAAAGAGGTTTGAAAATAACATGAAGATTTCTGTTTCCTTTTTCTCATTCCTTGGCTTATGAAGGGAGCCTGATGAATACTTCTGTGCCCTGCGAAGTCAGCATCTTCTCTGGTTTATGTATTGGGTATACCTGTGTCTGCCAACAGGTTCTGCAATACAAGCCTTAGGGCAGAAGGAGAAAGTTTGATGCAAAGTGGGAAAACCAGAAAGCATTTAGTGCTGTTCCATTAATTGTGTTGTTCCAGCTATCAGGCTGAATGTGACCGAGTTGCCACCTTTGCTCCACGCTCACCTCAGTGAACTCTGTGGTTTTGCAGGGATACCCAAGCACAAAGAATCTCTGGACTGGAATTCATTTGAAAAGTTAACTTCCACATTAACTTCTACCTTAGAAAAGAAGAAAGAGAACACTTTCTGTCTACTTTTTTACAGTCCTTTCTGTTTGCCTGTAGGAGTTCCTGGAAATGGTTCAGTGTCATCCCTGGCTCTGAGGGACTCTCTGGAATGAGTGCAGCATATAGGATTTGATTCATACCAACATCCAACACCACTACCCACTGTCATGGGCTGCAATCCTTATTCTGCATAACTCAGAGTAATAAAACTCTCTTTTGACATCTGCAAGACTCTTCAGGCCTCAGTGTTGTTGCAGTGCCTGGAGAGAAGTGATCAGCAGTGGTCCACTGATAATAAATCTAATTACAATATTTCAGGGATGATGATTTCTTCAGGCATAACTGGCCACGGGAGTCTATCTATGATGAGAAATGGGGTATCTAGGCCTATGTTAAATGACCCTTAGAGTGGAAAATCTAGGGTCTTTGATCTCATTCAAAATAAAAATACTTTTGCTAATGAGCCTCCTCAAGTCATACAACATCCATCCCAGAATGCTGAACACATGGTTTTAATTTACAGTTTTTAGCAACTTCCATTTATATTGTGCTAAAAGTCCTGAAATGACTTGCAGCAGAAGCTCTAAAAATTGGAAAGCCAAATGGTAGGGATGGCTGTTGGAATAACTAATGGTAAAAGCAGCAGTCATCTGTGCTGATTCCTGCTTGAGCAGGTACTAGCCATGTCACTTTGAAATCTCTGTGCATTTAAATTACAAGACCTAATAACCAATAACAACACAAGGCAGATATACTGGGTTTTTTTCAACAGCAAAAAAGCAAATCCATGGAGATGAATGAGACACCGTAACTATGAGCTGTTGTGATGGATACAACCAGTCATGCATTTTAGTTGCACGTCTGTTCCCACTCTGCAGAGCAAAGCCTTGTTCTAATTCCAGTCCTAGAACAGAGACATTAAGTTCAAACACTGATATCTGCAGTTTTAAGCTCTGCAGGCACCAGTTTAATTTCTGGTGTCTCAAGGGAGATGGAAACCACAATGTTTTATGTGTTATAAAAAGAATGTTATGTTCACAAATTGTGAGTTTCAGAAAAATCTTAGTGAATGTAACCTATAAATAATTTGAGAGGTTCAGAAAGATACCAAAGTTTTGTGATCAACCCATGGTGCTTTCTGTGGGTTTTAAGTCTAGTAGGATTTAGTCTAGTAGGATTTGACGTGCTTGTCAGCTTGTCAGATGGATTTGTGAAACTCTGTGGACATGAGGGAGGTGTTTCTCTCCAGAACAGGGCTCTTCTGATGCTAACTCTTGAAAGTTAAAAAAATCAAGTTCTAAAACCACTGGTCATTGCTGAAAATCTCCATTTTGTGCTATCTTAAACACTGTGCTCTAGGGAGGTTATTTTACAGTAGTCTTTCACCCAAGCATCCAGGGAACCCCTCTGATAGGACCAAAAGATGAAAGAAATCACACCAATTTCATGTGGCTCAAGCAGTAACTTTGTGATTTCTTCTGCCTTTTACCTGTCTCATCAACTCCTAATGACAGTGAAGAGATTCATAAGAGTTTGCAGTGCAAAGCCCAGCACAGGGAAAACCTGTTATTTTACAGTACATCCCTCTGAAGTTCCCAAATATCCTTTGCCAGGATTCCTGCTGCTGATCTCCATCTCCACAGGAGTGCAAGGTGAATGAGTGCCCTTGCTTAAAATCATTTCTGGCTTTTTCAATACAGGAACCTCTGACTAGCCTAAAAGATGTGGGCTGGCTTTATAACGTGGGTTGCTACTCACTAGGGAGCTGAGGGGAGGCTGTTAAAGACTTTCTGAGGACTGTAGTTTGCACTATATTGAAGTTGAGGTTTTTAAGGTCAATGGTTGGTTCTGTTCCTAAGCAAAGCACTCTGGGTCTGAGGCAGGAACCTGACTGCTGCTGCAAGAGAAACAGAAGGCAGACAACAGAGAAAAAAGTAATTGCTGTGAAAATGCCATTTACTGAAGAGGGGGATAGGCAGCTTGGAAGTAGCAAACAGTTTCAGGAGTGATCCCACAGAGATTTGAAAGCAGAATTAGTGCCTCAGTACAGGGATGGAATTGGGTCATCTGCTTCTCTTCTGATCCCTTACTGTGAAGCAGAGTTTGGGGACCGAATCTCCTCTGGGGAGCAAAGTGCATGCCCAGGTGCTCCCCATACAGTACCAGAGCTCTCTGTTGCAGGGACCAGGCATTGCCAGAGCCAAAGAGATGATGCTCTGACCTCAGCTCTCACCACACACACAGGAAAAAAGGGCACAAATCTGCTATTTGACATCTATACATTGGTAGCATTCAGCTGCCTCATCTATAATGGGGACGCCCCTGAGCATTAGGCTTGTTCTCCACTGTTTTCTGGGGGTTTGTTCCTGTTAAAGCCCCCCTTACAAAGATGCAATTCCTGCCTAAAAACTATCACAAGAAGCACTCCTAATTTTACAAACAAATCAACCAGCAGAGTTATCTTCAAGTCTGATTACAGGTGACAAGTACACCTGTCCTGGGCCTGAATCTTACCAAGGGAGGTGAGAAGGATCAGAAGGAATCATTTAACCTGTTCTACAAAAAATTATCTCAGTTATATATATAATAATAGAACAGAAGAATTGCCATCTGTCCCTCGAGCCACCTTTAGCTGACTGGCTTTTTTATTAATGGGCATCAAATCCCAGGGTGGGCCTTTCAAGGGAGCTGTGGTGAAGAAGCACAAAGTAAGTGGCTGTAAAGAGCAACATGTACAGGTAGTTATCATTATACATGTACAATTATAGCTATATATATATATAAAGCATCAGCTGCTGATCCTTTCAGGTGTCACTGTGGCTGCTGTAGTTTCAATGCCTGCATCATTTCACCCTCAGCCATTCCCCTAAAGGTAAAGACATAAAGCAGCTCCAGTAGTATGCAAAGTGAGTTAATGGAAAGTTTTCTATCTCTGCTGTATGAATCTCTACCCCAAGGTTAATTTTACTGGGGGAATTCTTTTACCCCAGGGTGCAGGGAGGGAAAGTGATAGTTTAATTAGAGCCAGCAAGCTGAAAACTCTGTGCACTGTGTATAATTATGTAGAATCAAACCTTTTAACAACATTTCTTTCAACAACATTTAGCAAACCAAACAGATGATATTAAGCTATTTTTGATGACTGTTGCTCTTTTCTCAAAGCCTGAAATCTTTTAAAAGCAATAGAAAAAGGACAATTTAAGAAAAAGCCCACTTTTCCTATTAAAAAACAAATCCTATTTAAAAAAAAATCAATAATGCTCCCTCAAATAAACTACAGAGACTGTCAAAAGTGAACAAGCGCTGAAAATGAGCCCTTTAATCCAGCTCAGAAAACTTGGAGCTTAGACTTTTCATTAGTATAAACAGGCAAATTCCCCTTGCAGTCAGCTATACCAGTCCCTGTCAGCTCCAAGAATCCCAGCTTTGTGATCACAGAACTGTTTAATTTTTCAAGGGGACAAGGGAGATGGAATAGCAGCTCCAGGCCCTGGCTCTGTCTCTATATGACTGTGTCGTGCTGTTTTGCCACTGAAGGTCCAACTGGAAGGCTGCAGATTTGTCAGTGACCAAACGTGATGGACCACCCATTGGCCTTTTATTAACCAGTACTTGTTCTCCCTCTAATCCTATCACTAGAGTAATCAAAGCTGCCATGTCCCAGGGTTTGATGGAACAGCAGGACCTGGGAAATGAAGAGTGATTTTGTTAACAAAGTCATTCCTGCCTCTTGAATGCTGTCTCATTGGTAGAAAGCAGGGAGACAAGGTTTATTTGTGCAGAGAATGAGGCGGCAAAGAAATGAAAGGGGAAGAATGGTGAAGTGTGAAGTTTAATCTGGCACAGTCTAAGGTTTCTTTCTCTGAGGCTGTCTCTGATCCAATCAACACTGGTTTGATATTTAACATCTCCCCCTGCAGTTAGAAATGATACCAGCCAGAGAAGACCAGAGTCAGGGCTTTGCAAGCCCCGAGCAGCAGAGGAAGAGCAAAAGGGATGCTGGGGGTTCTTCTCTGGCCTGATGGCTTCCCCCACTGCCAGGTCAGGATGGGCTCAGGCCCTGACACAGAATTCTCCTCACAAATCTTGAGATTCAGGGTATAAGGCACAGGCTGAACGCAGATTCTCCCTAAAGAGAGTGAGCTCAGGGTGGGATGAGAGAGGGATTTTATTTCCAAGGAGGGAGGAATATCAGCACTGTCTGAGTCTCGGGATCCTTCTGAGGGACAGGACCAAACATGAGCAAGAGTTACCATCCATCTCCCCAGGGCAGAGGGGTCTGGCTAGAGGAATAAGACCTTCCCCCTGGCTGATCACTTTCAGTGGGGATGTGATGCTGCCCCAGAGTGCTGACTGGGGGTCCTACCACAGCCCCAGGTGATCAGGGTGGATGCAGACAGAACCGAACAGATGCAGGGGTCAGTGTCCCCAGCCTCCTTGCTCCAGAAACAGCCTATGTCAGCCTGAGGAGAACTTTTCACCACAGACTTGTGTGAGGGTCACAAAGAGGAGGAAAAGCTTAACTCCCTCCTGAGCTGGCCCTAGTGGGATGCATGGGCAAGCCCTCACAGCCTGGCATGGCACCAGCTGCAGCGCCCATGCTGGCAACTCCACATCAGAAGGCCCTGAGCTCCATCTGCCCCTCACCTGCTGTTCTCAGTCCTGGCCCACTTGATGTTGCACTTTTGTGGCTATTCTGTAACAGGATCTTTGCAATCAGACACAAAAGTTGCCTGTTTCCTCTTCTCTAGGTGCCTCTCAGCTCCTTTCACTGAAAGCCCTGAAACTTCATGTAACAAGAAGTGGTGAAACTTCAACATGATCGAAACCTCATCTGAGACACCCTTTTACCAGGCTCCCAACCCATCCTTTTGCTGTGATGCAGACACCTTGACACAGCTATGCAATACCTAGGGCTTAGATTTTGGGTGACCAGCAGCTGCCAGAGTCTGAGGGGAGCGAGGATGCTCCCATTGCCAGCTCTGCAGGAAAGTAGCAGGAAAACAGGGTGACCTGAGTGGTGCTGGGCTTGGAGAGCAGCAGGAAATGCTGAGCAGAGGTTTCAGGAGGAACAGAGCATCAAACTACAAAGTTCTGGGTTTACAATAGAAAACAACGTGCCTCGCTCTACCTGCAAGAGCTGGCTCTCCAGGAAGCAGCCAATTATATGAGCCACCTTAATCTTTTCATCCGGCTAAGACAATCAACATTTCAAAGCCAGGCACAGAACGTTTCAAAGATTGTTCCTAGTCAAAAATGCAAGTGTATCTGCTTTCTTTCAGAGCAGATCAAAACCAACTACCACACCGGGACCACTCCTAGATTTCCTCCTCCTCACAGTATCAGATTAACAGATTTGGTGCGTGTAGTCAGATTAAATATTTGCAGTAGCACAAAGCTTCCTTTGAGGGGAAGAAGTGAAAAGAAAAAAAAAAAAAAAGCTTTTTTCTCTCTTAATTCGCTAAGGGCAAAAATAGTGGACTTTAGGGACAGAGAAAACAAAAGCACTGACATGATTCAGCAAGGCACAGATTTATAACCTGAATTCTGAATGTAGAAATTGCGTGCACTATACACATAAGAGTAATGCTGAAAACAGGTAAAAACTGCTGACACCCTTAGCAGATTCAGGACTGTAATTTATCACAGATGTTCTCATCAAACTCTCCAAACACCCTACAAGACAAAAGCTGCTCAATTTCAAATTTCCATTTTAGTGTGCTTTAATTATCTCCTGCTTAAGGAAGGCTCCAAGACCTGGAATTGGGAGGCAAAGCCTAGCAATAGTAATCCACTCCACTAAATTAGCACAGTAATACACCGAGCAGTAGGACTGCCAGACAGTGTGATAACATTACAAATTACTATTGTTAAACAACCAGCCAGGTGTCAGGATGCATGAGATCTAGAGGAAGCAAGAAAATAAATATCTGGTTTGTTTTGTTTAGTTTTGTCTCATGTTGTTCTGGTGGCCTTGTTCCCAGAAAAAGTTTCAATATAGGAAAACTCCTGAACACTGATACATTTTAGCAGCAACGTCAATTCTCTGTAGTAGTTTAAATGTAATGTATTTTTTTAATCAGCACAAACTTTTTGCATAAATAACTGTCCCTTACTTGACAACAGGGATAATACTTTTTCTGTGCTTTCTCATATTACTATTGTAGCAAAACAAAGGGGAAATTTTTTGTTTCTATTTGAAATTTAGTGAGAGAAATGCAGAATTACAGTATGAGCAGCAGTGAGATTTGTTCTCTATCCCTTTAAAAAGAAAAAAAATTAATATGATTCACATTTAAAAGGCTTCTAAGTGGTACATTTTTAACCAAGTGCTTTCATGTCCTTGATTCTCACTGCCATTTCTGACCTGATACAACCAAATGCTATTGGATGTCTAGAACCGTTAATTATTTTTACCTCACCTTAACGAAGGGGTTCAACAGAGAGGACAGACACTTAAACCTTTCAAACAGAACAGGGTAAAACGAATTCCTTGTTTGGAGCATGTGTTAATTAATGCAAGGGTCCTGAGGGGCTTTCTTTTAAATATTTTTGTTGATAGACAAGAAAATCCCTCCAGAAGCGTATGCAACCAATCTTCTCCTGTGAAGGCTGCATGCAGAGTTAAACTTCTAGTGGAAACATCACATGAACCAAGTTTTAGTGAAAGTTTTGTTTTCCCTGACAACAGTTCCCTCTAGATTTCAAGGGGCTCTTCTTCACCCTCTTTGGTGAAGGCACTCTAAAGAGATTTTAATCACACCAAAGATCAGTACTTTAATCCTTATTCCTACATCACCAATAATTTTTTTTTTTTGCTCAAACTAGGACAGCAAGATGAAGTTGCAAATAGCTGAACCAAAAGTAATGAGGAAAAGCAGGTTAAAAACAAAGTATCATAGCAGTAACTGACACCATTGTAAATTTCCCCTGGAATATTTGTTTTCTTCCACACACATTCATTTCCTGAATTTCTAGCAAAACTGATTTCGTATAAACAGTTACACAAAGCAAAGTCAATAGCTGTGCCTGTGTCTCTGATTAATCCACTGAAATGAAATGGATCGCATGGCTTAGATTTGGTTGTTTAAAACTAAATCCACTGAAAGAATTCTGGAGTCCAGTTACGCCAATAGCTTTTGTTCCCTAATCTACATCCTTATCTTTTTGCTGAACTTCACCTGTTCTAAAATGAAAAAATCCATGCAGATTGAACACTTAATTTCTCCCAGTACAAGAGGGCAACGTGAGCCAGTTTGATTTGACCTGGAGTGACTGCTAAAAAGACGACTGACAGTTTGCACATACTTAAATCTATTTGAACAATGTCAAAAATTCTTTTTTTCATTGTTTATGCTTCATCCTCTTCCTGAGAAGTACCACAGAGATCCTCTATTTAAAAACAAACAAAGCCATTTACTTTTTACCCAGCTCTGGGACAGGACAAGAGGCGTGCAGTTTTCCCTCACAAGTGGCAAACCAGCGGACATGCACATTCACACCCTGGAACATTTGCCTCTCAAACAAATAATGCACATGACAAACTCACAGAGCACATGGCAGGATTTTTTGCAGGCAGCACAGATCGGCGCGACGGAGAGCGGGCAGTCTGACAAACAGGATGCTGAGGTCACCCATCCTGCTGCAACGGTTCTGGGGGTTCACCCCATAAACAGTCATAAACAACAAAGAGAATGGCTCCTACCTCTGGGATAGATGAGCCACGAGGCCCAGGAGCCTCCTTACCTGGGAGAAGTTGAGCCCGTTCAGGGGGTGACACTGCTCCTCCACCCTCTCCACCGCACCCGTTGTCTTCTTCATCCTCTCAGCTTCCTGGGCGAGGTAGAGATCAAGCACCGGCACCCCTCTGGATCGAATGTCCGTCTCGGTCAAGGAGTTCACCATGAGCATCACCCAGACAGGCCTCTTGCGCTCCCAGTTGCCAGCAATGGCATTGAAGAGGTAGTCGGCGTAGAGCCCTTTGCCCCGCTGGTCCGGGGTCATCCAGTGGGGCAGCATCAGTTTGATGTAGTCCAGGTGGCGTTTGAGGCGGCGGTAGAGCTCTCGGGGCAGCACGTCCTGCAGGTTCTCCCCGTGGGGCAGCATCTGGCAGCTGGCCAGCCCTGAGATGGTGTAGGGGTCAGTGAGGTCCAGCTCGAAGTAGACGCTGGAGCTGGCGTGGAAGGCGGCCTTGGAGTTGTCGGGGATGAAGTCCCACACGCGCGTGTAGGGCACGTGGATGGTGCCAAAGAGATAGGCGGGGGGGTCACGGCGGATGGTCCAGAGGAAGGAGTTGAGCTCTCCTTGCTGGAGGGGGAAAGAAAATGGGGGATGATCAGTGGCTGCGAGGCAGGAGGCAGACCGTGGGGGGAATGCAGCCTGGGGAAGGGAGCCCCTTTCCCCCATCTCCCTACATAATCCGGGCCCGAGCCGGGAGCAAGGCAAGAGGCCCTAAGGGGCCCCAGGGGCACTAAGAGGCCCTCGAGGGGCAGCGTCCCTCCGTGACCCCCGCTCTGCCCCGGGGGTCCCTCCGACCGACACATCCCCACGGGCTCGCACCCGCCGGAGATCCCGTCCCGTCCCATACCGTCCCATCCTGTCCCTTCCCGTCCCGTCCCGTCCCGTTCCGTTCCGTCCCGTCCCGTCCCTTCCCGTCCGGTCCCCCCCCCTCGAAGTGCGCAGGGGGGCACGCGGGCGGCGCCACACCTGCGGGGACACGCGCGGGCGCGGGCCGCACGCACGAGAACCGCGTGGGGGTAGGGGTGTCACCCCCCCCCCTTCCGCGCCCCCGCTCCGCACCGCTCACCCACCCATCCCCCAAATCCCCCTTCCGCGCCCCGGAGGGTCCCGCGGGCAGCCGCGCATCCCCGAACGGCCGCGCCCCCCCGGCCCGGCTCGGCCCGGCCCGGCTCACCGAGCGGGGCAGGTCGCACTGCCCCGTGTCCATCTGCTCCCGCCGGGCCGCGGCGTCGGGCAGGAACCCCCCGAAGACGAAGCAGATCAGCGTCAGGTTGAGTTGCATCCCGCTTCCTCTCGCTCTCCTCTCTCTCCTTCCCAGATGAGCCTTTTTGGATTTCTAGGATCTTTTTTTTTTTTTTTTTTCCCTCCCCCTCCTCCTGCTCTTCCCCCTTTTTTTTTTTTTTTTTTTTTTTTGGCTTTTTTTTTTTTTTTTTTTGGCTTTTTTTTTTTTTTTTTTTTTTTATTCAAACAAACTTTGCCAGTCCCATCTGCATCTGACAAGTGCAGGGGGAAGGACTGGCCGCCCCCTCCCTCCCATGCTCTCCCCCCTCCCGCCCTTCCCCACCCCCACCCCCTCTGGCTCCGGGCTTGTCAGAGGCGCTGGATGCTTTGGGGAGGACGGTTCTCATCGCCAGCCTCCGCCATGCTTTGATTTTGCAGATCGGAGAAGCTCCCTTCCCGCTCCGCCGGCTCGGGGGAAGGTTCAGAAGGAAACGGGGGAGCGATTTAGCCCGAAAAAAATTAAAAAAAAAAAAAAAAAAAAAAAATAAAGTTTTAAAATTTTTTTTTCTTTTTTTTTTTTTCTTTTTTTTAAATTCGGCGGCCAAGAGGGGCTCCCGTGTCTCCCCGGGGAAGGCGGGCGCTGCTGCGCGGGGCGGCGGCGCACACCGCACCGGGGAGGCCGAACTCGGGCTCCGGCGGAAAGTTTCGCGCAGCCGCCCCGGCCCGCCCGCGCCTCCCGCCCGGAGCCGCCGCTCGGGGCCGCCGCCAGGGGGCGATAGCGGCTCAGCCCAACCGCGCGGCGGAGGCTGCTGAGGGGCGGCCGCCTTCCCGCCTCGCCCGCCGCCCCTCACTCAGCGTAGCAGCACCTGCGGGGTGCTTCCCCCGCTTCCAACACCGAAAGGAGAATATGGAAAAGTTTCAACATTCCCGCGTTCAAGAAATTAAACGAAAAATCACACAGTCAGGGTTTGTCCCGGGAAGGAACCGAGAGCAGCCAGCTCCCGAGGGGATGCCCTCAGGCACTCCACCGCCCCCACCCCCCCACGCTGCCCTTCGCCGGCTGCTCTGACCCGCTGGGCTCCCAGGCGTGAGGGGACATGTCCTCCCTCACAGGCTCTGCTTTCTCCTGGCCCACCCGAAACCGGGCCAGGGCGCCAGAGTGGAGGGCAGGTCAAGGACGTGGGTCCTGCATGGCGTGGGCACCCTGCATAGTGATGTCGTTGCAGGGATGGGCACCCCTGGGGAGTCCCCATGTGCCTCCTCAGCCTCAGGAGGATGGAGGGAGACTTCTCCGTGCATTTTCACAACGTGCATCTGTCCTGCTCACACCATTAGATACCCAGTTTCCAGTCAGGGGCTCAGTAGGAAGAACCTTCCTCCAACAAGATATGATCTGGTTCTTGGTGAAAGCACATGCAGGATCCCTGATGGTCTGGAGCTTTTTTTTTTTTTTGGAGGTTGTTGCAGAAGGCACTTAAGTCCAGCTGCTGCAACTCAAGCCTCCTCGTAGGTGCCCACCTCTGTTACAGCCACATGGTTTCAGAGGAGAGAACAGCCTGACAGTGCCTGTCACCTCTGCCTGCACAACTCCTGCACGACTCTGGGTCCATTCAGGACAGGATGGGGGTCGGATGTACCCCCTTCTCTCTGCGGGACACCCTGCAGCCATGCTGTGTTGGTGACAGAGTACACAGCAGAGAGTATTTGGATCCCACCCTTTTCACAATCACCACAGCTGTGAACCCTTTACGGAACTGTGAATTTCCTGGCTATATAGAAAAGAATCAAAACCACCCAGGTGTGCTTGGTGAAATACATAAATTGCCAGCATGAGGCAGGGTTCCTGCTCTGGCAAAACTCAGGAGTGGAGCCAGCAGGGGTTTTGCCAAAGATGGTAGCACTCAGGCCTAGCTGGCTGTACACATGGCTTCCCAGCTGCCCTGTGAAGACTGAGGGACACCACTTGCTGTGGTTACAGATGAACAAATGCAGCTACACAGGGTGCTAAAGGGGCTTTCAAACCATCGTGCCTGCATCCCATGGGTGCTTCTGGCCTCCAGAGGCAGGAGAGCGGTCTCATAACCGCAGCGTCAGGACCAGTGGCTCCTTCCTAAGCGAGGACTCTCATCCTTTTCTCCTCCTTCCAGATGTTCCAGGCAGGTAAAAATCATGCAGAGAGGGGCTGGGGATTTGTTTTCTTCGTGTTGTTTCTAGTTCATGCAAAGAAATACTTAGTTTTTGCATTCTACTCAGGGATAAGGTTGAGAGAAGGGACACAGAGGGACAGAAAGACGTAGAATGTTTTAGCCCACAAGGTGTCCCATCACTGTGGCACAGAATGGTCCAGTGAGACAAATGAGTTATGGCCTTACTGGGTGCTGCTGGCCTGGAGTCACCCTTGGCCTTGTGTGGTTGGGACGTGGCATGGCCACAGGTGGGTGTGCACTGCTTTGTAGGCTTTGAGCTCTCTCACCACCTCCGAACCTCTACCTGCCCCTGGGGGGAGACGACACCAGCACCTCTCAGCTTGCTGCCCCAGCATGGCTGGTGTGCCAACACAGCCCTGTGAGGACAGGGAGGGCAGAGCCTGGCTCCATGTGCCAATGCCATCTCTCTCTTTCGAGCATCCCCACCTTTCTCATAGAGGTGCTTCAGCACCCACTCCCACTCACAAGCGTGCTGAGTGCTGGATGGGCACTGTAGGTGGCCAAGCCCCCTCTTGAAGTGAAGTCTGAGGTAGGAAGGATTGTGCAGCCCGTGCCCCAGCAGATGCTGTACCAACAAGGGCAATTTCCAGTCACAGCACAGTCTTGTTTTTTGCTGAGCTGCTACAAATCAGTTATAAGCTAAAAGCTTGATGCTGCCATGACACTGTAGCATGGGGGACACTGCATGTGTTCACAGCTGCATCCTTGTGTTCAGCAAGTGCCACTTCCAAGATGACATGGCTGCATTTGCCTCACTGAGTGGCTTTGACCTGGTCCACTTTCTTTTTGCCTCCTTCCCAAATTTTCCAAAATAGTGAAAGAACAGAGTGGCCTCATCAGAAGGCTGATAAGGACTTCTCCAGTAGCATGACCCAACACTTCACACACTAGAGAAGATGCATGGGAGGTCTATAAGGCAATGTGAGGCTTCATTCAGTCATGGCTGCCCTGTTGTGAGGTAGGGTGATTACCCTGGTTGATGGCATACATATCAAAGCACCCAGGGCAAGAATAAACAAACATCTTTGGCACTGTGCTCATTTTCCATTAGCCAAAAGGCAGGTGTGTGTGTGTGTGTGTGTGTGTGAGTATAGCAAGTTTTCCAGCCATTCCCCTAAACTCAGCCCTGATGTTGCAAGAACTGCCTAGCTGTGAAAACACAGCCTCGCCTTGATTTATGCCACTTGTGGGTAAGATGACTAAGAAAAAGAAGGGGAAAAAAAAAAAAGGAAAAAAAAAGAAAAGCAGAACAGGAACAGAATTCCCACTGGGAGGGTGATGAGGGTGTGTACCGATTTGGTCAGGTTGGGGAACTGCAGCCAGAGCTTCAGGCAGTAGGAAGAAGAGACCACAAACCACATGATATGTATCACAGTGTTCCACCTAAGATACAAAAGCATGCCACAAGCTTTTTATGAAGACAATTCTTTAGTAACAGCAAGGGAAATTAATTCTTTTGTGTAATTGTAACTTTTTTTCTCCTTCAGATGAGTTCCATATGTCCTTGTGATTTTTTGTTCCTTTAAACACAGCAGTTTAGAACAAATCTTAAGTAACGTTTAGCCTGCTTCTAAAGTAAATATTTACAAAAACATTAAATAATGGTTCTGATCTTTGGAAAATGTATATTGCTCCCTACTCGCTACTGTTTTGTGCCTATCTGGGGTAACAGAGGAGCTTTGTAATAAACCCCAAGGCTGTAAAAGCAGTATAACAGTGTGATTAGCAGTAATCAGATGGGAAATACTGACTAGTAAAAACTGTGAAGAGATAACAGAAATAATCTGCAAAGGGAAGGTTACATTGTTTGGTTTTGACAAATTTCAAGAAATCTAATGGGGGAATAGGCTTTTAATCTTACAAAAGCTGTATTGTTTTTTTGAAGCATAATACTGTTAGCTGATATTTATGTGATCATCAAAGAGCTTTACTAAATAAATATTAATCATTTCACCAACCACTTCAGGGGTGTGGTGAGGCAACAGCTTAACAAGAAGTTGTATTAAGACAGGAAGCAAAGACAGCCAGATTCAATAAGGAGTCCATGTGGGTACAAAAAAATACTTGTGGAGGCTTTAACAATATCTTTAGTCAGGCGAAACAAAACCCCATGGAATAGAGGGTAGATTTCTTTGTTAATGAGAGGCTGGCATTGGAACTTGTATTTACAGTGAGTTTCCAACAGGTAAAGAAGATTATTAGGTCTGAGAGAAAACAGTGAGGGATCGGTACTTGTATGCAGGGAAGCATGACACTTTTTTTATCAGAATATGCTCCTTACAGGACTAGCTACCCTTTTGTCTCTTCCTTTCCTCTCACCTTCCTCCCAGGAGAGCTTGCATTGCTGGCCTGTGTCATTTCAGTATTTCTCTGTTTCTGCCAGGGTGTATTTTCTTTTGGAGAATTTCAAAGCACTCAGTGAACATCAGTCTCTGCATTTCTCACACCTTTCTGGTAACAAGGAACTCTGGGTGACCCACTGACTCTCCCAAAACTGGAAGAGTCAAAACCCAGCTTTTCCTCTTTCAGTGGATGAAGCTGAGGGTGTCTTCTGCTCCTGCCAGAGATGGCAAATGAGATTCAGTCTTTTTCTATGCAAATCATAGAATAATTTGTCTGGGGAGGGACTTTATGAGGTCTCTGGTCCAACTGCCCTCACTCTGAGCAGTGTTAAGTCCAATGTCAGATCCATTTGCTCAGGTCCAATTAGGGATCCTAACTACATTTCTTTTCTCTCTTATGCCCAGGTGACATTACATGTAGCTGTCCTGGACTCAAAAGTAATAAGCCTAAAGCAGCTGCACTGCCAGCTATCATACTCTGACTTGTCATTTGCTGTGACACCTGTGCTGTGACATGTCTGACAAATACAGATTTTCCTGCAGAAGATTGATTTTGATGTTAGCAGTTGTATTCACATACAACATCATTGTTCAGTCATGCAGTTCATGGCTTGAGACATGCAGTTGTCAGAAGAACAAGCTTCTACTACTTAAGGCTGTCACACTGAAACTGATGAATTATCACAGATGCTTCAATGTTTCACATCTTTTTTCCCATGTATTGCAACCAATACAATGTAGTCACTGTAGTCAGATTTACATTCCCTGCCTGTTTGTCCTCTTGTGTCCACTTCAGTGTCTTTTGCCTCAGTGTTCCAGAAACAACTCATCTACCTCTTGAAGAAAATCCCCTCTCAACCCTAACATCCTCTCTTCTAAGGACTAGGGCTGAATTTTGCAGACCAACCAGCATTAATAGCTTGTATTACATTTTGCAAAGTCTCACCTTGTGCTGTGGCCTCTGCAATGACAGACCACATCCTGCCTGAGACCAGGCGTGTAAATATGCTGAAGAAAACCTTTCCCACTGTCAGACTCTGGTATGTATTCTCCCTCTGTATAAAGTTTAGTCTGCATTTGTCTATGTATATAATATTACACATGCATGCACCTAGGAAGCTGGATGTATCTATGTGTGTGTGCTTATATATATATATATATTAGTGTGTGTGTATATATATACACATATATAGACACACAGGGATACCCACACACAAAATGATAGGATAGATGAGTGGTATTAATGTTCCACTACATGCTTTTCAGCTTTTTCCCATTCTCTCAAAGGTTTCCTGGATTTGAGGCTGTGAAGGCAGAAGCCTGTCCTTCTCTGCTGCCCTTCTGCTGCAAGTGTTGTGGTGGATCCTCTCATTCTGGGGTCTCCTGTCTGCAACTTAAGGAAAAAATTGCAGTTTGATTCCTAAAATTAAATCCAATAGAGTGAAAAAAATGTCTGAAAGCAACTCATCCAGCAGAACAGGTGTAATCTCCCTGCTGCATAGCAAAGCTTTTCCTGTAGCACAATAGATTATCTCCTTGAGGCCTAATAAGCAAAGAAATTTCTTCCTGTTCAGCATAGTTCAGTGTGCAGCTCCAGAAGCACCACTTGATTTCATGAGCAGTTCAAACCTCTTTCATATTCTGAGAATGACTGGGAGTTCAGCTGTTTGAGAGTCCTTTGAATGTCCCACTCTTTATTGTCATTCCCTATGTTTTCTTTTCCTGGTTTCTAGATTGCCATTGGTTTCTACAACCCTGGTAATAAATTGGCATTTATTAATGAGAAATCTGAGAGGGGTTTTGTACATGGGATGAGTCTTTATTAGAAAACAGCTGACCCAGTCCTCCAAGACAGCACTTCTGAAAGAGGGGTCTATTCCTGACTGTCTTTCTCCTAACCTGGAGCAGAAAATTCTGAGCAAATGCAGTAACTTGGTGCATATGTCTAAATTAGCTGATTTACCAGCAGCATTCCTGTTCCAGGGGCTTTGAACATGGAAAATTTGTGCCAATATTTCGGTAATTTGGTTTTAAAAATGCTGCTTTTTTCTTTTGGAGCTGGTAGAATAGGGCTCACATTTGTTGCATGTGCATGGGCCTGCTCCCTATTAAATTCATGGTCCTTTTTTCCAGTAACCACTTCAGTGCTGTGAATCAACATAACCAGTTCAGAAAAACACCATCTGTCAATTGGATAAACAAAAGTCTAGTTAGCTGAAAGTTTTAATAGATCATGAAGTCTCACCAAGTCCATTTTTATGGTAATAAATTCCACCATGCAATATTTTCTGATGTCACATGGCAAAACTGCCCTAAATAAATAGCAGCTAAATAAATAAATAGCAGCTGAAGCATTTTCCATTATTTCCCTTAGTGTTTTTTGTGCTTAACAATGGAAACTGGCTGTGGATCTGAATGTCCCTAATCTCAAAGTGCCATATGGATCTGTATGTTGGGTTTCATGAATCTTGGACGAGTAGGTTTAGAAGGGATCTCACCTAGCCTGACCAGAGTTGGGTCAGGTGGACTTCCACTATCCCCAACCAGATGTCCATTTCACTTAGGAGTAGGGGTTGATGGTAGCCACTGACTTAATTTCATCCATCCTGTGCCCAAATTATTCTTTCCTGTATTATTCCTGGATAATCCTATGATGTGAGATGTATCATCTATCACCTGTGCTTGTGAAGACCTCCTCTGAAAGTCAGCTATTTCTTTCTTTGCCAGTTTAGTCTGGTTTTTAAAAAATTTCCTGTGGTGGAGTTTTAATACATCAGCAAGTATAGTTCAGATGGTTTCTTCATGTCCTATCCCCCTTTTCCTAAGCAAAAGATTGTTCCTACAGATGCATTCTAGGAAAGTTCCTCCAGCAATGGCCATTTAACCTTTCTGAGCTATGGAGTTTGTCAAGAGGTGTCCTAGGTGATTTCCCCATGAAGGTAATTACACTCTTCAGCTGCCAAGTTTCACTAAGAAGCTCTCATGTCTTCAGAGAAGGATCATTCAGACTATCTGCTGTTTCAAATCAAGCACAGGCAACACTTCCAAGAGTATATTCAAGTTCAAGATCCTTCCTGAGTGAGTCTATGGTCAAATCTGTACCAGTTTACCAGTTAGTGTAGGAAGGAGTGATATTTCCTGGGTGCCCTTTGCATGGCCACCAGATGCCTTTTTGGTTCTGGTCACCTGCATAATGTTTTTTAGCAGTGGTCCAGAACAAAATGTACCTTTGCTCCTCTGGGCCTGTCTGCAAATACTTGCTGAGAATTTCAAGCCACTCTAAGTCCATTAAAAAGTGTGAATAACAGATTTGCCTAAGAAGTTATAAAAATAGATCACTAGACTAAGGAGGAGGACTCTGCTTTAGGCATAACCAATAGTGGTGCTGAGAGTCCCTAAAGCTGAAAATTCATGCCAGCACTGCAGCAATGCTTTGCAGAGACAACACAGGGGTGGTATTCCCTCTTATCTCAACACAGCCTGTGGCAAAGTTTCCTGATAAATGACCAAGTAGGGCTCCTGAAGCCAGGACATGCTCCCCTCTCTGTACATGGTCATCCAGACCACCTGCTGCAGGAGAAATTTGGTTGCCCCCCTTTGTGAGGAAACCTGGTGGTGGTTGTTAGAAGGGCATCCAGCCCCTCTCCCTTCTGTATCCCATGCCCTCTCCCACAAGAGCAAAAAGACAGGGAATTTTTTCTTGTAACACTTCCAGTTCCCTGTCCAGATCACCAAACACGATAACATGGTTTTGCCCTATTTTTAGGAAGCCTCAAGTGAGGAGCAGGTCATATGTGTGTTGCACAGCCACACACAGAGTGTGGCAAATTGGTTTTACTTCTTTCTCTTCCTTGGAAACAAACTGCTGATTTGAGTAAAACATGTAAATGTACTTTATCATGAGAAAGGAGCTTTAAACTTTCAACTCACAGCTATCTTCCCCTTTCCTTCCTCCTATGTAACTCAGAGTGGCTTATATATTTGAGATCCAGCTGTGCATGCTTGCATCTGTGATACTCAGATTGTACTTTGAAGCTACTCCTGCCCTGAAATCACACTGTGTATCTCCATTACAAGCTGTAGGGAAGAATTAATCAAATAAAACCTGATGCCATGCTATGCTAAAGTACATCACCACTTACCTATCTCTTTTTACATTTCTTCTGATTATTGCAGAACTGTGAAGCTCTCCTTTTGTTTCTTTGAGGCAAATTTACAATAGCCCCAGTAATCCTTTTGCACTTCAGAAAAAGTAAACCTTTCACACTACTGCCAGTCCCTAAAACACCTCTGAGAGCTCCTCTGCTGAGTTCTGTCCTTATGGGTATCAAATGATAGCTGTGAACTGAAAGACTGTTTGTGGCCCGGTCATCTTTTATCTGTGTGGTAGGATCCCAGTGTCAGTTTATCACAGAAGTTACTATTCTCAGGGTGTTTTTTTCAGTGCACACTTTTTTTTCCAAGAATTTCCAGCAGATAATGAGAAAATACTTGGTTTTGAAAGTGTGTTTGTAGTGTATGGGTGGTCCCAGTTTGTCTCGAATCCCTTTCAGTCTGCCTGCATGAGGAGTTAGGCTTGTCTCTCCTCTTGTTAGCATTGGCAATTCAGGGAGTACCCTTCTGGGTAGGGAGAAAATAACAGAATAAGAAAAATTTCATAATTTGGCAAGAAGAATGAGCTTGCCCCACTCTTCCAGAAACTAGCTTTGCTTTCATATGGAAGTAGATCTTACAGGCAATTTAAAATATGAGCCGTGCTTTCTGAGCACATCCTTTTATTGACCCTCTATCTATATAGCTATTCTATAAACATGAAGCAAAAAGATGGATTATGTATGTATTTTTGTCGAGAACAGAGAAATGTAGCCACAACAAATCCTGAAGTTTTCAGGGTGAAGTTAAAAGGAGACTTTCTTTTCGGAAGCAAAAAGTTACAAGTATTTGAATCTCACTGGGATAATGTTCATTGGGATCATCACTCATACTTTTTGTTGTTGTTGCTAACTTACACATGCACACAGAAACTGCCTTTCATGGATGAAAAATGTCTTGCTTATTCACCAGCCCTGTAGAAATAAACATTATTTTATATATATGTACTGCTGTCAGTGAGGATTTTATATTTCATGCCGTGTGCCAAGCTTTCATTAGTCAAAGTGTGAAAAATCCCATTTGCTGTGTTTTGGAGAATTCCTGTTGGAAGCATTTAGAGAGCAATTCACTGATCTTTCAGTCAGTGCAGAAGGGATCACTCTGGGACCTGGCCAGCCACATGGGACTCTGGGGTTGTGCTTTAATCCTCAGCTTTGTAACTCACCATTTTCTTGACTCTGGGCAAATTGTTTCATCTGTCGTCATCTTGGATCCCCAGTGACAAGAATCAGGCTTTCAAGTCATAAATTTGTTCAGTCGTATAAACTTAATAGATCTCAGATACTAATATGGTGGTAGCCACATGGTCAGATTCTTGAAGCTAAATAAGCTTGATAAATGGAGGCAAGTCTGGGTCTGAACATCAGTTTTGGACAAGCTCCAGAGCACAAGCAGCATGAATCCTTGATTTCACTATTCACTGTCACACAAAACCAAGCACACTTTTCTGCACAGTTGGATGTCTGCCTGCTGGAGTTTAGGTCCTGGTCTCTTCATCCCAAGCCTACCTTGTTTTGGGACTGATGAAGGGAGATAAGATCTCTGAAGTGTTCTCTCTAAATGGGGTCAGTGTGGAGACAGTAAAGAATCATGGAAAAGTAGACTTGCCTTGAGAATGTCTTTAGCTCAATGGATTTAACTCCACAAAGCTGTGTATGTACCATGAAAATGTAAAGTGAACATGAGTTTGAGGTCCTGTTCCTACCTGTGCTGGTCAGCTGTCTCTACTGTCCCTATTCCTCTGTATAAAATAGGTAAAAGCCAACAAGAGCAAGATCAAAACTTCTGCTTATTCAGATGTAAATTATTGCTGAAGTCCCCAGGGTTACATGAACTAAACGTAGGAGTTTGCTTTCTTTCTTAGAAGTGGCTTTGCCAACTTCTGGACATGAGTTACTGAACATATTTCTTGGCATTGTAATATATTGCAAAAGAGACCTAAGTTTATCAACAGAATTATAGATGGTGGAGACTTATATCAATTCTTTAACTGTCCTTTTTGACTTCTTTTTGTGTTTCTTCTTCGGCCTTGTCAAGGTGCCCAATGAAAGACTTAAATCCAGTTTCACCCCTTTTAGAGGCACCGGCAACAAAGCAGATTAAATATTATTCTTTCTGAGTAGTAAATTTATAGCAGGCAGTAACAAATCCATGAGAATTTATATGGCCTTTTGCCAAAGAAACCAAGGATTTGAATCCATATACTGAAAAATATATGCATATCTATTCTGGTTTTTAAGGAGCTGTGGGAAATCCATATTTTTATAAGTGAAATGAGAGAAAAGTACCCAAAGTCACCTATGACCCTCCCTTTAGGGCCTTAGTGTCATCAGAAGGTTAGAGCTTGATTAAGACTTTCTTATGCCTTTAGCTCCCTGGCATATCCAAAGGGATGAAGGTATGAGAAGAATGAAAGCATCATGCCATCCAACAGATGAGCTTCCCCTTATTCGTGCGTGTGACAATGTGCCTTGAGGCTCAGTGTCACTGTGTCTGCCCACTGAGATGAGGACTGGAAGCCTTACCAGCTCCTCCCCTGAAGGAGCCAGGGCAGATACTGAAACAACAAACATCGGTGTTCCTAAAGCCAGACTGCAGCTGGTCTCTTGCAACCTCTCTTCAGTATCTTTTGATAGATGGCAGCTTCGTGCCTTTTTCTTGACTAATTCCCCACAATTAATTGCCTGAGCAATGTGTTACCCTTCCAGTAAACTGCCTGGGCCCTGGTTAACCACTCTGCTGGATTTCTTTTACTCCTTCCATTCTCCTCAGTTGCTTCTCTTGTGCTTTGGTCATGTTGGAAGGAGAATAAATATGATATCAATATCAAACCAACCTGCAGCCCACCGAGTTTCCTCATCCCAGTTTGGATTTGGACTTCCTCTTCTGAGAAACTTCCTGAGTATGTCTGACACCCACAGTGTCTTTTTCCCTTGTTCTCCTCAGGCAGTTCAGGTCTCCATAGCACAGTGGTTGTGGGAACCTTCCAGACCTCTAAATGGGCATTTCCCAGGCTGCTTATTACCAGAGCACAGTTGTGGATCATGTCTCCTGCAGAGCTTGCTTTAATATTTTTGGCAAACCCTACCATGTCCTCACCAGTCCTCATTTGGCTATGCATGTGGAAGTCTTCAGACATGTCTGCAGTCAGATGATGGCCATGTTTTCAATCAACACAATTCAGTTTCAAATTATAGCTGGAGAGTTTTTCAGGCTGTGCTGAGAAGCCTGGTCCTTAAAAAAAAAAAACAAAAACAAAAAACAACCAAACATCAAGCTCCAAACCAATGTGCTTTGGGAGGAAGAAGGGAGGGAAAGTGACATCCATTCTGGGAAAGAAGAAGCAATAACAAAATCTGGCACCCTGGACTGTGTTTGCTCTAATGATGCATCTCCATGTGCTTTGTGTCCTTTGGTAACACTGCCCTTTCCGTGCCACGTCGTGGATCCTCAGATGAGGAAGCTTGGCCCAAAATAAAGGCCAGGCTGCTTTTCATCTCAGGGATTTCTTCGTGCCAAGTGAATAAAGTGACTTCTTTGTGGCTGTTTGCATTTGTCGTTCCAAGTTGTCTGAGCACTAGGTTATAAATACAAACCACCAATTGATAGCCTCAGTATGTCCAGTCAGACAAGCTTGGCTTGCTGGCAAGGAAAGGATTTGGCTTTCCTTAATTATTTTTGTTTTAATACTTTTTAAAAACATTTGAAATAAATCAAAGATGCTGAAAATACAAGTGAGGAGGAGGGGGTTTCTTCCTTACCCGTTTTGTAGGCTGGGTTTCTGACTGAAAATTTTAGGTAAAATTTCTGTTTCTTATTTGTATTCGTGTATAGTCATGTATGTAAAAGGTTGTTGTCAAGCTAGCCAGGCCTTTTAATGTCATTGACATTTTTAGATTAGTTTTAATGATGAAATAAAACTAAGAATTTTAACAGCTTACTTCCTCTGAGAGATGCAAGCTATGAGAGGAAGAGGAGATTCTGAGTCGTTCTGAGGTCTGCCTTGAGAGTGCCACTGGTAAGACAAGACCCCTTGGTCCAGGGCCCAAGAGAAGAAGGACTCTGAGCAGACTGAGCTAAGTCCTGAGTCTTGGAGACCAAGCCAAACCCTGACTGCTTCACTGGGGAATGTTTAACCTTCTAGACTTGATTTTTTTCTGCACCCACCCCCAGCCCCCACTATTGAAAAACAATGCTGGTGAAAAATGCCTCTTTGGGAATTTAATTTGTATGGAAAAACATTTTATTTTGTATCCAAATCTTCCAGTCTGTGTAGGGTTTTCCATTTGCTTTCAGCAAAGCCTTTTTTTCACTATTTGTCTCATCCAAAATCCTTATTAAGAAACTGAATGTTTTTACCAAAAATGGTTAGCTTTCCTTCCCCTTCACCCCCTTCTCCATTCACAACATCCTTGAGACCCCTGAAAACAAACTGATTGAAAGAAAGCACATTTCTTTTAAAAATTTCCCATGGAACTGATTTTGTTGTGGTTCATGTCTGCTTTGCCTCTCTTCTGTCTGGGGCTGGAATAAAATTCCTCGAAAACATTATCAGCCAGCACATCTCCACAGACCAAGTGAGGTTCTAAACATCTCATTTATTCATTTATACAATAATCCAGTAACAATAATTGTGGTCACTGGCTTATTGGCATTTTGTGTATTGAAATAGCTGTGCACAGTTGTTTGAAAACTGGGTCCCTGTTCAAAGCTCTCACAGCTTCAGACACATTCAGGGAGGATCTGGTTACTGGATGCAGCGATTTCTGTGTTGTTATGTAAACGTGCATAGTTTCTTTTTATGTAATTATACATACATATATATATACATATAAATATATATACAAATGGTTGGAAGAGAGCTTTCTGTCCCTGATTTTAGCTTTGCTTTGAGACAAGCTTTTCCAGGCTCACCTGGAAACAGTGTGCATCCAGAACAGGAGGCAAATGGACTCAGGTCAGTTTTACACAGTGGTTATCAGGTTCTCTTCTTGGTTCTGGTGCTAAAAGAGAAAATGGTGCCCTGTATGTGTGTGACAGCATGGAAAGAGGAATGTTGTATCTTTAGGGACTGAACTGCCCACCCTCAGTCTGCTCCAGGCATTCTGATGCAGGGTGAAAGAGCCTTCATAGATTCTCACTCGTGTAAAAACTCGTGTAAAAAGCATGAAAGAAAATAGGTGCATGTATCTGTGCCTCTTTGTAAATCCATTTTGCAGGAGTAGCCTTCTTACTTGCACTTATTCCTCTGTAAGTTAGGAGGCGTGTAATATAAATTGGAGCCTAATTTTTTCTTTGAAGGTATTAACACCCACCCACAAGCAACAGGAAACAGACTTCGACTTTAATTAGTACCAACACATTCAAAATTCAACCTATATTTGCCTTCAAGTGCAGCAAAGCAGCTTCAAAGCTAAAAGCTTCTTCACTTTCTAAGTAATAATGAGGTATTAATGAGGCAATTAGGGGCTTGTAAACATGGTGTCAAAGAGATATGAACTAATCACCAGCAACAGGAAAAAGACAGATCCCTCTGACTTCAGTGCTCTGTGCTCTCCCTAGCCCCCTGAGGCATTCTGTGCTTGTAAACTAATCCACAAAAATGTTCTAGATTAATTCAAAACACTATCCTCTTTTTAATTCCCTGACTGTCTTCGGGCTTGTTTCTGAATAGATGCTCTGTGTGAAGGCTTTTAAATACTCACTTTTGTTATTGCAATAAAACCCAGATTGAAGTTCTCTTGCACTAAGCTGTCAATTTGTATTTGGCTCCCTTCTTAGATGCATATGAAATACTTCTAAATAAGTTGTTAGGATATTTCTTCCAGTTTATTTCCTTTTAGGCTATTTAATTAAAGAAATAAAACATGTAATTCAATTAGAACAGATGAACATAATATTTTTTTTTTTTTTTTTTAATTCTTGCATGTAAAATGTTAGTGTTGAAAATGAAGGATTAAATACACTACTTAAATCCTGGAGTAATTGGCCAGGGACAAATGTTTCCCCTCACAGATTTGTTAGCTGGAGTGTTGGACGAGGATTAATGCAATCTGATTACACTAATTTTCTGCATGATTTTATGAGAGACACTTTTATGATTTTTGTTTCCTTGTAGCAATACAGTTCAGATCTGATCTAGCTCATGCCTGAAATCAACCTGTCATGCTGCTTTCTGTAGCTAAAGTCACAGTGGATTTATCAGTAAGATACTAAGTGTGGTCCCACCTTCATGATGCATTTTGAAATTGTGCCTATTAGAACATCTGATTCCAAGGAACTTTTTGTTTTCTGAAGAAAGTAGAGGGGGAAAAAAAGGAGCAGTAGAAAAAAATGTCTCAGATATTCACGAGACTCCAGGCAGTGAGGCTTTAGAAAAAGCATAGGCTGAAGAATTTCTAATCTTTCTAATCTAATATCCTTACACCATCCCTGATATGGATGCTCCAGATCTTCATGTGACAGTTGAAATTCTGACCTCCATCCTTCCTCTGAATTATCTCCATAGATGGTACTGCTCTGCAACTGGAAGTACTCCTGGTTTGAGAGATGATTTTTGGTTATGGCTTGTTGTCTCCTGGAGATTAGGGTGAAACTCCATATCCTTTCTTTTACAGTCAGCTCTCTAGGGGTGAAAAGTGAGTTCACTAAACCAACTTATTGTGAAAAAATATTTTTGAAGCATAACACATCGTGGTTTAATCCTCATACTCACAGGTATAGGTTGGAATCACTTGGCTGCAGCCAATAACATGTGTGTTAAGCTCTTAGAAGTGAAAACAAGATGGGAGGGGGTGCTAATAGTTTTTCCTACATCAGGAATTTGATCTAATCCACAGGAAAATTGTACATCAGTTCAACAGTCCAGCACTTTGCCTACTAGTGTGCAGTTGATTAAAACTCTGGAATTGCCCCTCATCAGACCAGTTAAAAAATGGTTTCCACACATTTCTAAGAATTCTTACAGAGATGTTGGTAGCTAAGAATTTCTTGAAATGTGAAAGCTAGTCCTGGCATCTCCAGAAATTTAACTTCTTGAATTTTCAGCAATATTTTATTCTGGACACAAAATACCTCTCATAGCAGCTGGCTATGCAGGTTATACATGAGCTTCATGTGTTACAGTAGAGATCCATGAGTTCTCAATGCTGTCCTAAATGTCTCTCCTGTAGGGGTCAGCAAACAGAACTTCACTGAGTGCCTCCATCTAATTTGCAGCTTCATAGAATCATAGAATTGGCTGGGTTGGAAGGGACCTCAGAGATCATCAAGTCCAACCCTTGATCCACTCCCGCTGCAGTTCCCAGCCCATGGCACTGAGTACCACATCCAGGCTCTTTTGAAATATCTCCAGGGATGGAGAATCCACCACTTCCCTGGGCAGCCCATTCCAATGTCTGATCACCCTCTCAGTAAAGAAATTCTGTCTAATGTCCAACCTAAACCTCCCCTGGCACAACTTGAGACCTCTTGTGCCCTCTTGTCTTGCTGAGAGTTGCCTGGGAAAAGAGCCCAACCCCCCCCTTGGCTCCAACCTCCTTTCAGGGAGTTGTAGAGAGTGATGAGGTCTCCTCTGAGCCTCCTCTTCTCCAGCCTGAACAGCCCCAGTTCCCTCAGCCTCTCCTCATAGGTTCTGTGCTTGAGTCCCCTCACCAGCCTAGTTGCCCTCCTTTGGACAACTTCTGGACTACGTGGGATCAAGTGCACCCTGTTATCCTGTGCAGTGTAGTAATGCCTCTCCCCTTAGTATATAAACGTGAAAAGCTTTAGCCCATACTTGGGGAGGACTGATTCTTTTTTCTGGACAGGAGATTTTCTTATGGCATCACTGGCAAAGCAAAGCAGCTCTTGGGTATCCCACTGTGTTTGTGGTAAGAGGCCTTGGGGGAAGATACCACCCATGTATCTTGTTGCATGTCAATTCCCAGACCTGGTTTTCACCCAGAGCTTTGTGCCCAGGAGCTCACAGCCACATGAAGATTTTGGTGTGTAGCTGTCATGCTAGGAAAGCTGACACTTGAAGATTTCATTAGCTCTCATTAAGCAGTCACACATAGGCCAGTGTCATGACCCTTCCAGTGTTTTTTTTCCAAGCATAAGAGCCAGGATCTCTCATCATGTTAGGAAGATACCACAGCTACAGGCATCAGCTGCCAACACATCTTGGGTGGCAGACAAAGTGCCTGAAATCTCTGACTCCTACTGGGAGTTTTCTTGAGTTTGGGACTTGGTGACCCTAAATGCAGCTGGTCAATGAATTGTAAGCTTTGCCCACAGAGTCCCAGTGAGGAGGGGGAGCCCTGGCATCCTACCACGAGTGCATGAAGCAGAATCCAAGGTGTGGGAGTTGAGGCAGCCAGAGCATCCCCATTTCAATGTGTGAGACACAACAGACCTGCCTTGTTAGCTCAGAGCTGTCTAGTGCTGAGGACTTTACCTCTCCCTCACCCCTTTCCTTCCTCTCCCCTTGTGTTAATCCTACATAACACTCTCTGCTCTTTCCATCTGGGTGGGGATCTTAAAGACCCCTACAGTTCTGCGGGGCCTCCTCTGTTTGTGTGTAATAATACAGGATGGATGGCCATTAACACCTTCTCTGAGCACAGCATGTTGGAGTTGCAACACTTTCCGGCCTGGGCTTCTTTGCCAAAGGGTATTGTGTGTGCATACTTCAAGTTTTCTTTTAAAACCCCAAATAGGGTTTTCTTTTTATCCTTCCAGTTTGTGTGTGTTTTTGCCATTGGTATCCATGGGACTTTTCCTATTATGGTTCTTTTAGAGGTCGTAGTGCCTGGGGTTGTTTTTGTTTGTTGTTCTCTTTCCCTCCTTCTCCCAGCCATATCACAGCTTTTGGGAGGCAGGTGACCTGGAAGGAGCAGCTGAGTGAGTCTGTCAGTAGTAGGCAAGTGTGGAGCACTTTGCTTTGAGGTCACCAGTTCAAACAGAACTAAGTGACATCTGCAGGGAGCTGGGAGCTGAATTTCCATCATGCAGACTGGTTACTAGGGATTTTTGACTGAGTTGGTTCTCTGGATATAATAAGGTAAGCTACTACTGAAACTTTTTCCAAGATTGCGACATTCCTGGTATCCTTCAGGGACAGACTTTTGGAGATCTAATGACAGCCAGCTCAGATCACAGCTTTGCCTCCTGGGCTGTTCCCCAGCTGCCTTTTGGAAACTTTGAAGGTCAAGGTGCAATAGCTTTGCAGAGAAGTCCTGAGGCAAGTAAAGAAAGTGTTTGCCCTATTTACAAGAAGAATACAGCTCCATGCATTCACACATAGGTATTGTAAACATAAAGATTAAGATCTATGATGTTATGGGAATGGGAATCCAGAGACAGATGGTGAAGAATGATTTGTAAGCACATGTGAGGTTGATCTGAAATCCAGGTAGAGCAGTGAGCAAAAAGCATCCTGAGAAGGAGGTATTTCTACAGCAGCAGAGGTGTCTGCCTCCCTCCCTTCAGGTTACCCTTCTGCCAGTTGGTCACAGGAAAACTGGGGGGACAAACTTCAGATTGGCAAGGACATAACTTGTGGTCCGTGACAACGTGGCTTTGTTTCTATGGAGATGGGCACATCTTTGTGAGAGCACAATTTGGCACCATGCTTGTAGCTTTCCAAGGCAAAATTTTACTCCATCAAAGCTCAGAGTCTTCACTTCAGTGGGTGCAGGGGTTCTGCCTCCCACTTTAAATAAGGAAGATTTTAAAGGTCATGGTCAATGGACAAGAGCATTTGTAATATAATATTAACCAGAGACAGCAGTTGCCATGAGTGAACTTGTCACCTGCATTGCAGAGTGATGGAGATGATGTGTCCAGAAAGAGGTGAAAATGTTATTAGTGGTCCCAGGAGCAGCAGCACAGCCTTCTCTTAAAAGCACATGCTGTCTGTCCTGATGCCATGGAGGGGCAGCTCCCAGCAGGGTCAGTCTGCTCTGTACATCAGGACAGGGGCCTTCCACCTCAGCTAAAACTTACTCTAAAAAACACACTGTCTAAAACCTGAAACAGTGGTTGGCTGTGAAGTTAGCAATGAGTTAAAGTGCAGAACACCATCAGTGACTCTTCTGCAGGTGAAGAGTACCTCAGGGCTCTCTTCCTGTGGCAGAATGGTGACCTGGAATACAGTGAGAAATGACCCATCCATCTTTGGATATTAGAAAGAATTTCTTTACCGAGAGGATGATCAAGCATTGGAATGGGCTGCCCAGGGAAGTGGTGGATTCTCCATCCCTGGAGATATTTAAAAAGAGACTGGATGTGGCACTCAGTGCCATGGGCTGGGAACTGCAGCGGGAGTGGATCAAGGGTTGGACTTGATGATCTCTGAGGTCCCTTCCAACCCAGCCAATTCTGTGATTATGATTCTATGATTCTATGATCCTCTTCAGCATCACCAGATCAGAGCTTTGTTCCCTCTCTGACCTGGGGTCACACAGTGGCTGTTGCTAAATAGCCTGAGTTTTCTGAGCTGCAGTTCCCTGGCATGGGAATGGGTTAACAGAGTGTTCAGCTGTCTTTTGAGCTTTGTGCATGCATATGCTGTGAGAGACTTGCCCAAGCATTTCCTGGAATGGGGTGCTGATTAGCCAGGGCCTCTTGAGAACTCATAATGGTAATCAATATAATGATTGTAATAACTAATGATAACAAACTCAAGAATGGCAACAAAAAAACTTCAGAGCACAATGTCCTTTGGTTTTGAGGCTTTTGAAGGGGAGCAGAAAAGAATGATTTGGGGGCCTAATGGAGAAACCCCCTCCCTTTCATAGATTTCCTCCTGGGAAAAATATTTTATTGAGAGAGGGTATGTTAGCCAAAGCAAGACATAAATATTTTACTTATTAGAGCACAGACTGTTTCTCTTCTTGTTCACTACATTGCCAAGCCTTGCCTCAAACAGAAATTTGCAGTCTCCATTTCTGTACAGTGTGGTGGGGGAGCCAGGGGGCATGGAGACCCAGGCCATGGATTGAAAGCCTGACAAAATGAAAGAATAAAAAAGCCCTTCTTACAGCAATTGTCTTGCTCATAAAATGTGACATTTGCATGGCAGCTGCCAAGTCCCTGTTTTTGTCTTCATAAACAGAGCCTTGGAGCAAAGATGTGGAAAGCCTCGTGTGGATTGAATTGGGCAAAGAGACTGGATCTCAGCAGCCAACTTGACAACAAAACCAATTACCCTGTGAGGGCAGAATACATACTGCCACCTTTCCAATACACACCACTCTGTGTGAGTTCTCTGATGTCTAATAGTGTTTAGGCTGAGGATGCTTTCTCTCCCTGGGAGAGCTAATAAGATTTCATTCCCCTCTACCTGCCTGTTTCCCCAAGATAGGGAGAAATGTAGCATCAGCCAACTCTCCATCTCTGTGGTGTTTCATTGGAGCAGACAATGCTTCAGGAAGGAGACAGACAGGAAGGCAAAGATGCTCAGGCAGCTGAGCTCTTGTAAAGACTGAAAATCATAAGTGGATTTCCCTCCCATTATTGTTGTTTAATCACTTTTTAAACGTATCAAGGAAATTAAAACATCTGTATCCAGTCTCTGACTCAGAATGTCCTTAAACTGCAGATTGTGAGAACCTGAGTGGCAGGGGGCAGTTGCTGAGAGAAGTAGGGCTGTATTTTATTCTTATGCTCCAAATATCTGCTTCTGAGCACAGATGGATCTTTGGCCTGACCCAGAGCCAAAGTTCTAATACCAAGTTTCTTGAAGATCCTGTCTGCACTGGTAGTTTATAGCAGATGTCCAGGGAAAAGTACAAAGACAAAGCGGATGATATAAATACCTCCCCAAGGTGTTCTCTCAGCCTCTGGGAAATTGTGGTTCAGAGATTTGAGCCAGAAGTCGTATCTGTTGTGTTTTAATACCTCTGAAATGGATTTTTCTTCCATGCTTTTGTCTCACTAAATTTTGAGCCCATGTAAATGGCTGACATGGGGAAGAGAGCTCCATAGCTTAGAGGTGAAGACCTCTTTCCCCTCTTCTGCTTTGTACCCACCTCCAGATGATTCCAGCTGATGTCCTGCAACTCTCAGAACTTCAAAGTACTGTTCATGTCTCACAACCCACTCAATGCTCCCTGTATAGACCTTGAGCATAACTTTCTTCTTTTATATCTTCAAGCATCTTAGACCACTCTCACATGGGAGTCCTCAAACCATTCTGTCCCATACCTGTTCCAGTTTTACTGTATCCTTTGATACACAGTGAAAAGATGGATAGAAACTGCCTGTTTGCTGAGGCTGAGCCAAGGGCTGTTTGGCTTTTAACAACACTTAGAGCAATTTAGGGTTTGTTCCACACTCGAATTCCTACTGGTGGGCTGAAAGAGGGCAAGGAAAGGTGATCCAGAACCAGATATGTCTGGTTCCTGCTCTGTTTTATCATGTTAACTCTCCAGCTGCACTGCCTGGAATGAGAACAGGTTCAATTGAGTTAGAAGTGGAGAAAGTTTGTCACTGAGCTGGCACATATATTTTGCTTAACACCATGGAAACAGATAGGGTAGCAGAGGTTGCCAGTGTGTGCTCTCCAGTTCTGTTTGCCAATGGGACAATACAGCAAAAGCCAACTTGTTCTTGCCTAGGGATTGCATTATGAATCTGCTTAACCACCTACTCATTCTCTGATCTGTAAATACTTTTTAAATTGAGTATCTGTTGGTGAAAGTAGTTCAGAGATGACTGGTTTCTTTTTAATCCCTGGAAACGGCTTTCAAAAAGCTTTTTGCAAATTCTGCATTTTGCAGTCCTCTTTCTATCCATCCAGGGAATTCAGTCTGGGCACAAGGGTATCTACTAGGGGCTTGCAAAAGTTTATGCTTCAAAGCTGAGCATGTGTTTTTATGAAATTCATTAAGAGCTTTGACCACACTGAGGGGAAATGCACTCTGTAAAACTTAAGCCATTGCAAGACAAGCTGCGAGGCTGGAAATGTTGTGCTGTCAAGAAAAGACAGTTCCTTCAGTCTTCCAAGGTGAAATCCTAGCCTTCATCTAACTATATGAAGCTGGTGGCAAAATTCCCAGATTTCAGCTGGCTGGGGTTTTGCCTGCAGTTGTTAAGGACCAGGGACTGTGATGGACTGGACAGAGTTAACTCTGATGTCATCCAGGCAGTCAGATTTTTCCCAGTGTTTTCTGCATGTGGGTCCAGGAACTTGATATTGAATTAGAATCTGTCTAGGAGGAGTGCTGGTAATTGCAGAAACAAATCCCATGGGTTGCCATTTAATCTACAGGCTCAGTTTTGTTTCAATTAACTGTAAAGTTGGCAATGAGCACAAATGGGGAACCATGAAATGAAAGCTCCTCCAGTGAACACTATGTCCACAAACTCTTCAAATTGCTGGCTCTCATTAGAGAGCCAAGGGAGGGGAGAAAATAAAACCACAAACAGTGAGATCCAATTATAATCTTTCTCTTTTGTTCTTCCATCATCTGGAAATGACTGCTTTATGTTCTAGAAAGGGGTATGATCTAGACCTGACTGTGCAGTCTCTCTGCAGCAATGTCATCTGCCTGGATTGAGAGAGAAGGAATGAGAAAGAGAGAAAGGTTTCTTTTACATGGGACAGAGGTGCTCTCCCATTTCTTTGCCCAGGATTTCTGTGCCCACTCAGGCAGATCATGCTGTTTCCACATATCCAGTCAGCTCTGAAACAGAACTTAAAGTAATCTAATATTGTGTGCAGTTTCCTCCAAAGAGCAGAGCCTATCCTCAGCATATTTGAAGATGGAGGAGCTTAGAGCTTTTCCCCCGTGGCATTTACTTGTTGAGTCAAACCAAACGTTTCATAAAAATGGAACTTATCACCCAGTTTCTCTGCTCATGAGCTCTTTTGTTCTGTCACCTCCTTCTTGTCCCTGGGACAGTCAGGCTGTGCTCAGAGGGCTGTGTTTGGAAGGCACCATCCGTGCTATGGTCCACCTTTTGAGAAGTATCTCTGTTTTGCAAATAGCAGGGACAACTTCCCCCCCTTGGCCAAGTCCTGTGCTTGGGCTTAATTAAACCTAGAACTTTTCAAGTCAAGCAGGATTCAGGTAAAATCTCCAGGAAGCTAAAAATACTGCTTCTCTGGCAGCTTTAACCTTACTTTTTTTCAGTAAAAAGTTACGTTTTCCAGGCTTTTTATATCAAGATTCCAGTGATTCAAGCAGGACTAAATATACTCCCAATTAATATAATAACTTATTTTTTTGAGTTCTGGCATAGAGATTTTCATCAGTACATCTCAAAGGACATTTTGCAGATGAGGGGAAAAAGAGGACACAGAACTAAAATGAGTTGTCTGAGGTGACAGTGCAAGCTGGTGTCAGAGATTCCTGGCTCCTGGAAAGTGTTTTATGCACTAGACAAAGCTCTCTGTTACTGCTGCTGAAGATGATGATAGCATTTTCATTAGGCAATTCAACAAGAACAATTGTTCTATACGAGACTGTATATTCAAAGCAGATCCAAGGTCTGGCTGTTAATTACTTGTTCCAAACCCACGGGGTGTTGCTGCCTTATGAAGACACCTTTATTTATTACCCTAACAGGAAAAGCAATAAAATCACCCTAACCATCAAAGATGTTGCTAGTGCAGTTCCCAAAGCCATCTCCATTACATTGTCTTTACTTTTTCTGCAGACTGATACTGGTGGAACCCATAGAAATCCTGTGGCATGTGCTGGACTGGAGGCCTCCAAAGATGCCATCCAGTCTAAATTATTCTATGATTTTACAGGCTTTGGGTCATCAAATCAGTCTCTGTGAGAATGGTCCTGTACCCAAAAATACTTGTTTTGGAGTACTAAAGTATGGACATCTTTGTACAGTGTGGCTGCCAGAAACTTGGCAAAACCCAGTTCACCATTATAGCTTTTTAAAAAGCTTTTCCTAGGATCCTCTGCAGCCATGAGCACCTATTTTTTTCCCCTCTATTTATTCTATTTGCATGCTGTTTACCCAATGCAAAAGTGGTGGGTGAGCTCACGTCATTCCCACACCAGATTTTCAGAAGGAGAAAGCTTTGTGTTGACTCATGTTTCTGTGGCTTTGACTGAGGCAGCAGTCCCTGAGAGATGTTAGTTCAGAGATCTAAAAAAGCGTGGTTTGGGGTAGATTTACTGTGTAGTTTCTCAGATGTAGCTGTAAGATTTTGGGGGCAAAGAACACGTGTCAGGAGTTGAGAGACTGTTAAAAACTAGCACACCTTTCATGTACCCTCACCTATTATGCAGATAATGCTCAGACAAAATAAAGAAACACAGAATTCCCAGAGCTTTGCTTCAATTGATTATAACCTTTTATGGCTTTCATGGTATCTTATCTTTACCAGGACATTAAAGACAACCTAGTCTCTAACACTTTCTCCTTGCTGCATTCCTGTGTAGGAACGCTGTGATACCCTGCCCATTTTACAAATGAAACACTGCAGGGTTGAGAGGCTGCCTCAGGGTCATCCAGGGAACCAGTCTTAGAGCAAAGAATTAAACAAAGATCTCCCAAATCCTGATAAATGCCTTAAACACTTTTGCCTCCCTACCTGGCATGCTTCAGCACACAGAGCAAATTTTAATTTAATGCTGAGATACACGTATGCTCCTCAGGCACTGTAAAAAGTGGAGCATGGGAGTCCTTTCAGAAAAATATTTAATAATTACTTTTTCAAACCCACTGGCTTCCAAAAGTTTCTGGTGTCAAGTATGGCTCAGCATTGCCCTTTCTCTATAAAGAATCTTACTGGTCAAGAAGATGATGGAAGAAAAAATGCTCTGGAGAGTAAGTCACAAGATCAGAATCTGGCCCAAGAAAAGAGAAAAAGAGTCAGGACTTGTCAGGGAATCTCATCTAAACACCTCTAGCAATTTAAGGAAAGTACTACAGACATACCAGCAAAACATTTCACTGGTTTCCATTAAATAGTTATCACGGGTCCTGCTTGCAAGCAGATCCATTTCTTAATATATAAAGCAGTTTAGCCACAGCCATTATGTGTTGGGGAAAAAATAATCTGTGAGATCAGGAGCACTTGAGCAAAGCAATAAATTCTCCTTTGAACCATTAAAATTTTTGTTAGGCAACATCATAGTGTGAACATCACCTTGTCTTCCGACAGCGGATTATTCCCTCAAGCCCTCCTATGCTCTTCAGGTCACTAATGAGGTATTCAGCCTTTGGTAAATAAACTGTGTGGCAGCCCTCACCCAGGATCCTCCATGCCCCTTTCAGACACATAAATACCTTTATTCCCATTTTATAAGTGTGATAACACAGGTCAAGCTGGAAATAGGATTCTAGTTTCATTAATCTAATTGGACAGCAAGGTGGATTAAAGGATTAAACTAATAAATGGAGATAACAGACTTTTCAGCTATTTCAGACTGGCAGGGCAAATTCATTCTAACATGGCTTAACCCTGTAAGTCACATTTTTACCACCTTGCAGCCTTCTGAGCTGATGGCTCTCTGACATCCTGCAATGCCATCTCAGAACAGCTCTGCTAATTCCCATGCCAAAATATTAGCTGCCATCCTTCACCCTCTGCAAGTTACTGGGTCTGAGCCAAGAATCTGTCAGCAGAAGAGAAGCAAAATCAGATGGTGCAAGCCTGATTACAGTCCCTTGCTGTCTCTCCCAGCCCTCCCACTGGTCCTTTCTCAGCAGCCTCACTGCTTCCCCAGATTGTTCTCCTGCCAGTTCATCAGTCGACGACGTTAATAAATGGTTATAAAGATAAGTTCCACCTTATCCTGAAGGCCTGGAGGTGATGGAAAAGATACCTACAAAAAGAAAGGTGTAATAGGTAGACTCAGTGTGGGGCTTTTTGGATAGAGCAAAGGGAGGCAAGGCCTCTCTGGGAAATCAAATGTTCAGCAGAGTCCAAAGCAGTGAGAGAGGCAGGGATCTCAGCAATATCTCTCCATCCCTGATTTTTCTTGATTCCCAGTATCTGTAACTGGTAAAAGAAGATTGTCCCACACTGCACAGCTCCCCATTTCCCTTCTGAGGTCTTTGCTATAGCAGGGAGTGAAAAAAGTGTATGTGTCACTTTGACACATACAAGTGTTCTTGGCAAATATGGCTTTGGCAAACCCAACTGAAGTTATTTCCATACATTCCTGTTTACACAGGATTTTAAGGTATTTTTCCTTTGCGTAGACTTCCTGTGCTCTCAGGCTAGCAGGTAGTTGGATTACAGAAGCATCATCACAAATTCCCCCCTGAAACAAGACTGTGCTTACCCTTCTTGATGGCTGTGGTAAAAGGGTAAACGATGTTGCTGACAACCTGGCTTTTCATGACAAGCTTTTTGGTGTATGGATTGTCTCTTTATTGGACACAAGTTGCAGTAGGTTCACCACAGAGTTCCCTCTTTTTCTCCTCCAACGCCTCTAATTTGTTCTGAATAAAACTGATAGCATCTTCCCCCTTGGCCTTTATCTTCTGTTGCTAGAAGGACTTCTAGGCTCATAATGCCCTTCCTGACAGAATTTTCATTCTTGTGAATAAAAGTCAACATTTTGACCCATAGATGAATTTCATGCGGACTCCTGGAGCAAAGAATTCACTTTGTAGCTTTCTTCCTTCCTGCCTATCCAGCCACTTGGGTTGGGAATGTGAAAGGAATGATGATGTTCCTGCATCACATGATATACAGCTCCATATTTACTCTGCTCTTATGTTGGGCTCGTGGCCAATCTTCCTCATAACTGCCTGATCCTGTAAGCCAGAGTCTTGGATCTGTCTCATTTCTGGGTGGGGACCAGATATTGAAGATATCAGCTGAGGTGTCATGTCCTGAGACCAGACCACAGGCATAGAATAAGGCTTCATTTAGTCTGTGTGTCATCACAGAGCTGACAGACAAGGAATAGCTCTGCATGCAGGCAACACATGGGAAGCTTCCTCTGAATCCATGCAGGAAATATTCTCCCAGGCAGGACCTGTTTCAACCAAGATTTTCTTAAATGAGTGCTTCAGGACAAAGCTGTGGTCAAAGGCAGAACCTTCCCTGGCTCATCATAAGATTGGGAAGGTCTAGGCAGGGACAGCACAGTTTTCCTCCCAGCTGGCAGTCACTCTTCCCCCTTGCCCTAAATTTCCCTACAGCTTCTGGATCAGAGTTGAGATCAGGAGCCAGAGAATGGTGGATGTGAACTCTCTCCAGGACCTTGGCAGAAGAAACATGCTACTTTGTCAAATTATCAGAATTTGTGGTGGAAATGACCTATTAAACCTTTTTGCTCTTCCTACTGTCATCACCCTGGGTTCTTCCTTTCATAGATCTCTTAATGCTTTGTCAAAAGGCAGAAACAGCTTTGACATAAAAAGCTGCTGTTTACAGTTGAAGGAAAACTTACATTAGACTGGGCCACCTGAACCCCCTCACCCAACATAAACAGAATCTATCAACACTGCTTAAACCATCAACCCTGACAACTGAGGCTTTCCAGGGAAAGCCCTTATCAAAAGGGGACTGCAAATGAAACCCAATGAGAAAAATCCTCATTGCCCCAAATGTACTCCAATAACTTCCACGAGAAGATGTGGATGAGCCTTGCTAGGCTCCCCCTAATGCCTTTGACAAGTTAGGGATTCCTTCAGGTTGGAACACAAATCCACCAGGAATCTGAATCTTCAGCTTCCTTTGCTCTCCACTGTGATTCCAGTTATAATTTTAAAAAGATCATTATCTGTTCAGCATGGGATAGGAAGATTTGGAGCTGAGCATCCAAGACATTAGTGGAGAGGCCCTTCCACACTTGGTGAAATCTGTTTAGAGAAAGCTCCCCCTGAGAGCTCTTCACAAAGTTTGTGGTCCCTCTCTTGTACATTCTGGGACAATAAATTTATGGAGATGACTTGAGAAAGGGTTGACTGAGGGAACTCCTATTTCAGGAGAATATCTCCTGAAACTCTTCCTTCTCATGTGTGTTTAGAATAAATAGGGAGGTGGAGGGGGGAAGCCTGTAAAGAAAGCTTCACATGGACTTCCCAGATGTGGTCAAACTCCTGTTACCTCAAACATTTGGCCTTCATTTGAAGACTTCTGAAAAAAAGTGTTTTTTCAGCACAGTGCCAACTTTCCATTTCTGGAAAAAGCTGAAAATTAGAGACAATGGTTAAAGAGTAGTAGGAACTTTGTGATGAGTTTTTAATTGTATCCAAACAAGATTTCCCAAGAATTCAAGGGATATTTTCACATCCCAAATGCAGAAATCATTTTCCTCTTCATTCCCTCAACTATGCTGGGAAAGAAACAAAAGTGAGTTGTAAATAAAGGGAAAGAGTAGATCACAGAGCAAATATTGCAAACAGTTGTTTAGATGCATGCAGAATGTGTTCTGAGCTATTTATCTCATTTGTTTTCTCAAGGGAAATCTACCACACATCTACCTCCACCTGCTGGAATAAGATTAAAAGTGTTTATGTATATGATTTTCATATTCCAGACTGAAGACCATCTACATACTGTATTGAGCTCAGGGGGAGAAAAGATAATTTCTGGTAGTGAAAGGAAACTATACCAAAGCCACAGTTCCCAGATTTAGCAAGTCTTCAGTACATGGTAATAGTTAAATGCTTAACATTGCTGGGCAGAGAAAGATTTGGGTTTGTTCTAAGTACATTTTTGACTGCCTTTTCTCCACGTTGGATGGATATTTAGGGAACAGTGTTGGCCTCACTGGACAGTGGTGGAAATCCAATGGAATTTAGCTCAAGGCAGAACCAAGCCATTGGTATGTGAACTGTGCAAGGCAACTAAGCCTTTTCCTCTCTGCAGATGGTAAATTCACAGACAATCAGGGCAGAAATATTCTCATTTTAACGCTTTCACTGATGGCTGCAAAAATGTAATATGTGTAAAACACAGAGTAATCTCTTTGATCTAGGTTTGAAAAAAAGAAAATAATTGCCTTTTGTAGTTTTAAAGATGGTTGGAATTTTCCTGCTTTTTTTTTTTTTTTTTTTTTTTTTTTTTTAACTCTTATGGTAATTGTAAAGACTATCAGATTGCTCATGGGGAAGAATTCTTCATGATAGAATGCTAGCCTGGACTTAGGAAGATTCAGTTTTCAGTCCATATTTCAGCACTGATTTCCTGTGTGATGGTGGTAGTGTCTGTAAGCATTTTGTGTGTTCAGTGAGACTTTTAGCAGAAATATATTTTTCTCCCCAGTTTTCCACAGGCATTTGACCTAAAGACGCAGAATGGCAAAGAGGGATTATGCAGATGATGAATCAAATAACCAAAAAAGAGGTTTGCTAGTGCTGTCCCCCAGAGTAGGATCTTACAACTCCAAGAACACGTTTTTAAACTTCTGGATTTGTTTTGAAGCAGGGGAGAAAGGCAGGCAGGCTGCAATACCTAACTTGGTAGTTATGGGGACTATCACTGGATTCTTTGACTATAAGTCTTTTTTCTTTACAATAAGCCTTTGTTGGTAACCCCAGCAATATGAAAATATGGACCCCGAGGGAGAAAGGGAAAGGACTGGCAGTAAAGCAGAGCTGCCAAGTATCATTTTCAAACCTTATCTCTGCCCTCCACAGCTAGACTTTTCCATGTGAATTACCAATGGAATGCTACATTTTTTCACAATGCATACATGGGTCATTAGCATCTTCTGTCTTCATCCCAGAAGAACACATGGAGAAACCAGAAATCTTGACAGATCCTCCTAAATCTAAGGACTCCCTCACCAGATGGCTGGTCCACAAACCTCAGGGTCCCACCACAGAGGATGAGACATTTAGAAGGCGTGACGATGGAATGCTGATATTTTATTGTTGCCACATCCCACCCTACTATTTTCATCCCAATCAGTTAAACATCACATCTGTCAAAGCTCAGCTTAGGTGACCTTGAGTTTCCATTTTAAACTGAGGCTTAAAAATAGTAGAGAGAAAACATGTGGACTTTTTTTTTTTCCTTTCTTTCTTCTTGTAACTCTCCAGAGAATCATCTGCAAACCAAAGTGTGTTTTCTGTTATGGTTTACATCAACAAACTGATCTTGGGGACTTCTGTCTGTGTGTGTTTCTGTTCCTGATTTTTTATTTTTTTTTTTTGAGTGCATGTATGTGTGTGTGTCTATCGTGGCCCGTGTTTCCTCTGGAGAAAGGAGACAGTAAAACCCACTTGAAAATTTATACACACAGTGTCAGGAGCCCAGTTCATTCATCTGAAGACACTCCTGCTGGGTTGGGTAAAATGCCCAGAAATATTCAGAGCTGTGTTAACCACAATTCTCTTCTTCCACGTTGTGTCTGATGCCATATTTGGAAGCTGTGATTCCTTTGCTCCGTGCAGTTGATTCAGAATTTGCATTTGCTTGCTTGATACCAGCATTGATTTCCCATCCCTCTGGGCAGCTGTAATGGATGGAGAGTCCACAAGAAGTTCAGCAGGACAAATAGAGAGAGTTAGTGAGCTCGGTGGAGCAGTATCAGATGTCAGCCAGTGGCTGCTTGCATGTCAGTGATGCAGATTCAGATGCTGGAGTCTGGCAGACACATGACCCATGGGTTGCAAAGCATTGTTAAAGAAATGAAACCTACCCAAGTTATTCATACTCACTCTGACATATTGCTATTGGCAGCCTCATGCTGGGTCTACCCTAATCACTTGCCAGCATAAGTTAAGAATGTGATTTCACTTTTAATGATACTTCTAGACGAGCAGAAAACTTCTCTGAGGGAGTGGCCTGCTTTCCCAGCCCTCCCTGCCTCACAGCAAAATCGTTGTGTAGCCAAGAGCCACCAGACTCCAAGTAGATCTCCCAGAAAACAGGATTGCTTCTCAGTGAGAGGCAGTGGCTCCCTTCAGAGCCCCACCAGGAAGTGTCTTGAAGTAACACATCTTGTTCAGAGTCATCTGTCCCTGCTGGCTCCTTTCCTGCCACAGCAAGGAATTTGGATTGCCCAGCAGCTCTCACATGGAAAGTTGCACTTGGACTGCTTCCACCCTAGAAGCATCTTGACAAAGGATACTGTCCTTGTCCTCAGACAGGAATAGCTGAATGCTTTTACCAGTTTTGGGCAGGGAGTATTTCATCCAGGGCAGAAGTCACCCAGCATGCTGATGCTGAAGATAGTTTGCCAGCATGGTAATGCTTGTAACTACATCAGAGATGTTTTCCAGGGTAGACTTGGGTTGCTTTGAAGCACTGGTTCTTGCTGGCAGCTACCATGTAGGTGATACTGTTTTGTATGCTGCTTTTAGCATTTCTAAAGGCTTGTACATGCTGGTGGGTGCAGGATGTAAGGCAGAAGCCAGAGGTGCTGGGAGAGAGAGGTCAGATGTAAATTTTGTTTGCATTATTAGAACACCCAGAAGCCCTTGTCCTGGAGAAAAGCTAAAACTGCCAGTGCTATGAGACAAAAGTAATGTGCATGAAGCCAGTCCCAGCTCAGGAGATGGGACACAACAGCAGATACAGGTGATGAAATAATCATTTGTTGTTTCCTCATCATAAGAGGCACCAGTCTCAGTCTGCCAGTCTGTTATTAAAGCTTTTACATGCATTGCAGCTTTGAAGGAAAGCAACAATTTGCCTCCATGGCCTCATGGGAATGCCCTTTCTGGCACGACTGCAACACACTGAAAAGACAAAGTCCACATTTGGTGGGTTATAAAGGCAAAAACATGTGCCACTGAAAACAGAGAAGGGTGCAGGTGGGATGGTAAAAGCCAAAAAAAATATGTATAAAGTAGCAAGACAAAGGAGGGTACTAAGGCAACACAAAGAGAAAGGCTACATGTTTAAAAAGTATGTGCTAAGAAGATGGTTGTATCTGTCAGACTGCTACTCATAGAGCTGGTCCCTCCCTTTCACTCTAGGACAACTTTGGAAGTTCAATTTCAATCCATGTTTTTCCTTCTGCCTTTTTGTACCACAAAAGTGTATAGAAGCTGCACTCTTCAGCCAAGTGTCTTCCCCCCAAAAATCACAACCCATATTTCACTTAGTAAAATTTTATACAGGTTTCCATGGCAATCTGCCTCCAGGTCCCATTATGGGTATCAAAAGAAATGGGAAAAACTATGAACACGTTGTAACATTTTCAGGCTCACCCAAGATTGGAAAGAACCTCTGGGAAAGAAATCCTGAAACAAAGAGAAAAGCAACATTTTATCACTCTTGGCAGAGAGACTTCCAGTTGTACAAGTGCCTGCTAGCTTATGGTTGGGGGTTCTTTTTGTTGTTGTTTGGTTTTTGTATTTTGCCTTTTTGGGGTATTTTTGTTTGGTTTTTTGTTTGGGTTTTTTTGTGTGTGTGTGTTTTTGTTTGGTTGTTTGGTTGGTTTTTTCTTTTTATTTCTGTTTTTTCCCTTACCTTTCCCAAAGAGGCAGTGTGATAAAGAATAGAACAGGAGACAAGGAAAATGCTTAGGATGTTACCAACACATCAGCTGCAGATGCAGAAAATCTTCTGAAGCAGATATTCTTGGAAGCTTCTCCCTGCATGTTGCATAAGCCTTAAAACTGAGAGCTGCTCTGCAACATTCACCTCCTGACATAAAAACTAAACCATTTTGTGTTTAATTAATGAGAATATCTTTCCAACCCACACTTAGATAAGCCTAACCAGCCATCCTATGATGTGTGATAAAATTCAGGCTCTGCTGTACTAGAGGCAAATGTTTGCAACCACACTGATGACTGCCTTTCCAGATAGTATTCAAGAGCAGTGTCTAGACTTGAAAAATGAGCACAGTGAGTTCTGACTGTCAGAATCATTGCAGCATTTCATAGAGACTCTCTTCTTTCCACAGGGATAATCAGCAAATATCCTTTCTTCTTCTGTAACTCTGCACAGGCCTTTAGATCAAAGGTTACACAGGAAAAAAACAAAGGTTGTATAGGAAGAAGTGACCATTAGAAGGGGAAGAAAAGTGTCTGAAAGCTGCTGGGAAATTCCTCTTCCATCCAGCTGTCAGATTTCCATCTCTTTGTCTCATTTTGTCTTTAATTATGTATGTTCAATGATTCCTTTCTCTATTTTCTGTTCCTGTACAGTTCAGAAGATGAGGACAAAGAGCTGTCATTGACAGCTAGCAGAAGAAATTGTATTTTCATCAATATTTGTAAAGGTCATAAGACATAAAAATTCATGTGTGTTTCTTGAGAATAGTCAGGACTTTCAAGGAATCTGCATTATAGATCCTTCCAAACCAGAGCACACCCATATGTATCAAATGTTGGCCAGACTTTGAAACAACCTAAAGAAATAGCTCTTCCCTGAGGGGAAACTTTGTCCTCATGTGAAGAGCAAAGAAAATCATGGTGCACTGGCTGTCCTCATACAGTTTAAGAATTCAACTTCAATAGCAGATAAATATCTCAATTCTTCTGGAAAACACTGAACTGTGAGAGAAATGGGAGTTTTCAGAGTGCAGTTGATCCTATCCTTAGCCATCCAAGATAGCTCAGGGAAGTCACAGCCATAAGTGCTCATTCCACCTTGTGGAAAAAGTGCAACTAAGTATCTTCCATTTTTGGTATTTTATTCTGTTGGTCTCTGCATCAGGAAGAGGAGATCTGCTTCTTGGTATTCTTCATCATCATTAAGTACTTAAACCCCATTGCAAGTCTGACTCAAGTTTTTAGGTAAAAAGAGCAAAAGCAGTGTTTTGACAAATTGAACAATCACAATCTTCTTTTCAGTCCTTAAAAAAAAAAAAAAAAAAAAAAAAAAAAGACATTCATCAAATGCTATTCATCAAAAAGGAACAAAGTTTATATGTGAACACTTGCACACCCTATTTTCAGCCAGCCACATCCTGATTCTGCAGTGGATGAAGCTTCCTGGCCTTGAAATCAATGAGCTTGCTCCACTATAATTAGGGACAACTGGGAAGAGTGGTTGATCTTGGTGGTTTGTGCAGCAGTGCAAGCCCTCAGTCCTTCTTCTTCTCTGCAGCTGATTTGCTGTCATGCCTGAACTACCCATGGAAGAGCTATGGACAAAAGAGCTGCTTTATTAAGTTGTGCCCCAAAAGGGAAAGCCTGGGTGATCCTTTCCAAATAGCAGCTGGGACAGTAGAGCCAGAAAATGGCTGTCAGGTTCCAGCTAGCTGAGAGCAGGGCTTGTCCTCTCTGACTCCTTAATTCCAGTCTGCCAGAGTAATACTACAGAGAAATGTATTATTCCAGAAGCTGTTCGTGCATTTAATGAGAGGCAACCACAGTCCCAGTAGCCAGGGCTGCCTTTCTTAAGGTGATACCCTGGCAGGTTTCCCACAGTAGTTCAGTAGCTTGGCTATTTCTTTTCTAAATTTACAAGCAATCTCCTGTTACATAGTGGGGCCAGCTTCTGGGATATCAAGTGGGTTTTCAGGTGTTGTGTTACAGTGTGCTGGAAGCTTTTATTCACTGGGCTATGCATGTAACCAGTATATGTTGAAATGACTGTGTCTCCAGTGTTTCTTTCTGCTCTAATTCATTTTTTATTTTTGCATCTTCCATTGACCCTGTCCCTACTTCAGGTTCCCATCTATTAAAAAAAAAAATAAAAATGTGTGAATGAATAAGGCTCAGCTTGAAGAAGTAAGGTCCAACTTAATCACAAGTCCCACGAGCTCCTCAAAGGGACACAAGATTTTAAAATTAGTGTCACATCCAAGTTCTAGTTTATGCCAAGGGAACTCAGAGTGTAAATGTAGTCCACAGGGCTGCAAATCAGTGACTGGTCCAGGGTGATGAAGAGATTCTGACTCTGAAACATTTAGGGCTGTTCTTGTGTTGTTAGTATCTGTCTGACTGCTCAGTTGAATTAAACAAAACATCTGAAAATGATCAGTCTCCCCCCATAAACGTCGCTGTTTCACAAAAGAAGACCCTGACTTACCAAAGATTATAATATATACACATGTGTTTTATCTCTGCAAGATGTTTTCAAGAGGTTGAATAAGCCAGTCTGGGTGCTGACGTGAACTGTAAGCAGAAGATCAGCTTGAAATATTAGGCCAATAATATGGATAATATACATCCAGTTGCACTGCAATCCATCTAACTAGGTGACTCAGGTCATGGGTTTGCCAACTGAAGCTAAAGTGCACCATCTGGGATAATCCCACATTTCACATGTTCTTCCTTTTTTTTCTCAGTCCTTTGGAGATCTTGGGAACCCCAAACTTTGACAAAGCTGCACCACCACCATCTTTGAGATGAAGACATTAACTGGGCTTTACCCCAGCATGGTCATCCCAGTGCTATCTAAGGGTCAAGAACAGCTGCAGAAAGCAAGCTCTCCCTACAGTTCTGCCTCTCCATGGGTGGCAGAGATTCCTTGGTTTTGGGGGACAGCTGGATGTTGTACTTGGGGTTCATTTAAGACACGTAAGGGTTCCACTCCACAGGTTCTGTTCACCATTCCTGCTTTCATTTTGCCACAATCATGCAAGCAGAACACAGTGCACCCAACACTGTCCTCCTCATTCTGGTTTACAAGAAGGATCTGATAAATCAGTGTAGACTGGACTTCATCCCTGGGAACTCTTAAAGATAAGGCTAATTGTGTATTACAGGGCTTTTTTCACATGAGTTCATGACAGCAGGCCTGTGAAATAGTTCATGATCTGGCATCCACTTTCAGTGTATCTATGGTACAGAGAAAAAATGAAGTGTTATACCCATGACCTCTAACATGGTAGATAATTCAGATAAAACTTGTAGTGAGCAGAAAAATCTCATTTGTCATAATTCTGGCACAGACTCCATAGCAGTGGAGAGGCTGATGGGTACAACATGAACACATTTAAAATCTAATAAATTGTAGCAAGGAAATAGTTGAGTCATGTGTAATTTCCCCATCCCCCCACTCCTTTACTATCAGGGACAGACTTTTATTTCTTAAGCACAGATATTATTTATTATGCTAATCTTGTTAATGTGATGTTCAGTGGCAGGAGGGACTTCTAGCTTGACCAGAAAACCAGAGAGCATTGTAGCATCTTTCTTTGGGTTACCATCACTCAAGTTTCCAAGCTACTCTTGTTTTCTAGCAAAGTTCACTAAAAAAATTGGACAAGGTATTTTTGACAAAACTATAGGTTATTTACAGCCAATTGATGACCATTGTGTTGCAGTCAACACTGAGCTGATTGCATTAAAGGTTATCATTATTCTCCTGGTGGATTTTATGTAAAGCTTCTGTGGACAGTCTTAGTAAAATAAATTTCTAGTTATAACAATTCAAAATGTTTGAAGAATAACAAAAAGTTTAAGAACAAAAGGATTTATTTTTAGTTTAACTACTCATTATATGTGGTTTTCTGCTTATTTCATAAATCAGCTGAAGAAGTCAAATGAAACTCAAGTGATTTCTGTGTGGACAGGTTCCATTCCAGGCAGGGAGAGAGCCTTAACTGCTGGATAATCCACAAAACTACTTTGGTTTTGATATCCCAGCAAAGAGATTTGGAAAAGGCAAAACACTTTCTAGGATCATCAGTGTAAAATATTTATTTCCCTCTGTTATAATTTCTGCACTAAAAGTTTGGGATATATGCAACCAGAGCAGCTCATGGGAAGGCTCAGCAGTACCTCAAGAAGCTACTCCAGCTTCTCAGTCTGACTTTTCCTGGCTTATTTGTCCCTAGAAAAGTTTGATACTCTGAGAGATAGTCCATCTTCAGCCTGGACTACCTCATCTATGCCTTAGTAAACATCTTTAGAGAAGATGAATCCTTCACTTGCTGAGACAGTTGCATTTCATTACTTTTTATTAATAGACTGGGAAGCAAAACATTCCTCATACTTCCCTGGTGCCACTGGCAAGCCTAGCTGGAACTTCATGGGAAAACTTTGTAGGTGAAGGAGTTTCCTGTCAGGGTTTTCAAAAAGCAGGTAAAGCTACAGGTTGAAGCTTCCCAGTTTTATGACTTAGTGGAGCCAAGAACAACCAATGATGGTAAATATATTATTGCAGGAGCAGGAGGGCTTGTCCAGCATCCAGCATCCAGTCTTTATTGCACTGTTCACAGACCCTGATCAGCCACTTTTTTCCAGGTGCCTTGATAATGGATGACATACCTGAGTATCCCAAACAGACTCAGATATAGAAAGAAAAGAAATCTGTCCAAAGACATAGAAGAGGCCAGGGCCAGAAGTAAGTTTAGAACCATAAGTCACCAAATTTCCACCTCAGTGGCACAGTCTTTAGAACTGACCCCCTTATTCCCAGCCAGCATGGAATAGTGTAAAGCTCTTGTGACCTGTTTTATGGACAGACAGGGATAAGGACTAAACACACCAAGGATTCCTCTGCATTAAAATTGGCTTAGGACAAAAACATGTTAAAAGGGTGTCTGCTATTTATATTGATAGGTTTCAGCACTGGTGTTATCCATGGATTAGGCACAGTAATGTTTGGAAGTCCTGTCTGGGCATGAAATCAAGTGCTAGTGGCAAAACTAAAAGAAGACCATACTAGGTATTATTTTTATGGATTCAAGGAGGATGTTTTGTAGCAGATGCTAATGAAGCCCCACCTCTGATGTTGAAGGAGGGAGAACCCTGAGCCTGTCCATCTCTCTGTCACTCAATGGTAATGCGGACAGCATGGGCTGAGCAATTCCTTCCTCTGCAGACCCTTTCAGCAGAGGTCTGAGAGCAGAGGTGTTTTTTTTATTTTGGTTGATAGCTGCAGATGGATTCCTCTTTCATGAATTTGTCCAGTCACTTCCTGAACCTGGATCAGATCAGTCTGGGCTTCTGTCATATCCTTTGATGGTGAATTTTCTGATGCTGCATCCCTCTGCTCTTCTGGAGGGACAGAAAGTTTCATTTCCCCTCACTACCACATCACCTCTGAGGAAAAAAAGAAACATTTTTTTTAAAAACGAGGAGGAAGAACAAGAAACTTGAAACTGGAGAAGCAACGAGATGATTTAGCAGCCAGCACCTTTTTCCTATTTGGTGTCCCAGAGTTTTAGGAGTAGGTGAAAACCACAGCCTGCAGGTGATCAAATGGAATACTTTCCCTGGTAAATGAGTGCAGGGAAGCAGGACAAGCTGGCATTTGTCACGCCAGCCAATTTGGCTGAAGTGGAATTTGAACCATGCTGTTGGAGATATTGGACAATTTTCTTTCATCTGGTTGTGGGTCGTGTCACATGGTCACCATATGTGTTGCTCCCTGGCATGCACACACACACCTCTCACTCCACACAGCTGTCAAAACAAACATCAGCTGCCTCTTTTTCAGTCCAGGAGGGTTTCAGCTCTGCAAGCTGTGGGCTTTTCTAACAGGATTTCACATTGCAGATTATCTTTAATCCAATTCCTCTCTGACTGATACAGTTTTTGGAAGCCTGTGGCCCATCTGCGGAGTCTGCTAGATGGAAACTTCTGTCAGCTGTGCTGAAAGTGCTTTCTCTGCTGGGCTGTAATAACAAGGAAAATCCTGTAATGATCTTCCTCAGCCGTCAAAGGGTTTTGTTGTGGTCATGAACAAATCTGAATTTATGGCGAGAGCATTAGATTGTATACAAGGAATAAATTTTGCTTGACCTTTTGAAGTCTTGCATATTAAATTGGGCTTGTCTCAGTCCTTCTCGAAATGAATGCCAGAAAAATTAATTTTTTGTTTTTAAAATAGTGCTTAGCCTTAGGATTGCAACAAAAACCTGGAAAGCCCGAGGCAAAATGTTCTGTCATAGTGCAAATAAAAAAGAGATCTCTCTAATCCTTCAGGACAGAGAAGCTGGTCACAAACTGCTTTCTTCTTCTCATATCTCCAGGAAAGGGCCCAGTGCCACAGGACAGCGTTGACAGAAGGGCTGGGATGCTGGAGGATGCTGTTCTGATTCAGGCCACTGTAGGAGGTAACATGCAAATAATGCCTATTTTTAATTTTTTTGAGGTAACAGCCAGCTGCCTCAAAAACAAACCTGACCCACAAAGTAAAAATACTCTGCCTGGAAGTTTCTGTTAATGTTGTAGTCAAAGCAAGGGGAGTAGCCTGGGCTGATGAACAAGGTAGGATGCTGCTGGGCAGAAACAAAAGTGATCTGTGCTCTACTGTGGTGGCCACAGTGGCTCTGTTGCTAGTCCTAGTGCAGTGGCTGAGTTCAGGGGCAGGATATCTTTTTGCTTTGCTTCAGCCCTTGCTGGTGTTTCCAGACTAGCTACAGGATTCCTCCTACCTGCAGTGAGCCTGTGAGCAAAACCACAGCTGTTGTAGGAGTGTCGGGGAAGCAAGATTTAAACAATTCCAGTAAATGACACATTCCCCTCTGCCTGAAACCCTACCTCCTGTTTTCCAGCAAGAAAAGGAGGAGACAGGAAAGACAGAAGTGTTTATGTTGAAATGCTACAGTCTCCTTCAGATCCTCTAAAGGCCAGAATTTTCCTTATGTTTTTGTCTACTGTTGCCATTCAATATTACCTGCTCTTTCTTTGTCCATAATCCCCATGCAAACACTCTTGCTTCCCAATGCTTCTTGTTCCTCTGTAGCCATGTTTTCATGCCACCCTTATCACCACAAAATTTTGGTCTTCTTTTAATAGAGATGACTGTGCACTGTCATCTTCCTGTTGGGGTTTAGTATCTGAGAGCAGGGGATTGTTTGCTTTGGTAGGTTTTTATCATTCATCATTTTTATGATGTATATATTTTGTGTATGTGGGAGGGTGTGTATGTATGTGCTGATCTAAGTTTGCTTTAGAAAAGGCTCCCAGTTCCAAACAACCCATAACTGCTGACCTTGAAGAGATGGTGTGTAACTCATGGATTTCCTCAGGGTTTGGAAGGGACAAGGAGTAGTTGGTCCTATGAGGCTTTTCCTTGGCAACAGAGCTGAACTCAAGCTGGTGGACTTTGCATTGCTATTGCTATTTGTCCAAAAGTGAAGCCAGAAAGCTTTAGACAAGCCATAGTACAGTCTGTAGCACTTAGCCAAGATGTAGTACTGTGCAAGGTGCTGTAAAAACCCATCCCAAGCAGAGATAACTGTGCCTAAATAAGCTAGAGAAATTATAATGACATCTACTTTTTTTATTAGTTTGTTTCATTTTGACTTCAGAGATTTTGCTGCAAGCAATTATGATGTTTTTATTTAAACCTGAGCTTCCATTAAAATGAAATGCAATACCAGTGGGTAAAAACAGCTAACATTTTAAAATGAATATGTTTTGGAAAAAAAAAGTTCTGCCATAGGAAACAAATGCTAGAAAATCATAACAGTCACAAGATAAGGAGAGAATAATGGGATAAGTGAATAAGTAGTTTATTACAGAGCTATCAATGTCAGAATTCAGTTTCTCACCATCACAACATTTAGACCTCAAGACAGACTCTTGGTGTGATTATTCACCCTGCTCCTTACAGTCCCAGGGACCATAGGAGCCCATAGAGGGCAAAAGTTTTCCCTGCCAAGTAAATCAGAGACAAGGTAGGCAATTACATTTGTACAGGAGGAGCAAAATCTCAGAGACATTAAAGGTGAAACACCTGAAAGTGCTCAAACAATGCCCCCTTTGAAACATTCTTTGACACCATCAGTTAGGACCAGTAACTCTTTGAAGATGCCACTTAAAAAGCTTTCCAAAATCTGTCAGTAATTTGAACCTCTTCTGCCCTCTCTCAGCCCACAGAATGCACCCATTCCCTCCCTGGCAGTGTCAGCAAGAGCTGAGCTACTTTCTCTCTCCCATCCACATGCTCATGACCCACCACACCACACTACAGTACAGTGTGCAGCTGATTCCCTTTAATGAGCCCACTTTTTCAGAGCAAGGTTTAGGATCCTCAGCATGGGCTGCGAGGCATCTTGTCCCTTTGACAGCATTGGGCAGCAGGAGGGTGCAGGGTGGTGGCTGGAGGATGGTGGGGTTGGGTCCTGCTGACACAGAAGCCTCCTGCTGGCAGCCCTTCAGAACCAACACCTTTGTGTAGCCTTTGTGTAGTTACTCCTTCGTTCCAGAGATATCCCCGAGCTGGAAAGTCATAAGAAGGCTTCTTCTCACAGCTGCTTCCCTCCCCCAGCCCATCCGAGGAGGGTTCTGCATTCTTTGGTTGCTAAAGTGGTGTGGGTATGTGTGTGTGCCTCTATTCCAGTGCTAACAGATAGGTCGAAAGGAACCTCCTGGTAAGTTAAAATGCAACCAAGAGAGGCTTCTCTGCAAGATTGCCTATGTTTTCCTTAAGATAAGACTTGAGAGGGATAATATCGTTCCCCACAAAAAGATTTTTCAGCTCCCATGACACCTGAAGCAAACAAACCTCTTGTGGCCCAGCATTGATAGATCCAACATTAAAAGCAATTTGATAGCCTCACCCAGGCTAAAAGGAAAGAGCCTTCTCAGGGGAGCAGTGATGAGGGAGTTTTGTTCTTCCCACCCTGGGATTCATTCTGCTCTTTTCTGTCCATGTAAATTTGCTGATGTGAAGGGAGTCACCAATGAGAACACAAAGAGAACGAAGCTTTCTGTCGTGACAAGACTTGGAGGAATATGAGATGAAAAATGTTCCCTGAAACAACGGAAAATCTCCTCTAGACACTGAGAAATTGCATCCATGTCCATCTTCTGCTCCTTTTCCCCTCAATGAACAGAATTAGCTGCCCACATCCATTTGTCTCATGCCTTCATCTCAGCCTTCAGCCACTGTATGCTCCCAAGCTTGACTTGTTGCTTCTCCATGAGAGGAGCTCCTGAGACATAGATTCTTCTCCAGCACCACCTTGTATCATTGCTGCATTTATAGATGTGATCTCACGCCAGCTCATTTATTTCTCTCTATACATGAGGTGCCTGAAAACGCCTTCAACTCCTAAAGTATTTGCTTGTATACTCCAATCCCTACTCTGCTGTTGTTCCTGTCCTCATGAGAAACTTGTTTTGCTTCCCTGGGCCTTCCCATAGAGGTTTTTTACCCTTTTGTATTAGTTATCCAAACTCAAAGGATCATTGAACAATGTGTGTTCTCACACAACCCAAAAAAACATCCTGCATTGCAGGGTCTGTTCAAAGCCCCATTCCTAGGAGAAGCAATCAATACCTCTCTGAAAGGGTGACATGGTACATGTGTCATTAAACAATGGAACTCTTTGCCTTGTGAAGATATAGAAAAGTTTACAAGGTGATCAAAAAGTTAGGCAAATCCAGGGAAGAAAAAATCCTCTGAGTCCTTCTAAACCCAAAGACATTGTCAGTGGCTCCAGAATGTCTGAATTTATGATTTCTGGAGAAATATTTTAGAGCAGCAGGACTGCCTTTGCTTGCTCCTTAGACTGTACCTGGGTGCCTTGGCAGAAAGCAAATGCTGGCAGACTGGTGTTAGGCCTTGCTGGCTCCTGATATTACATCCACCTAGAGTTTCCTTTGCATGCCCCTGCCCAAATCCATCTCTCCTCTTTACTCCACTGACTTTCAGTCTCCTCTGATACTGAACCTTCTTCCTTACAGCCTCCTTCCAGTTTTCTGCATTCCTTCTTACTCAGAGATCTCTCCCTCACACCATGCTTAGTAGCTGAGGGAGCAAACCATTACTTAACATGTAAAACTGCAGAAACCCTCAGGGTTCAAGCCACTTTCCATAAGAGAGGCTGCACCTTAAAGCAACACCAATCCCTCTGGGGGAGCTCAGGGAGGAAGTTTCTCCTTGTGTGGCTCAGTTTTCCCAATGATTTCACATCTCAATCCACGGTTTGCCAACGTCTCCTTTGCAAATGGTGATGATGGAGTTCAGTTTAAGGTTTCTGGATTGTAGTCCCCACAGGTGACTTTTACTTTTTCAGTCTCTTAGGCTACTCCTTTTCCCCAGGGGCTGTATTGCCCCCTCCCCACCACCCACTTGGGCACCTCCTGCTGCTGAGTCCCTCAGCTCCGGGTTCAGAGACACTCCCAGTTCTCTGCCAGGGAAACCCCATCCTCTGCTGCAGTTCCATGGCTGATAAAATTGTTCTTCCATGGGATCCCTAAGGACAGAGTTTTGTGATGGTATCTTTTACCAGTGAGCATGGAAGAATCTCACTAAAACTCAAATTCAAGTTTATACCCTCACCCCCTTCTCTATATCTTGGGAAACTGTTAAACATTTCCGTTTGGTTTCTTGCTATTCACAGTGCTGGGGAGAGAGGTCGATCAGATAGAGCCTTTTCCTTTTTTCCTTTTCCTTCTTCTCCTTCTCCTTTTCCTTCTCCTCCTTCTCCTCCTTCTCCTCCTCCTTCTCCTTCTCCTTCTCCTTCTCCTTCTCCTTCTCCTTCTCCTTCTCCTTCTCCTTCTCCTTCTCCTTCTTCTCCTTCTCCTTCTCCTTCTCCTTCTCCTTCTCCTTCTCCTTCTCCTTCTCCTGCTCCTGCTCCTGCTCCTGCTCCTGCTCCTGCTCCTGCTCCTGCTCCTGCTCCTGTTCCTGCTCCTTCTCCTTCTCCTGCTCCTGCTCCTGCTCCTTCTCCTTCTCTTCTCCTTCTTTTCTTTTTTCTTCTTCTTTTCTTTTTTCTTCTCCTTTTCCTTTTCTTTTTTCTCTTCCTTTTCCTTTTCCTTTTCCTTTTCCTTTTCCTTTTCCTTTTCCTTTTCCTTTTCCTTTTCCTTTTCCTTTTCCTTTTCCTTTTCCTTTTCCTTTCCCTTTCCCTTTCCCTTTCCCTTTCCCTTTCCCTTTCCCTTTCTCTTTCCCTTTTCCCTATCGTTTTTTTCTTAATTCATAAAAAGAGCAATCAGGAACTGTATTTCTCCCTTTTCTCCATGTACAGACTGGAGGTTTAAAGTTTTCTCAGCAGCCAGTACCTGTTGATGTATACTCAACCCTACAAACTTTCAAAAGTTCCCAAGCTCATAGTGGCTATTCAGTACAAATACAGTTCAGATTCAACCCTTCAGATGCTTAAAAAACCAAATCATCCTAATAGTGATTACAGTAACTATATGAGGTTATCTTTCACCTGAAAAATCTTGCAGCCAGAGCTCAGGGTACAGGTATCTGCTAATGGTGTGAATTTGAGTTCTATCAGAAAGACTATCAGAAATTCAGCTATGTTAACAATGTGAAAGATTTAAGAAGTGTGTTATGGCATTAGATGATCATTTTGACAGAATCCAGTTCATACTGAAGATCTGGAACACTTTGCTGGGGGAAGTTACACTCGCTAAACCCCTATAGGGGTTCAAAGGAAAAGTCTATGGGGAAAACTCTATCAAGGGCTATTAAACATAAAGCAAGCAAGTCTGGCTCAGGAAGGCTTTGGAAGTTGGGGATTTTCAGATGTGTTGCAGTATATTTTGTCTGTTCTTATTCTTTTCCCAAGACATCAGTTTTTCCCATTTGTCTTCCCCTTAATTTTGTCACCAGCCCATCCTTAAAAAAACCTAAGAGCAATACTTTGTGGACCTTTATGGAGGGGGGTTAAAGAAGAAGAACCTGAGGAGAAAACAAACAATTATAGACATACTGAAGATTGGAGTGAATTAGTATTAAAAAAAAAACAAAAACAAAAAACCAAAACCCTAAGCACAAGGATGCAGAGAGGGACACTGAATGTGACACTTGTTATGCAGCCACTCCCTGAAGTTGTCCCAGAAGTCACAGGAGCAATCTAGGTCTGGAGACGGGTGGGACTTGGCAGAAAACTCTGGTCTGATGAGGCAGATCTTCTTATGTTTATCCTGCTGAGCTCATCTTCCCAAATATTTCATGAGACTCCAAGACTTCAAACCCATTTTACTGGAGGGGAAATGTGGCTGCAGGACATTGTGATTGAATAACCTATTTCAACTTGATGACTCATAATTTGTGTTTTTTTGTTTGCTGTTTTTTTTTCTACTTCTGCTTTTCCTAGAATACCGGTTTTGTGGAAAATATATTTTCATCTGACACCAGTTCAAATGTAATTTAATTTTATTTTTGTTAAGTCTGACCTCATCCCGTGCTTGTCAAGCACCAACTGCTGACTTAAAGCTCCACTGTCCTGCACACATTCATATGTGATCCACACTGCAAACATCTCTCAGCCTAGAGCAGGAACCTCATTAATGGGAGAGAAAACCTATAGGTTTCCAGGGAGCTATTTTCACTAGAGATGTTTGCCTAAAACTTATTATCTTCTCAATGTCTTTTTTGTCCATCTGTCTGTCTCCTGGCTTTCAAAACATAGACCTGACTGTAGGCCTTTATTTGGCCCTTTTGATGTGTGGTGGTGACCTGTGAGCCTCACCTCTTGCAAATGAAGGGCTCTCTGCACCTGCACTCCTGGCAGAGCTGTTCTATAGGTGAGGCAAGTCAAAGGGAAAGCAGCAGAGCTTGCAAATGCAGCTGTTTTGTCCAGGCACTGGAGGAATGGTGTGGGCAGTGGGGAGATGACTTGGCTGAAGAGACCTACAGCTCTTCTGCAAAGATGGGAGAAGGACCTGGAATGGCTTCTTGCCCTCAGCTGAGCAGCTGCTGGAGAGGAGAGGTGTGTGAAAGGAAGGAGATCTGTCCTGCTGGTTTGGAGGCAAAAGCTGTGTTTCTGGCAGAGTGGGTGAGAAGAAGGGGGATGTTGAGGCATCCATTAAGTCTCCCTGATTTCCCCTTCCACACATGCTTAAGGGTCTGCAGGTGAGCAAAAAGGAGAATACTCCTGAGTGGAGCCACAGCAAAAAAGTAGAAATGGGGAAGGTGGTGGAAAAAGACTGGGGAGTCTCTTTTGAGAGATGTCATAGTGCAGTGGTTCCAAACACAGAGTACCTGCAGCAAGTTAAATTGGGACAAGTTCTCCAAGCCAAAAATCAAAGTTTTGAATGGCTTTGTAGTGTCTCTGGGTGTGCAGAGAACATGCTGCAGGAGAGGATGATATCTGTACCTTAGTATTTACTGCCTAGCTGGGCAACTAAACCTAGGTCATAAGAAGAGGATGTACTGCCAGTTCCCTACTGCTTTAAAAGAAGAATTCCTGTGCTGCTTCTCATTGTCCTCAGCCAACTCCCAAAGAAAAAAAAGTTTTAGCTGTTGGAGGGAACAGGTAGTGACAGACTAAATGGAAAAGAAGTCAAGGAAGCCAGATGAGAAATAGAGAGATTTGGAAATTCAGACAAATTCTAGAGAAGTCCCTGGCAGGAGGTTTGGGGTATTGGCTCTATTGAAGGGTCTGAAAAAGTCATCCAGAATATCTTGGTGCAGAGCAAGGTGGCAAAATGAAGGATGCCTCACTCTGTGATTACCTCATCAAAGAGCTTTCAAATGTCTGTGGCCTTAGCTGAACTTCCAGACCCAAATAAGAGATTAGGACCTCTGTGTATTTGGAATTTGTGCAACAGAGAGAGTCTCTGCTGTGTAGATCCACTGTCTGGAGACTGAACTTTTTATATGAGGGCTGGGGAAAGATCATTCCAAAGGAAAGTCTCCCTCATCAGCAAGAGCAGAATCAAACACTCTCCTGAGATAACCAGGGTTGTGCAACAGGGACCTCTGAGAAGATCTTGAAGCTGAATCTGAGGAACTTTTGTTCCTCAACCTTAGAGAAAAATACTTCTGTTGGAAGGCTCCACATTTAATTGCTGAGGAAACCTGATCAGAGCAGAAAGGAGATTCTCAGCCTCTGGCTAAGCTGTTGGCTTTACTCAGTGGCTTCTACCAGCCCTGTACTTCTCAGAAAGTTCCATTCAGGTGCATCTTTCCTGAAAGATTAAATGCCTCTGTGCAGATTACTGGGCTGGGGATTAATTGCCCCCTGAGGCTGAGCAACTGATCTCTTAGGCCATGTGCACAGGATACAAACCACATATAAAACAGGAAGCAGAGAGGTTTTGCCACACAAAACATTTGGGAAACATATTATTTAAGGATAATATAATCTCTTAAGGAAAAGAAATGAGGGAGGAATACAGAGAAAAGTCTGTCCTAGCAGAAAGAAATATTCAGTCCTAGAAAGACACCCAAATTCCTGTTGTTGCAGGAATCTGGACCATAATCCAAGTCCTCTAAAACTGATGAAAAACTCGTGAAGGTTGCATCCTCCATACTCTAAAGAGACATTTACAAGACAAGAGACAAGGGGGAGTTAAAGGTTGCTGAATATAAGAGAGAAGCCTGAACTGAGAAATTGACAGAAGAAAGCAGCTTTCCAACACAGGGAGATTTGGAGGGTCTGGAACTGAGGCTACAAGTTTGGACAGTTACCAAGAGAGAGGAACTGCCTCAATATTTTGATCATAATCTTGATTATGAGTCTGGTGTTCCTGCCTTCACTTTCCCAGATTTATTTAGGTTTAGTGCAAGCATCTTCCTAGATGCTCTCTGCTTACCTAGCTCCATCCATGTCTATGTAATGCTAAATCCTCCTTGCAGCTTTCTGTGTCAGGTTTCAGCCCTGGTAGGTACTGCAGATGCCCACAGGGTGCATAAAACCATTGCTGTGTGGGACCCACTGTCTGAGCTTCTCTTTGCTCTGTCAGATGTGGAAATGAGCTTGGAAAAGGCTTTGCCTGTAGGAAAGACATCCCCAGGCTGCAAGATGGGAGCAGATGTGTTAGATGATATCTGGAGTTTACTCACAGATAAAGAAAACCCTTGTGATAATACCCCAGGAGCTGGGGCTATGGCAGACAGCACCTTTCTCACATGAGAGTGAGTCACAGAGTGGATTTGGTTTCTTCATTTACCTCCCTTTTATCACTGCTGGTGGGTAAACAGTGAAATGGGTTTCCTCAGAGTGTGATCTTAACAAACACTTCCTCTGGAGAGCATTGATTTGAGACAGCAGCTCAGTGATTCGGGGCTAAAGAGGGAGGAAATGTCCTGTTTGAACATTTTGGGTGAAAAATGCAGGTTCGGCAGCACTAAATTTTTCATTCATCTGCTTAAGAAGGGAAAAAGAAGAAAGGACTCAGAAGAGTTCTGGTTTATGTTTTCCACATTAAATGCTTGGACTTTCCCACGTGAAGAGATTTGTATTGCAGATCATTTTTTTGTTTCTTGTTTGAATTCTTGAAATAGAAAATATTTTAACTGATTTTTCTCCCCCGTTTTACCAAATACTTGAGAAAGAAATTTCAGATGAAACCAACATTTTGATTTGCAAGTTTCAGAAAACTCCAGTATCCATCATCCCAGCAGGTCGGATTAGAATTGAATTTTTATATTTCCATGGAGCTCCCACTCCTCATCCCAGAAATCTCAGCCCCTGCCCAGTTCCCTTTCTGTCTCGGGAGGACAGGAATAGCACCTGGGCAGTGGACCGAAAAGTGAGTGTCTGGTGCCCTCTATGGGTCGGTACCAAACGATGGGCCTGGGTCTGACCCCCGTCTTTCAGTTTCACTGCTGCAAACCAGATTTAGGGGATGGTGAAATGAGCAGATTACCCATTTGACCAAGACAACGTTGGTGAATAATTCTCCAGTTCTTTTTGACACAATATTGAAATCAAGCTTTAAAAATTTGCCTTTTGCCCCAGAAAGGAGGAGCATGGGGTTTTTTTGTAGACAAGAGGGAAAAAAAAATTTTTAAAAAATTATTGTCTCTTAATTAGGTCTAATAATGCATGACTGAAATGTTACAGGTCACACCCAGGAAAATGAGGCAGCAGGGTCTTGCTCAGGACCCTTCTCTTAAACTAAACCAGTTTTGAAGAAGCAAAGTCTTTGTATCTGTGTACTTAAACTGGCTTAATTTACTCAGCTGGGACAGTAGTGGTGACAAAGCTGACTTCTGGAACAGCCTCTGCCCAGAGGTGGCTTTTCTTATTTAGCAATTGGAGGCAATGCCCCCAAGAGATCCTTCAACCTGACAGTTTAGGAACAGCCCTCATTTTCAGTGAAATGCTCAAGGCAGATGGAGCTGAGAGGTGCAGGCTGCTGAGGGACTCCTTGGGGTTTCTTGCAAACCAATTTACAAAGATTCCAGAAATAACATGGAGTGCTGGCTGGGATAAGAGCAGTTTTTGGTACTGAGACTTCCTGTGCAGTACTGATAAAATAAACTCTACTTACCTTTCCCTGCTTCCCTACACTGATGTGGCTTGTTACAAAGTTCATCTCCCCCACCTCTTCCTTCTCATTTATTTCCTCCTGTGACTGTGAAGCTGGCACAGGAAAATGGATTGGCCTGGCAAAGCCCAAATTCCAAGCAAATCTAAATGATCTCTTTGGCATTTTAGTTGTGCTCAGGGAAGTCTCTCAAAGGTGATCTAAGAGCTGTGCATCTGGCTGACAAACAGCCCATCTCAGGGTCAGGCTCTTCCAAAATTTCAGATGTGGCAAGAGGAACACCAGGGTGACAAGGGCTGAGTGTGGACCTGAGCTCCAGAGCCAAGACAGCAATGATGGGGAGCAGTGAGCCTGGCACAGAGATGCTTCTCACTGTGGCTGCTGCTTTCTGAGTGAGTTGTAACAAATCTGAGTGCTGTACCCTGCTGTACCCAAAATTTGGGTGACCCAAATCCCCAGACTCTTGGTGGCATCTAAGCTCTGTCAGCATGTGGCAATCCCCGTGGATTTCCGTGGCCACAGCCTATCTCCATGTTGCCAGCAGCTACTTCCCATCATCCTGTGCTTTGCCAGCACCAGTCCTGAATGGAAGAGATTGTATATTCACCTCAAATTTAATTTTTTTTTTTTTTAACAGTAAGCAAGCGAGGTGCATATTGAGCCAAGCTTACAGGGCCTGATTGATTTGAAAAGAGAGGGAAGGGGGAAAAAAAAGTCTTAGGTGTGGTTTACCTTGTAAAGTATGTGTTTCCCTGCTGGTAAGGTATGTATTTGACTTTCCCTCCAATTCAAAGCAAGCTCTGTTCTTCTCTTAAGCTCCTGTGTTACCAGGATGGGCACTTTATGAGGCAGCAATCCATTCTGCAAGTGGGAGCGAGGAAGAGGGAGGTTGCAATGTGCAGCTGACCAGAAACATTTTCCTGCTGCAGGTTATTGGGTCAGATGCAATTTTTCTTGCTGCAAGGGGTTTCAGCAATGCAGAGACCTTAGTGCCAGAAATGGTTTGCAAATGATTTAATCAGATCCCTTGTGTGTCACTGAGTGATGGATCCCACCTTGTGCTGACCTGAATCCTATAAGAACTCACCACTTCCCCTGGTAGTTTGTCCTAAATTTAATCATCCTCTCCATTCAAAATGTCTCTTTTATTTCTCAGTTTCTGGCTCTGCCTCTCAGGCACAGACTGTGACTGCTTTTCTCTGCTGGCTGAAAGAGTCCATTCACCTGTGGTGTTTTCACTGGGTGAGGACATTTTTATTTCTTCTAACCAACCCGTCTCTATCAATTTTGATAACCAGCCAGACTTTAAATTAATTGTTAGAAAGTGTTTTGTCGATCCCTTTATTTCTGGCATTCTTCTTTCCCCCTAAAAAACCCTCTTCAAACTTGGGTATTTATTTTAATTATTCATACAAGATCTGGTCTTGGTATTGTACCAAGACTACACAAAGACAGAGAACCACCTGCCTACACTGCTGCCTGATTTAGTCAAGTAAAACTCATAGAATTCCTTTTCATTTTGTCAATGTGTCCTCTCTGGAGTCTTCTGCAGACCTCAGATAACTAAGGTTTGGCTAAAGCATGCCCTTATTGATGTGTTATAATGCCAGTTTGTACAAGGAATGTGGTGTACACTCAAATATCTACCCAGATTTCACATATTACATTTACCAACCATCTATCCAACTGATACCAGCTTTGCTCTGTTTTCCATAAAAATTCCTTGACTGGCATTAGTTTTATTTTCAGCCTTCCATTCTTTCTTTGTCTTTCAGCTGAATCATTTATCAACTTTTCAATTATTTTTTTGCCTGTGCTGGTTTCAGGATGGTTTCCTGGGTAAAAATCAGCAGGGTAAAATGCTTTTTCATTCTGAGACTCACCCTGTATTTACTGTGTGTCAGTCCTCTTGAATTTCTCAGCTTTTTAGGACAGGCTAATAATCTACTGATGTTTGGCAAAGTCTTTGGGAGTTCTCATGTACATCTGGACCCAACTGTCTAAGGTGAAACATCCTTTTCCATATTGCTGTCCTCCTTTATTAGTATTCCAAATCCAGAGCTAAGCTACTTGCTGAGTAATTTTTCTTTTCTCAGTTGTCTCTTATCAGTGAATTTACACTCTCCAGTTAGGTAACACAATTGTAGCTGTGAAAATTTCTATTACATTCTTGCTTAAGCCCTTGCCTTGGGCTTTCACTCTGCCTGTAGTAATTTTCCTGGTGTCTTCTGTTTCCTTCATCAGTACCTGTAACTCATAGTTTTTAACTCATATTTAACTCATATCCATGCCTTTTTTAAAAGAATGATTTTCACATAGGTTTTTCAAATACTGTTCTATTCTTTGTGTCTGAGTTTGGCTTTTAGCCAAAGCTGTCCTTGTTCCTTGATTGGGAAATTAGTGGCTTATTAAAATATAAATAAATAAAGAGGAGGAGGTGGTTAATGATGCAAAGGTTGGCTGAAATAGTGATCCCCTTTAAAAATAAATCCTATTCCAAGCAAAATATGTGAAGTCAGGTCAGAAAGACCCAGCCTTAATAACTATGTTAGGCAAACACACAGAGATAAGAATTTACTAGGAATCCTAGGATGTTTAGGGAAAAATTAATTAACTTAAACCTTTTATGGGAGGCAGGGAAAGAGCAGAGGAAAGCAGCATGTTCCATCTTCAACTTCAGACAAAAATGTCTAAATGAAACGTACTGTCAGATTGGATTTTTACTTTGATTTTAATAATTAAAACCATCAGTATAGCTTTATAAAAATTAATCTTGCCTGGAAAGCCTGTACTTTCTTTTTTTACCAGATTAGTTGACTTTTAGGGCAATATATGATTACAGAGTCTTGCAGTGAAACCTGCTTAGGTACTTGATTCAAGGTTGTCTTGGGGAGAGGTACTGTTGCTGGGATGAAAATGTTTTCTAAGACAGAAATGAAAACAGACAGCTTTAAGATGCAGGGAGAGCTTTTTTAGTTGGGTCACCCAACTAAAGACCCAATACAATCTAGGTTCTTGACTTACAGAGCTGATTTTAAATGAAACAAAACAAATTTTCAAGATTATTTTAAGTTCTTGCTCATAAAATCCTCTGCAGTCTTTAGCTGGGAGATGGCACTAGAGCTGGTAAAGCCAAAGGTGCATTACTAGAAGGAAAGATAATGCAAGAGGGAGAGAAGCAAGCAAGCAAGAAGCTTGAGAAGAAAATAAACCTGAAAGCCAGATTTACCAGCAAAATTTACTAGAAAAGAGCAGCGTATGCAGCAGCAAGGCTGAAGGAAACATAGGGTGTTCCTGGAGAGATTGTTCTGGCACAGAAGTTTTTAGCCTGCATATGCAAAAGGCATCATCTTACAGAGCAAGGAAGTAATAGCTCCTCTGTTGTGGCTGTACCTGGCATGTGGGGCCAAAGACTGAATTCCTAATATTGACAAACTGGAGACAGTTCAGAGAAGAGCAACAAAAAGAATAAAGATTAAAGGAGCTAACTTTGTTGTTTTACATGACTAATAACCCGTGCTGGGTCCAGCAGTGTTACTGTGCTTTCACATCAGAGTGAGTGAGACACGAGTCTGGGGCTCTCCTCTCTGCATAAGGTTTCTTCAGTCCCATGCTCAGAAGGCATTTGTAGGCCCATTTGGCTGTTCCTCTCTGTCCTGGGCCAGTGTTTCAGTCAGTGCAAATCCAGACCATTTCCCTTTGTCAGCAGTGCTATAGAAACCTCCACAAAACCAGCTACCCATGGGAAAATAGTCACTCTCCATGCACAGATCAAGAGCACATCCTCAAAGGCTGCAGAACATGTGAAAACCATCACTGAATGCTAAACCAGTTTGTAAAGGAGCACATACAGTTTCTTTGACCCTTCTCATCCCATCTCCAAACTGGAGCTGCTCTGTAGGAACTGATCCATTGCATGCAAACTCTGGGACTTGCTGGAATGAGCAGGATACGGTTCCCGATTGCCAAGCAGCCATCACAGTCAGGAAAATGAAATACAAGCAGCAGCATTTCACCAGAGCTACCCTAGTTTACAGCCACTGAAGAGGTATCCTCTCTACAACAACTTTCTTCATGACTCATGGCAATGACATGGCCCATGTGAGGTACTCAGAGGGATAGTAGGTTCCACAAAAGCACAGCTTGCTTGAGAATATGTCACAGCATTACACAAATCTGTGCAACCAAGGCTATTCTATAGGAAAGCTTCCTGATGATGTGGTGTGTTGAGGGACACCAATTTTTGGAAATCAGGTGGCATGGGGTAAATGCCACCATTAACATTGCAGGGTGAGGATCTTGAGTTGCCAGGAGAGCTGAGTGGATCTGTCCCATAGGTAAGCCATGCTTTGGCACCACTCAGTCTGCAGGTCCCTCAAGAGGATGACACTTTGTACTTACTGACTCTCTGGTGTTTGAGGGTTTGAGAGCAAATATTGAGTGGCCTTACAGGTAAGAAAGAAGCCTGAGTTTTGTAATCCCACTAAATATCAAATGCTGCAGATTTCTCACTTTCTTACACCAGCTTTCCTTACTTATGTGTACATTTAGATTTGCCTTCCTTACATTTGCTTTTCCACACTGCTCCGTATCATCACTCTTCTTACCCTGGGACAATTCCAGGTGTCTTCTCTCCCAGCCAAGGTGGCAGCAGTGTTCCCCATGGAACAATGATCTGTCTGAAGCAGGGACTCTCAGCGCCTTTCAGCTCCTTACCCCGTCAGAGGGGGCCACCGGGGATGGCTTTGAACTTTCTGTTAAGTGACACGTGCCCCAGATTTTCTGAAGAGCAGAGAAGGATTGGGCAAAACTCCAAGCTCTCAGCTGTGGAGATCTCATGGTGCCCTCCTGTACCAGCCAGGGCTCCCAAACAGGGCGTGAAGAATCGCCCCGACCGGCGGCCACGGCAGAGATGAATTATTCTGTCTTCCCGGGCATACCAGAGAGCAATGACAACTCTGTTGTAGACATTTGCTTTTGTGTCAAGTCGGATGTTGCCTTCATTCCAGACACGCTGCATTAATCTCCCCAGAGCTCTCCTGGCTCATGCTGGCACTCCAAGGCAGCAGGCTGCCAGGCCAGCAGTGTCTGTCCTGATGTCATTGCTGCATTGTCAACTGCCTTGAGATGCCTGCCATGGAGACTTTTTTTTCCCCAACGCTGGCATTTGGCCTACCTAAGCAGCAGAATTTGGCCTACCTAGTGAGCAGAATATTTCTGAGTGTGTGTACAACCAACAAATGGTTGTTAAAACCCCACAGATTGCAGCCCAGTAGCCCTGGGATTTTTTTTTTGCCATGGACAGCCCCGTGAGAATGGCTGCAATGAACCAGAACAGTTCCATCAAACTCAGGATCCTGCTTCAGCTGTGACTGAGAGGAGGGAATTAGCAAAGGTGTGAGAAAAGCCTAGGTAGGTACAGCATGTACTGTAGCTTTTCCTAGTGCATTCCTGATCTCTAACTGTTGTAATTTTGGACTTGCTAATGAAGACACAGGCTGGTGGCAACCTCTCTTCAATGAGATTCTTTCATGGATTTCTGTTCCGTGAACTTTTTCACTCTCTCCTTGAGTCTATTTAAATTCCCAGTGTCCATGACACCTTGTAGCTGGGGTTGCAGTGGCTCATCTATCATCTCACCTCTTTTTTTGTCATTTTTGTATTTGCTTCTAAAAATGGCATTTTCTATCCTTTAGTGTTTGTAGTGTTGTTATCTGGGTATCAAGTCAGACTGGGACACCACTGGTGTGGACCTGCAGAAATTCACCCTGGGGTATCAGTGTTTACCTCCCAGCTCACCCACATGATAGAAAAGGTTGCTGACTTCATATTTGGTGATTGAGATTTACCAGCTATAGTAGTTCTGTGTAGCACTCTTCTAGTGACCATTGCCATAAGGTAGAAGGTATCTTATTCTGGAATCTGAGATATTCCTCAGATATTAACACTGCCTGCTTGGCTGATTCTCTCTGCAATGTGCAGACCATCACCCTGCAAGAGAATAAATCTGAAGTGTTCCTCAGTCCTAAAGATTTTATTTGTTCACTCAGCTGGATTGCTTCTAGCAGCACAATATTTGAAATTTGAGCTGTGCTCTGATAAGCATATGATGTCACTTCTCTCCCCTGATTAAAGGAGTGTAATTCTCAAGATTTGATTTCTGGACTGCATAATACATTTAAAATTCACTTTTAGGGTCAAAGTCTTAGCTGGTATAAATTGATGGGGCTATGTTATCTTAAATATATAATGGACAGCCAGGGTATACCAGATAAATAGAGCACTGTCAACTAAAATAACAACAGTTCTCTGAGTTTCAGGCATCCTTTTAATCCAACAGTAATCCAACATTTTGCTGTGACTTTGTCCAAAACCATATGGGTCTCATTTTCTTCTCACATATACTGCTTACACTCAGATGCAACACCAGTGAGTTCAATGGAGTTATGTTTTGATTTAAACAGGTGTCAGGTCTCAGCCTAGCAAAGCACTTAAGCACATGCTTAACTTGAAAGCAGGAATGTGCAAATACAACTTCTGATTCTGACCTAGAAAGCATTCACTATCTCCTTGAATGCTTACTATCATAAATGAGAATCTAGAAAATTCTTTGCTTCAGTCACTCAGGAAATCAAAAAATTGCTCTGAAATAATTACCACTGATCCACAAGGAAAAATGTTTCACAAAACAATAGTAATATTTGGGGTTAACATAAACAGTTTTATATCAATTAACAAAAGACTTCTTTCCAGGAAGGAGGAAATGGACTCAACCTGGTTGATTTGTTGAATGTCATGTTTTACTTTTTTTCCATCTTCTGGAAATTACATTTCTGTTTGAATTTTAATGAATCTTAGAATTTAAAAGATTTGTTTCTGTCCCTCTCTGGCAAATTAGTTTGCTGTATGATGTGGGAAATGACAGATTTTCATGGTAAGATTTTAAACTTAGCTGGGTAGTGCCATATGGCACAGCTAGAATAGAGAACTACTAATATGAGTTCTCTGAGCATCTCTAAAAAATTCAGCAGTGCCCTGCCAAAACCTGCAGTTTGTTGGGAATTTATCAATCAGACATGCAAATTACATCTTTTAATGAAGAGCTTCCTATGTTCAGGATGCAGACAAGAGGTATTTATTTGGTGAATCAGTTTCATGCCATTAGCAAAACCTCTGTGCCTATATAAATGTAAAACATTGAACAAATACAAAAATATCAATAAAGTATAGTTGAATTCCAATGTAACATTCAGAACTGAAAAGGAACTTCTTGACATATCAGGCAGAAGATCTTTTAGACTGATAAAGAAGAACCTATTTTGCTGGAAAAAAAAAGCTTAAGGGGAAAAGAGTCCTAAAAAATGTTAAGTTTACCATTCTTCTGTGTGATGAATGTTGCATTCAAGCTTGTAACACCAGCCTGATGTTCTGCAAAGCTTTGCATGGAGGGTAGCTTTCCCTCTTGCCTCTCTCCACTGACAAGTTGTTTTGCTCCTTCTTCTCTTCCAGGGTATTCCTTGCCCAGTCACACTGCACACACATTTTCTTGCACCCAGATCCACACCCAGAAGGGTCTGAGTGGTCCCCTTGTTGAAGAAAGCCAGACAAGTGATAGAGGGCAGCTTGCACAAGTGCAGAAGTACTGGTGGGGGACATTTGTACCAAAAGTTTTAGGATCACATTGTCAGGGAGGATAATTTCTCCAAATTCTTCATATATCTTCACTCAGGCTGCCTCATTTCTTGAGATTTTAAAAATGTATTTTCTCTGTGAAGGTTGCATACAACAAGGTTCAGAGATTCTTCTTTCAAACCAATAGTTGACAGCCACTGGCATTTCCACATGCAAATCCTGTTTGTGCAGAAATGCAAAGATTTCTATGAGTGAAAACAGGTACAGGAATACCAAATTGTCTCTGAAAATCCTTGTTTCACTTGGTGTAGTGCCAGCTTTGTACTTCACGGAGTACATTTCATGCAATTTTGATTTTCAAACAAAACAGTTTAGGCTGAGCCTTCAAAGCTGGGCAACACAAAATGCCAGTTCAAAGTTCTGATAAAGCTGTTAGAAACATGTCCAGTACCCTGGTTCACCATCAGAAACTTCATAACACTGTTCAACCAGCTTATAATCCTGAACATAAATCTATACAGAAAACAAAATGAAAGCCCCTGCTCTGGAACACTCTGAAATCATGTCCATCACTGGGTTTCAGCTTGAGTTCTGTGGGTGAGAAGGCTCGTTGTGTCCCATAGCATTTTGGTGTGGGGTGAAATATTAGGTAGGAGGACAATTCACATGACTTGGACACATCACTGCATCTGGGCAGCTTTTTTACACAGGTCTTGTCTTTTGTCACTGAACTAAAAAGAGTTAAAGAGAGAAATAATTTAAACACTAAATTGTTTACTAGAGCTCTCTCCTAGGAAGACAAGAAGGTAGAACACAGAGCTGCTACATTAGATTACCTTTTGGTGATGGGAATATCCCCTGTAGTTAAAAAGGATCCTCAAATTACTGCTGTGAAGTCTTTCTGCTTTACTGTGGCAGTTTAATTTTGAGCTTCTGGAGGACAATTTCCTAATGGGGAGGTGGAGAATGGATGCCAGACAGTCACTGCCATGCTATAGGAACCAGGCCCAATGTGTCCTTGCAGCAGGATGTCCTGATCCAATATTAACCCCTGTGCTTCACAGGCTGGGGAGCAGTCTCTGAGTGACAGCTGAGAAAGGAGCAGAAGAAGCAACCACAACCATCATTATGGCTCAGTGTAGACTTCTTTCCCAACTCCTATGAATGTATCAGTTCTCATCTGGTCTTAGAAGTCCTCTTCTTTTTAGAAACTGGGAAAAGGGTGGATATGGTATTTCCATAGTTTATCTACAGTCACAAGGTGGGATAGACCTCAGCTTCCCTACTGCAGTCCTTCCTCTATGAACATCTAGCAATGCACATGTTCCTGCTTCCATCTCTTGCAGTCTAAATGAGACAACACAAAGAATATTTTCATGGGTGGCTTGATGCTGTTAGCACCTTTGGGACCTTCTGGTTGGTTTCTGGAACCCTCGACCTCCTGGCAAGCCCAGGAGGCAAGCCCTGGCAAGTCCTTTACCTTTAGGTCACCCCCCAGAAGAAAGGCAAGAAAGCAGCTCCATGTGCCAGGCATTAACTTGGGAACCTGATGTGAGGAAAACATGTCCCATTTGTGCAGTTGAGTGTAACAGGAAAACATCTGTCCATCATGTCATGTGAGATAAGGTGATTTGTGAGTCCCTTTACCTCAGGTGGATTCAATTTTTGATCTTGGAAGGAACCCAAGCCAGAGCATGCTGTCTGCATTCTGTGCTGTCCAGCCTGCAGAGCACACACTGAGCAACTGCCTGCTGGAAAGATCCTGTCTCCTGGATGCTTTCTGGGGCTGTTTTGAGACTCCCAGCTGCTCCCCACCCTCTGCTCATCACTAACAATAACCAGATACCCCCATTTGCCTGCAATATCTAAAAGAAGAGACCTCAATTAAACTGAATGTTTCCCATTATTTAGGAAGATATGGAAGTTTCTGTTGTTTCAACCTCACTGCAATTCATCTGTGAAGTATTTCGTTTCTCCTCATGGTTTTGTTTGTGTGTTTTGGGGTTTTTTTTTAATCTGCAAAACCTCTGTTTATTCTCTAATAGTATCTATTTTAGGGGAAGCTATATGGAAAAAGTGAGTCAGAGGAAAAACTGTTCCAACCCCAGCCTCACACAAGGCAACCAGACAGGGATAAAGTGCTGCCATATACTGTTGATGGCCAGAAGACCATACAGGTGAAATTTTCAAGTGTGCCTTGCTCTCTTTGGCCTGACTGAGCTTTTGTGGAAGCCAATGATCATTATACCCCTGACTCCATGCCAGCAGAGTTGGGCAGCTCTGTGGGACAGCACAGGCTCATAATCTCAAAACATGAGTTTCTGGACTGTGGCTGACAGTGAAACACTTGCATTCTTTCAAGTCCTGATCCAGAGCTGCTTGAAAAGCAGCAGAAATGTGAGGGCAGAAAGGGAGTTGTGGTGTTGCTGGAAAGAGCCCAACATCTCCTCTGGACCATGCATGGTAGGTTAGAGACATGCTGGGACTTTACTCTGAAGGCTACTGAGAGGCAGAAGCAGGAATGGGTCTGCAACTATACCCAGAGGGGAGCTCTTAAAAGCACAGCCCATAATTCTCAGCACTTTAATTAATCTAGAGACATCTTTGCTTCAACTGCTTAGTGGCCTGGCTTGCCAGGGTGAAAGGAGATAAGTGAAAGAGGAGTACAGAATGTGACATTTATGATTTTAGAAATTTTAAATGTCAAGATGCTTTGGCAGTTTAGGCAATCAGCAAGGCAAAATGACGTGGGGAGAAATGCACCTCAAGACTGTTCCTATTGAAGATGTGTCCCCACAAACAAACAAGAACTGGGTCACTTCAAAACTTTGACCAGGGCTTGAATTTAGCACAACCTTTCCCAGCCAGGTAGTAAGGGTCAGGCTACACTTTTAGAGGAGTAACATCCACCATTTAATTAATTCTGCTTAGTAAGAATATATATGCAAGCTCTCAGCCTGAATGACACACTGGGGTGCTCAAGATGTCCTTGCTTATTTACAGTTGGCATCAAAATGCTTATTTACAGTTGGCATCAAAACAAGGGGAAGTGGGAATAAAGCAAGAAAATACAGCTGAGGGGAAAAGGGAGGCAGAATATGGAAATGAAGAAGAAATACAGGAGTACTGTATCCCTGCCAAGAGGGTGGAAAAATAGGAAATCTCTGGAAATGCCACCTGTAGCAGGATCTTTCAGGCCAAAGAAAGCAGGGGAATAATTTCTCTCTATTCTTAACCTGCATATCCTGAATCCTTTGCAGAAGGAGCTGCTGCAACAAGGACAGAAGGCAGCTGTATATTAAGTGGGCAGTGGCTTCTTCTGCCTTTCAAGGGCTTTTGGCCAGGACTGGAGTCATTCCCTCCAAATCAAAGTCAGGTATGAAGTCGACCTCAGCCTCAGGCTAAAAAGCCAATGGAATGCCTTGGAGACAGCGTTAATAATGGGAAGCCCTTCCAGTAAGGAACTTTATGAAGGCTCACACAGGCTGAGATTGCCAACACAAAGTGCAAGGAAGAAGGAAATTTGGCCAGAGTTTCCTACTCTCTGACTTCATACTAGGCAGAGCATTTCAGGAAGCCAAACCCACTAGCAAAACAGACATGGCTGGGAGCATCCTGTGTGCCTCTGCAGCCAGAAGAACCTGGGTACATTTCTTTCTCTGGGACTGAGAAACTTTTGTCCAGCCAAATCTCTGTCAGCAAATTTTATGGAAATCTAGGGCATGCCTTTGTGTCTCACTGTCTAAACCATAATGAAATCCCATTGCCCACCACTTGGCATGTAAGAGTTGATTGCAATCCATGTCCAATAAATGCTTCACTAGGCATATTTGAATGGGAGGGAGCTGAGGACCTTCAGGAACACACAAAGGGTCTAGACCTTCAGAGCTTTGCCAAAGTCATTGGTAGGCATCAATAACTGTGGCTTTGAAGAAAAAGATCTAAAAGACCAAGACCTCTAAATCTACAGCTGTCTGCCTCCCCCACTGGGTATCTTTGCTTGTCCAAACACAGGAAGATGATCTCTCTAAGAAATGGTAGAGACTTTAGAGTAAACTAGGACTAGACCCCATCTCTTTAGAGCAGGAAATGTCTGTATAATCTCTTCAGAAAGTACACAGCACAATAAGATCTCCATTTTTTACCAGGATCACAGCAAGGCAGCAATGGCAACAGTTGTCTTTAGGGTATGTGGGCAATGTGGGTTTTTAGCCCCACCCAATTGTATTTGCAATGGCAATCATCACTATTCCTTTAAAAATTTGTGTTGACAGTTTTTAATTAGAGCAGATTTTTCTGGTGAATCCCAAACATCTTATTAATTAATTAATCTTCAGTATCTGCTCCAATGCCTGAGCACTGGACCATGGCTGTCATGCCTCCTTGACGAGTGAAAAAGGGAGATCAGTTTTTGTCTTACTGCCTGCAAATGACAGGATTTCACCAGAAGAACTCAGATTTGCTGACATGAATAGAGAAGAACAAACATGAAACCCTCAATATCTTCAGCTACTGACAGCTGCATTCCCTGACATCCTCCCTTCTGAAAGCTGCAGCTCAAAACCTACCCATACAGAGCAGTGCAGCAATACCCACTGATAAAGCCCAGATTTTGGGCTGCTCTGGAGGTCTGAAGTCCTCTCTGGTGTTGTTTTCACCCAGCAAAGCAAAGATCAATCCACTTTCAGCACTGAGAAATTGATGTCTCAGCATTGCACCCTGTGTCATGATGTAGGATTCAGCTCTGTGGGCTTGTGCATGGGAAGCTGGTGGGGCAAGACCATGTAGGTCAGGGATTTTCAGCCTGTAAAGCAGGTTTCTAAAAATGGGGCAAAACCAACTTGAAATGAGTGATACAGGATCCCACATGTGAATTTTCTATACATTCTTCATCCTTACTGGAAAATTATTCAGGGTCCTCAAAGAGAAAATTTTGAAAGTTTCTGTTCTAACATAATGGAAATAATATAAATCTCTGTCCCTGTTCCTACCAAGCCAGAACAGAACTATTTCCACAGCAATAATAATTTAAGATACATTTGATCATGGTAATCCTTCATTCTAAATAATGGATAAATCTCTATGATTATTTTAAAATATTTTTTTTAATTTTTTTTTTTTTTTTTTTTTACTCCTGTACCTCTCTAACAGGATGGAGCATATTTGTGCAATGGTAATATGAGTTACAATGAGAAAACACTACTGTCACAATGGTACCATAAAAAATGGGGAAATTCAGATGGACATCTTAAAGAGTGGGCTCTGATTTCAGATCTTTAGTATCAGTTCCACTGATGTTTCTCAAACTGAGCAACCTGGAAATCAGGCACTTCGGCTTCTAGTGGTTTGGAAATTTACCTGGTATTTCCTTTTTATGAGCAAGCATGAGAAAATGTTCATTTTTGTCCATATCCCCTGTAAAAATTTCAGGAATAAAGGAAGCGGTGCCAGGGCTGAAATGTCTTCAAAGCTGAAATGCACATTTGAAATTTAAAAAAAAAAAAAATCAAAAAGCCCTAAATTTGGCCATTGGTTTTCAGTAAAAACAGTTACTATATTATTTTCTTTTTTTGCAAATAGTTGAAGAAAAAACATGGTTTGGTAAAGAAAAATGACAGCAAATTCTAGACAAAATTAGAAACCATTTCTGATAGCCTGGGGATGAGAGACTATGCAAGAAAAATTGTGTGGCCACTGCTGGAAGAGCTTTTGGCTGTCTCAAGTCCCAGCCATCCAGTGCCTTCTTCAGGCAAGAATAATTTGTCACACTGGAAGTCAATGTGAATATCCCATTGCACTGGCATAGTTCCCTTCCTTCCCCCTCAAATTTATTTTGTAATTATATGCTTGTAATGTAGACAGTGATTATTTGTGCATCCAATCCAACAAAAAAAGCTTCTGGGAAAAAAAAAAAAACAACAAAAAGAGCCCCCACCACACTTGTTTTTGGGTAATGCATGTAAATTGCCTTAAAAAAAACTCTAGCATATGTAGAAACCAATTGCTTTAAGCCCTCTCCTACGTCTTCAGTGCCCACATAACACCACTTCTTGTGAGTCATGGAAATGATTCAGCACTGGGGGCAGCAGCCCAGATCCCATGGTGTAATTTTCTGTTCACCTGCAGATCTCAGAACACTGTGTACTCATTTGCAGAGGGATCAGCCTCCTAAAGAATGGCTTTTCCCCAGCACATGCTGACACCACTGAATGGGGAAGGCTGAGACCTGCCCACAGAATGTGGAGGGTGAAGCAAGTTGTCCTGGAGTAATTCTGATCTTTGTCTGCCTTTGGGGGATATTGTGCAAGGGAATTATTCTCACTTTTTCCTCCAAACGTGCTCCTCCCCACCCATGCTCCTGACAGCTCAACTTGAAAGAGTTCACCCGCAGGAAACTATTAAACTGATCATCATTTTTGTGGTTTATCCCTTGATATAAAAATGTTTTGTTTCAAAAAGAGAAAAAATGCTGTGGTAATTTTCATAATAACTTTTTCCTCCTCTTAAATAAACTTGGGCAGCATCCCAACGAAGGTGGTTGACTGTGGTGGATAATTAAAGGATAGAACTTTTTCAGCATAACAGATTGGTGAACATTGTGTAAACATGCATTTAGGCAATTGAAGGATTGTGCTTCACAACATAGTAAAATTCAGGAACAGCTGTATTAGGATAAGGTCTAGCTCAGCCAAAACGAGTGTTAGAACTCAATGCAGATTTTTTTCTGCACAGGCTTTACTGATGTCAAACATAGCTGTGGCATTTTGTTGAAATCTCCCTGGAACCAAAGCTATCTCACCTCATCAGAAGGCTGTGCATGGTTTCTACTTTCCCAAGGTCTTTCCAGAAGAACAGAAAAACATCAAGCTTGAGACCTTCTTGTAAGAGGAGAGGAGATGGAGAAGGTTTGGGAATATGTTCAATCTTATTTGAAGCATGATGGTGGCACAGAGCCAGAGGCAGGATGCTCTGTGAGAGGGAAAAGATGGTTCTTTCACCAAGCACATTTGGCTTAAAAAAAGCTGATTCCAAATTGGATATCTTTGGGCTAAGAAATGGAGAGCTGGGCAGGTCCCAGGAATTTCCCTGGAAGACTCCCACCTACCTCTGAGCTGTGGCCAGGTCAGGAAGAGCTGATGTCTTTCCTTATCTGCCCGTACCTCACCCTTGTTTCTTTGTACTCCTCTATCTCTTTGTGTCTGTTTTTGTCTTTTCTTTCTGCTAAGGAGTGAATTGGCTTTGAAACTGGATCCAGACCAGTTCAGGTGAGAGCTGAAAGGGCACTGAACAGTATGAGACTGGTGGGTACAGCAATCATTGACAGAAGGAAAATCACTGACTTGACCAACAAATTTTAGGAAACCCCTCTCTCTTATTTCCCTGTTCTTTTTCTCCCTATTCATTGTTCCTTTTCCTCTCCCACCTGTAATTACAGGGCTCTGCCCATTTATATCTGAATCATTTCCTAACAACTTGGGAGTGGACTGGGGGTACATTGTGTGCAACACAGACTCTGAATATGATCTGCAGGTTGGCTGTTGACTTTATTACTAATCTTTGACTTTTCCTTCTGCACTTGTTGATGTACAGACCCTGCAGGTGCTGGCACAGAGCTGGCACCAAGATGCCATTGTCATAAGTGATCCTCTACTGACACCAAATAGTGGGAGTGACACTGGAGTGGTGAAGTTTGCACTTTCTGACACAGAAATTGGAGATGATGTTTTCTGTGGAAATAAAATCTCCTGGCAGGAATTTTTGATTCCTGAAGAGGCTGATCAAACCATGATTTGGGTCATATTAATAAAAGGCAGGAGCACATCTGTCTTGTTGCCAGCCCTGTCCCCTCACACACTGGCTCACTCCTCCAAGGACTTCCAAGGAAAGGTTGGAGCAGTGTGGTGAGTTGCCCTTCTAGGAATATGTAATCTCATTTATGTTATGAGTTTAAAGTGAGAGTGCATAGAAAGTCCATGTGAAGCCTTTCTGTGTTGGCTTGCTCTATTTAGTGCCAAGCTTCCTCCTTCTCTTAGGCAAAGAAAATGCTTAACATTTTTCAGGGTAAGGACTGACCTTGGGGATAAGCAGCTGAACCACAAGGAGGTAGAGTTAGACAAATACATCTGCATTGTGAGAGTGCTCCAAAAGAGTCTCTGAGATTCTGTGGCTCACTTAGAAAAGAAAAGAGACTTAAAAATCAGACAGATCTTTACAGCAAGCTCTCCTAAATGTCAGGTAAATATCCAGCATCCACAGGCATCATGATACCATGAAATGTTAAAATAAAAGAAATAAATGCTACCAAGACAATTTTTGGAGCCGTTGTTGTGCTTGACTGATTAATACTTTGTAATCCACAGCTTGCATCAAATTTAGATATATTTTGCAATGTTAGGGATCATTTGATGTTCTTGATGGTTTTTTGCTGTAGGGGGGGAAATTTGAGCCTTGAAAAATATATGCAAATTCAGTCTGGGGTGTAAGTCACATCCTAATTTCACTGAACTAGTTTGAAAACTGTTAGATCTGATACCTAATTTACTGTTAATTTATTGACAAAAAACTTACTGTCTGAGGGTGTGTGTGGTTTTGGTTTTGTGGTTTTTCTTGTCAAACTGAAGTGCTCCCTAGGAAAGTGTTGCCAGGTAAATTACTGATGTGTCTTGTGGTGATGATTTCAGGAATGTTCCAATTCCTGTCTTCCTTTTCTGTATTGTCAGTAGGTTAGTAGAAAGATGGCTTGAAGAGGTGGAGTCTGAGATGAAAGAGAACATAAATCAGATTATGAAAGTATATGCCTTTCCCTAACTGCTCCAATTCTCTAATATGTTTAACCCCAGGAAGTAACTTGATGGGTAAACCTTAGATCATACTCAGAAGCTCTAATTTTGCCTGAATCCGGTGTTGAAAAGGAGAATTATCCACTCTAAAATTTTATCCTCATCATCTGACTTGCATTTTAAGAAGTAATTAATCTTTTTCTTAGTCTGCCTCCAAGAAAGGTGTTGGTTGTTGTGTAGTTTAAGGGGCTGGATAGAAATGACTCAGAATAGAGCAATAAAGTTTTTTTTTTCTTACTTTTATTTAGTAAGGGGATTTTCTTGACATCCAGCTCACCAATTAAAACACCACTCCAGCAGAATGTGGTAGGGCTCTGCCATCTTTCTCTTTTAAGATTGGTTTCCTAAGGAAGTGAGAAACATGCCATGACAGGCTCCATGGCTCTTTCTCTCTCTCATTCCCCTCTCCCCCTGTCTCCACCAACAGTGTTAAAATCTGATTTATTTTAATCCCAAGTATAACAGAGGAGTTTTCCAAAAATACAAAGCTGCTAGAAATGTCATGAAATCAGAAGCTGGGTACTGTGAGACAATTTACACTACAAGCTTACTCTTGTTAGACAGCAAAGAAATTTAGCATTGCTCATTCATCTGTAGGAAACAAAGATTCACTGCTCCTAGAAATACAAGTTTATTGCTTTGATTCTGAATAACAGTGAGGTCCAGAGATCACATTTTGATTTCACACATGTGTTTAGAAGTGAACTCAAACTGTTGATGTTCCAACTGGCAGCCAGAGACCAGGAGTGCTAAGACCTCCTTTTGAGAACATCCTACCCAAATTCCTGGTGGGTGTTTCTTCTTCATTTTTGGCTACAACACTGTGCAGATTTTTGTACAGCTTTTGTCATTTACAACCTTGGAATAGTTCTGAAAGATCTGTTTTGTCTTGTCATCACCTGCTTTGGAGAAGTAACTTGCCCCAAGGAAGGTTTTCACTGCTTTGTCAATAAGAGCTGAGACATTATAGACATTGGATTTGGCTGTTTGGCTTATTGAGCCTGGAAAAGCTGCAGAAAACAAGACTTAATGTTGCTCAGGTACTTGAGCTGAATTTCAAATTTTACAAAGGTATTTTTTATGTCTCAGGAAGACACTGGAGGTGGCTTTTAGTCACAAACATCCTGGGCTTTTCCTGCCATATAGAACAACGAAAGGATTGAGGTTCTCTCCCTTAATTCAGAAAGAAATTCAGAGAAAATATTTTGTCCAGGCAGATGCTATGGCAAACTGCATCAGACAAATCCTGTCCAGTCCTATCTAAAATTATTCTGATTCAGACTTTTTCTGTCTTCATGCAGCTGGTGCACTGCCAGGTTAAACAATATATTGCATGCCCATGCAACACTGAATTGGTATCTGTTCTCCATCAGAAGTGTAATTTCTGGGAAGTCTTGTAGTGGGCACCAAAACTGGTGGAATCTTGGGTCTGTCAGGCTTCTCATCAACTACATCTCTGCTTCCGAAAGCCTCTGCTCCAAAGAGTGACTTCTGGCTCCACATAGAGAAAAGGGGTTTGCATCCACAGAATTCAAATCTATCCTCCTCCAAACCAAGTGGGCCTGCCTGGTGCTTCACAGAACTTTTCTTGGTCCCCTCTGAGCCAGTTGTAAGATTTCTATGGTTCTGAGATTTAAGAATTTATTTGTATGCTGATTTCAGGTGGGTTTGAGTGGGAAAAGATGCAGAGTGTGCCCCAGCCTGTAACAGTACCCATGGCTTTACATTAATCCCAGAATTATGGAATGTTAGAGGTTGGAAGAGACCTCAAAAGATCATCGAGTCCAACCCTGCTGCCAGAGCAGGATCACCTAATGTAGGTCACACAGGAACATGTCCAGGCAGGCTTTGGACATCTCCAGAGAAAGAGACCCCAGAACCTCCCTGGGCAGCCTCTTCCAGTGTTCTGCCACCCTCACAGTGAAAAAGTTTTTCCTTATACTTACATGGAACCTCCTATGCTCCAGCTTGTGGGTTGCTTCTCTCAGAAAGCTACCAGTAAGAAAAGAGGGCATGGTCTTAAGCTCTGCCAGGGGAAGTTTAGGTTAAATATTAGGAAAAAATTATTTACAGAGAGGGTGATCAGGCATTGGAATGGGCTGCCCAGGGAGGTGATGGATTCTCCATCCCCGGAGGTTTTTAAAAAGAGACTGATGTGGCACTCAGTGCCATGGGCTGGGAACCACAGTGTTAGTGGATCAAGGGTTGGACTTGATGATCTCAGAGGTCCTTTCCAACCTGGATGATTCTGTGATTCTGTGATTCTGTTATGTTTCACATCATGGGGCTTGAAATAAGGGCTAAGTTTCACAGTGGTTGAGTTCAGGGAGCTGGGCAGCATGTTCCTATCTTCTCAGTGGCTGGGATTGCTAGAACAAGCTGCTTCTAGGGATGCAGTGAGACTTCTCTGAAGGAATTAGCTAGTCCACTCCCAAAGGCATCCCAAGGGAAAGGAGCACAGACAATAGAATAATCAGGATCTGACAGTAAATCGGGGAGCTCAGCTATTTGGCAGGGTAGATGTTCTTATTGCTTTTATTTTCAAACCAAATCTGTTCTTTGTTGTGAAGCAGTGGGAGCTGACTCTGGGCATGCTGCTCCTGTTCACAGCAGAGCTGTCTCATAAGTGAAGTGAGGGGAATTTTAAATTATTTCCTACAGGATTATTCAGTTAATTGTGAGTGAGGACAGCTGGGTGACTTCAGTCCTCTCAGCAGGGAGCAATGTATGGTTTCACTGTGCAGGAAAGCACAGGCACTTTGCACTGTGCTCATGGTGAGAGCCTGCAGTGGTACCATGACAGTATCCCAAGAGCCTACAGAAAATGGTAGGAAATACAAGATTTCCTTCAATAATGCAACAAGGGGAGGTACAGATGGGACTCTTAGTGAGATCAGGGGAAAAATACTCCCTGGGACCTGTACCCAGTTCAGGTGCCATGATCAATTGCTTCTAAACTTCAGACTTGAACTGGTTAATTTGGCCCCAATTGTACTGATTAACAAGGAACTTGTAAAGGGAGTGTCTTAAACACAATCAGGTGGTTGTCACTCAAAACCCCAAAAAATGAACTTCTACCTCACAGACTTTTCAGCGTCTCATACAGTGACCTGACCTCTCTACCCAGTCTTAGGGGAGGCCAATCCTGGCAGCTGAATTCCTTTTTGATTGAATGGGTAGTGGACCAAATGACTATCATAAAATTAGGGCCAGAAATAGGATTTTAGGACATTAGGATGCTCGGAACCCACATGACTCAGTGCAGCTTCATGCCAAGGACTTCAGAACTGCTCACTCAGTCCAAGTCAAACCATGTCATAACACAGGGCATGTCCTTGTGTTTTATTTGGAGAGGTGGGGGTGAAAAAGCACACCCTGCTGTCTCAAGCAGCAATATGAATGCCATGAAAGCTTGCTGAGCCCTGATGCTATACATTAAAGCTAGAGTAAACCTCACAGAAGAATTCCAGCCTCATGGGAAATATTATGTACAAGGATGTTTGAGAAGTAGGGCTGAAGGGTTTAGTTTGATGTCTTAATTGGGTCCTGATGCACAGCTGCCACTGGGTTTCTTTGCTCCCTGCTCTTCATTTCTTTTGCTTGGCAGACACCCTGCAGACAAACAAGCCTTCAAAAGCTTGAGAAATCTGTTCTAGGTGAGGGTCTAACAGGTTATATCCAAGAAACCCCTGCAGGATGTGCACAGTCAAACAGACTTCCCCACTGGGCTATTAGCAGTGTAAAGCCAGGCAGAGTTTTCTTTGGATGAGGCATGATTTTCTGTCCCTCTTCTGATCTCCAGGACCAGGCCAAGAACATGTGGGTAATCTTTTTTTTTCTTTTTATGTATTTCTGTGACCCATGGGAGATTCACCTGCAGAGAAACAGGTGCCAGAATGACCATAGGATACTGGGATTCTACTAAAAGATGCCAGGTAAGACCTGGTCCAATTCTTTAAAGAGAGGACATTCAACTCAAATGCCAACTTCTTTTATTTGTTGTTTTTTTTGTTAGGTTTT